>NC_082690.1:15735072-16035072 GCF_949987515.2 Delphinus delphis
CCAGCCCAGCCCAGGGTCCTAGCGGCCTGCGGTGTTGCCAAGGGGCTGGCATCACCCAGGTCCAGAGGGCAGAATAGTGGCTGAGGTGGCCAGCCACGTCATCTGTAACCCAGAGTGTTTATGTTCTCTGCAGTCCAGCGACGCAAGGATCTGCCAACAATCCTCAAATTTATTCTGCTTTCTTGGGCCTTCAAGAAGTGAACAGCTGTCATGAAAACAAAGCAGAGAAAGCTCTGATGGGAAGGAAAAAAATTCAGGCTTCCTTCTTGAATTACCTTTCCTGCCTTTTTCTGCTAAGTCATCTTCCTCCCTTCCTCAGACTCCTGTGTATCTCCCCATCTGGAGAGCCTTCCTTAACCCTGGCTAAGACCTGCTCACTCAGGCTCCTGTTCATCTTTCCCATGATCATCAAAAAAGAGGTTTGGGCTTCCCTGGTGGCGCAGTGGTTGAGAGTCTGCCTGCCGATGCAGAGGACACGTGTTCGTGCCCGGGTCCGGGAAGATCCCACATGCCGCGGAGCGGCTGGGCCTGTGAGCCATGGCTGCTGAGCCTGCGCGTCCGGAGCCTGTGCTCCACAACGGGAGAGGCCACAACAGTGAGAGGCCCGCGTACTGCAAAAAAAAAACAACAACACAGTTTTTCATTCAAGGTCCAGCTACCTCCTAACCAGGGAAGCTGAAGGACTGTTTAGAGAAAGTAAATTGATTTTACTTTTAGCTTAAGTTACACATATATCTTCAGTACCTAGTAAGCACCAAATGTATGTAACTTGATTGACATCAGATGCAAAAACACCACGTGTACTTGAGAGCCAAGGCAACCTTAATTTTTATATTACCTGTGCATACATCATTTTTGAAATCCCAGGGTCTTGATTGAGACAGACATAAGTTTAACCCTAGGCTTTCCCACTTACTAGTTGTGACCTTGGACAGTTCACTTCACTTCTCTGAACTGCCTTATCATATGAAACACAGATCGTAATAACATGCCTCATAAGGCCTGTCAGGGGATTATGTAAATGAGCCCCATTCACATTTGTGAACAGTTAAGCGACAGTTGCATTACTCTGTGTGTCCGTATTCTTTCATGTGTTCTCTCTGTACACCTCTGCTCTTTGACCATGACCCCTATGAGGGTGGGGCCAGGCTCTACCACCTGAGTCGGTTGTTGTCCAGCTGATTGATCCTACATGCATAATGCCAAGAAAACTCAGATACTGTCTCATGGTACCTGGAGTAGAGACTCGGGAGAAAGGCCTGGACCATTGATTTTGAGACCCAGGATTGATGTCTGCATAATGAACCAAGCGTGCTACATCAGTCCGTGATACACAGTTGTGAAGTCTCAGGAAAGTCATTCATTTAATTATTTGTTTATTCACCCAGACATTTATTGAACATTTGTTATATTGGAAAATATACAAGTTCTCTTTCCACCTAAGCTTACAGTTTAATTATTTAACCTAAAGATATAATGAGGCAATTTAATTCATATTCATTGGAAAACATTTCAGCTCTGTAAGGGAACATTGTGCTTTATTAAACAAAACCAGAACCTCCAAAGCTTAGCTCTTGAAAGAGAATATCTAGATAAGAATAACTGGCTGAACTGAGTCGTGACTCTGTCCCAGGTTCCCCCTCCCTCAGCTTTGCTAAGTCTTTTTTTAATCGAAGTACAGTTGATTTACAACGCTGTGTTCGTTTCTGTGCTGTAAGTAGGACCTTGTTGTTTATCAGGTTTCCTATGTCTTTGCTGTTTCCTCTCTAACACTCTGACCCAAGCATAGATTATAAAATTTTTGCTTATCAGTGAAATTGGTCAGAGTTCTCAATAAAATATTTTACTAAAAAAAATAAGAGAGAAGAAAAGGACATCCTTGAAAGCAAAATGAAACATTGTTATGACTTTGGAAAATTGTTTGGTGGTATTTACTAAAGCTAATCACAATCATATATATGCAAGGACTCAGCAATTTCATTCCTAGGAAATGTACCCAATGTGCATTTTTTGTGTACATAGCATATCTAGGATGATAATACCAGTACTATTTGTAATAGCCAAATATTGGAAACAACCTAAATGTCCATGTGCAGTAGAATAGACAAATTAGGGTATCTTTACACAGTAGAATACCACACAGCACCGCAACGAACATACCACGACTACAGGTAACAAATGCGTGAATCTCACCAGCGCAATGTTGAGGGTTAAACCAGACACAGGGCTTCCCTGGTGGCGCAGTGGTTGAGAGTCCGCCTGCCGATGCAGGGGACACGGGTTCGTGCCCCGGTTCGGGAGGATCCCACATGCCGCGGAGCGGCTGGGCCCGTGGGCCATGGCTGCTGGGCCTGCGCGTCCGGAGACTGTGCTCCGCGACGGGAGAGGCCACAGCAGTGAGAGGCCCGCGTACCGCAAAAAAAAAAACCAAAAACCAGACACAAAAGGGGATCTGCTGTCTGTTATTCTATTTCTCTAAAGTTCCAAAACAGGCAAAACCAATCTGTGGTGTTTGCAGCCAAGATAGTGATTGTCATTGGAACTAGTGACTCCAAGGGCACAGGGACAGCTAGGGGGCTAGTAATGTTCTATTTCATTGATTTGGGTTCTGGTTACATGGGTGAAAATTCATTGAGGTATTCACTTATGATTTCTACACTTTTCTATATGTTCAGTACACATCAATAAAATGTTTTTTAGAAAATAGTATAGAACAGTCTGATTTCCTGATCATTCTACAACTAACTCACTCATGAGCTTGGTTTGAATGATCTGTAACCTACTCAGACCGGGCAAATACCCAAGCACTTTGCATATGTTCCTGTTTCTTCTGTCCCCTGAACACTTACTGGGAGCAGGTGTGGTCTTACTTCCCACCACACAAGAGGTAATGTCTAGACAGTTGTGTCCCCTTGGTGGCTCAGCTTACCACCCCCCTGGGTCTTCTAGCTAGTTCCTGTCTCCCAACCAAGGGATTTTCCCGACCCCAGATTGATAGGACTATGGTAAACGATTCAGTGAATAGGCATATCTTTTGGGTGAGATCCCAGCCCCCGTATCCAAGAGTGGCTATGCCCCTAATATAGATGCAATAATAAAGTAATGCTTTAACAAAACAATAGTTATTGCATTCATGCCATAATTTCTCCCCATCTTTTAAAATAAGTTTTATGAGGGCAGGATTTTGTTTTATTTTACTCATGCTGCTATTGCCCTAGCATATAGAACAGTCCCTGGCACATAATAGGCACTCAATTAAAATGTTTTGAATGAAATAATTATTCTCAAAGAAAAGAAGCATACACAGAGGATAAGAGTGTGTGTTCTAGAATTAGACTGCTTAGGTTCAAATCCTAGTTACACCACTTGCCAGCTGTGAGATGTTAGACAAATAATTTATTCTATCCATGCCTCATTTTTCCCATCTGTAAAATGGAGGTAGTACTGGTATATCTTCCTCTTAGAGTTACTATGAACTTTAAAGAACACATGTAAAGATAATGTATGGAACAGTTTGGTGACCACTATGTCAAAAGTGGGCTGGCCTATCTCTTAGAAATGCAAGAAAATTGAAGTCTTCTGACCATCTGTGTGACATACAATAAATAAGTAATTAAAAGAAATGTTAATAAAAACAAAATTAGTGACATGAAGAAAAATTTTAAAAATATTAAAATTCAAGAACCCAGCAAGATTGTTTTGTAGGTATGGACAAGCTTATTCTAAAATTTATATGGGGGCTTCCCTGGTGGCGCAGTGGTTGAGAGTCTGCCTGCCAATGCAGGGGACACGGGTTCGTGCCCTGGTCTGGGAGGATCCCACATGCCGCGGAGCGGCTGGGCCCGTGAGCCATGGCCGCTGGGCCTGCGCCTACGGAGCCTGTGCTCCGCGGCGGGAGGGGCCACAGCAGTGAGAGGCCCACGTACCGCAAAAAAAAAATAAAATAAAATAAAAATAAAAATAAATAAAATTTATATGGGAAGGCAAATGAGCTAGAGTAGCTAAAACGATTTTGAAAAAGAAAGGTGGGAGGAATCACTCTATCTCATGTTAAAGCTTATGAGATAGCTACAGACTCACTATAAAGCTACAGTAATCAAGACAGCGTGGACTGATAGACGCGTAGATCAATGGAACAGACCAGAGGACCCAGGAATAGACTCACACAACTCTGCCCAACTGAATTTTCACAAAGTGACAAAAGCAATTCAACAGAGGAAGGATACACTTTTCAATAAATGGTGCTGGAGAAATTGCACATTCATTGTCAAAAGAAAGACAAAGAAGAACCTTTACCTAAATCTCACATCTTATACAAGAGTTAATTCAAAATGGATCATGAATTTAAATGTAAAATATGATATCCGGAAAAGACAAAAACTCTAATTAGAAAAGATACATGCACCCCAATGTTCATAGCAGCACAATTAAAAATAGGCATGATATGGAAGCAACCTAAGTGTCCATCAACAGATGAATGGATAAAGAAATGTGAGATATGTATACATATATATCTACACACACACACACACACACACACACACACACACACACACACACAATGGAATACTACTCAACCATAAAAAAGAATGAAATAATGCCATTTGCAGCAACATTGATGGACCTAGAGATTATCGTACTAAGTGAAGTAAGTCAGACAGAGAAAGATAAATGTCATATGATATCACTTATATGTGGAATCTAAAAAAATGATACAAATGAAATTATTTACAAAACAGAAACGGAGTCACAGACATAGAAAACAAACTTATGTTTACCAACAGGGAAGGGGGAGATAAATTAGGAGTTTGGGATTAACAGATACATACTACTATATATAAAATAGATAACCAACAAGGACCTACTGTACAGCACAGGGAACTATATTCAATATCTTGTAATAACCTATAATGGAAAAGAATCTGAAAAGGAATATATATATATATATATACACACACATATATGTGTGTGTATATATATATATCTGAATCACTTTACTGTACACCTGAAACTAACACAACATTGTAAATCAACCATGCTTCAATAAAAAATAAATGTAAAATATGAAAAAAGTCAATCTCTGCATGATTCCATTGATATGACATTCTCGAAATGACAAAACTATGGAGATGGTGAGGTGATTGACGGTTGTTAGGGGACAGGGATGGTGTATGTGTGTGTGTATGTGTTGCTCACAAGTATAAAGTGATAACACAGGGGGGTTCTGTTGTGGTGATAGAACAGTTCTTTATCTTGATTGTGGTGGTGGTTCCATGAATCTGTGTGGTTTAAAAATTTCATACAACGACACACCTGTGAATGAATGCATACTAAAAATGGCAAAAGCTGAATAAGGTCTGTAGTCTAGTTAAAAGTATTTGTTCCAATGTCAATTTCCTGGTTTTCATATTGTAATACAAGTATGTGAGATGTCACCATTAGGGGAAGCTGGATGAAGGGCAAACAGGACTCTGTATTCTACTGCTTCAGCTTTCTGGGAGTCTACAATGGTTTCAAAATAAAAAAATTTTTAAAGTGTAAAACAAAAGGGTTAATCTCCAAAATTTACAAGCAGCTCATGCAGCTCAATATCAAAAAAACAAACAACCCAATCCCAAAATGGGCAGAAGACCTAAATAGACATTTCTCCAAAGAAGTAATACAGATTGCCAACAAACACATGAAAGGATGCTCAACAACACTAATCATTAGAGAAATGCAAATCAAAACCACAATGAGGTATCACCTCACACCAGTCAGAATGGCCATCATCAAAAAATCTGCAAACAATAAATGCTGGAGAGGGTGTGGAGAAAAGGGAATCCTCTTACACTGTTGGTGGGAATGTAAATTGATACAGCCACTATGGAGAACAGTATGGAGGTTCCTTAAAAAACTAAAAATAGAACTACCATATGACCCAGCAATACCATTACTGGGCATATACCCTGAGAAAACCATAATTCAAAAAGAGTCATGTACCACAATGTTCATTGCAGCTCTATTTACAATAGCCAGGACATGGAAGCAACCTAAGTGTCCATCGACAGGTGAATGGATAAAGAAGATGTGGCACATACATACAATGGAATATTACTCAGCCATAGAAAGAAATGAAATTGAGTTATTTGTGGTGAGGTGAATGGACCTAGAGTCTGTCATACAGAGTGAAGTAAGTCAGAAAGAGAAAAACAAATATCGTATGCTAACACATATATACGGAATCTAAAAAAAAAGATTCTGAAGAACCTAGGGACAGGACAGGAATAGCCGTAGAGAATGGACTTGAGGACACGGGCAGTGGGAAGGGCAAGCTGGGATGAAGAGAGTGGCATGGACATATATGCACTACCAAATGTAAAATAGCTAGCTAGTGGGAAGCAGCCACACAGCACAGGGAGATCAGCTCGGTGCTTTGTGATCACGTAGAGGGGTGGGTTAGGGAGGGTGGGAGGGAGACACAAGAGGGAGGAGATATGGGGATATATGTATACGTAGAGCTGACTCACTTTGTTATAAAGCAGAAATTAACACACCTGGGCTTCCCTGGTGGCGCAGTGGTTAAGAATCTGCCTGCCAACGCTGGGGACACGGGTTCGAGCCCTGGCCCAGGAAGATCCCACATGCCGCGGAGCAACTAAACCCATGCACCACACTACTGAGCCTGAGCTCTAGAGCCCACAAGCCACAATTATTGAGCTCACGTGCCACAACTACTGAAGCCTGCGTGCCTAGAGCCCATGCTCCGCAACAAGAGAAGCCACGACAATGAGAAGCCCACGCACTGCAACGAAGAGTAGCTCACACTCACCGCAACTAGAGAAAGCCCGTGCACAGCAACGAAGACCCAACACAGCCAAAAATAAATAAATAAATAAATTTATTAAAAGAAATTAACACACCATTGTAAAGCAATTATACTCCAATAAAGATGTTAAAAAAGAGAGGAAAAAAAATAAAACTGACAGGCAAAAAAAAAAAGTGTAAAACACTTCTCACAGCACGTGATACAATAGTAGGTGCTCAATAAACATTAACTATTATTCTCTTTTTTAATTATTGTCAATATTATTATAACAAGAGGAGAATTACTCATTCACACTCTTTTCCTGGCACAGAGCAATCAATCAATAAATATTTGTTGATTAAATGAATGAATTATAGGTATGGGGGAAAGACGGAAGAGTGATAGATTTTAAAATTGGAAGCAGCCTTCATGGAACTTCCATTCTAAAGGAAGAAACAGACATGAAAATAACTAAACATAAGGCTTCATGGAGGTTGTGGCTTTGAACTGAGACTTGGAGAATAAGTAGATGGAGAAGAAGGATGAAGAATATAATAGGAGATGAGAATATAAAGGAGATTGAGGAGGGTTTTGAATGTTCCTAAAGAGTATGGTCCCTTATTCTGCAGGTGAAGGAGTACCATTAAAGAGTATGTGTAAGATAATTCCAGTGGCAGTGTGAAGCATGGATGACCAGGGAAAGAGTGTAGGCCACCTGAAAATATATAGTCCCCTACTAGGAGATTACAGTTTAATTCTGAGTTGACAAGGATATATTTATGTTAACATGTCAGCAGTCACATGGCTATGACTAATTTTTCTCTGGTCTGGGTAGACTTTTTAGAGGAGGTGAATCCTGACCTTTTACAAGAAGGAAGTAAAAAAGATGGAGGAAGGGTGTTCCAGGCATCTCCATTTTGAGTTATATCTACTTTCTAGAATTCCAGGACTGAATGGAAATGAAGTCAGTGTACATTACCCCAGACAAATAGGTGCCTTGCAGAAAAAAAAAATTAAGGTATTAAATCTAAAAACAAGTGATTTCTATAAAACTAATACAAAGAAACTCTGCAAGAAGCTCTCCTCTGGCAGAGTTAAGGATGTTGTAATTTGAGGATTCGCACTTCACTTTATTTCTCCACCTGGCCTATTTCCTGTTTCTAAGGTACTTTGGTTGCCATGGAAACATAAACAAACATAACTACTTTCCTCTAGTTGGACTGCTGAATTCCACCCTGAGCTCTACCCCTCTGCTTTCTCTCTCATGGCCACTTCCCACAACACTGCAGTTAACCATCGCCTTTTTCTACCAACTTACCTACCCACCTCCTCCCTGCCCCATTAACTTTCTCTCCCAATCTCCCTCTCCTGATGTGGCAGCACTCTTGAGTGTATGGATAGCTATTTGCCTGCCAACTTATACATTCTTTGTGCGAACTAACCTCTCACCAGTGGGATTGCCTCCTGCAAAGACTTCCATTTTCTTTGTGGAGTTATACTGATTGGAATTAAGAATACCTTGGGTATTGACATTTTGTTTCCTATTAAATAGCTGTATAAGGAAATAGTAATATGAGTAGGAAGATGAACAGCACAAAGCCTCAAGGAATTAGTGAGATGCATAGAAATTCATACAAAATAGTGACCCAAAACAATGAGTGACGTAAGTAAAATTAAGAATTAGAGGAAATGGATTGAGGGGAGCAATCAAAGTCTGGACAGTTCATAAATGAACTATGTGTTTCATTTAAGAGAAAGAAACCATTCTTTCTCTTTCCTTCTCCTCATTCTCCCTCTTCTTAGTAATAGAGTCATAACTTGGGACATGATGTGAAGTATGGTGACATTCCTAATGGGATGCAATACAGATCAGCTGGGGAGGAGATCTGACTCTGAACAGAAACTCCTGGAATGTCCTATAGCAACTGGTGGACCTAATGTCAGAGCTGTCTGTGATACGGGAGAATGGGTGAAACATTTCATCTTCTGTGATAAGCACTGTCAGCATGAAAAACCTTCTTGTGCTTTGTGCTGCCAGGAGCAGGTCCCACCGACACACGCCCTACTATTGAGGAAACTGCAAAAGAGAACTCAGAAGATTGAACACAGATCTCCTGCGAGAGATGTATTTACATGCTATATGTAGATAAAGTGAGTATATTTTTAGAGTAGCAAGTTCTGGCCAAGCAAGTTTAACGTGAAAACATGAGTATTGCCCTACTTCAGCAGACCCACCCAATCAATATTCTGTGTTTGAGAGTGGAAGTGAAAACTTAATTATTGTGAAGAGTTTATTGTATAAATGACTGATTTAGTTCTCATAATACACTGTCTTGTAATAAATCTACACCATGTTCCCTATGAGATTAATTTTCCTCTAGGACAGAGTCCCTGTGAAATCACCAGCTATCTGGGAACTTGGAGAAAAGTCATTCTAGATTGACAAGTTAAACATGTAGGCAAGCACTGATTTTTTTAACGTATAGAAAAATTTTCTAAATTGGTAACAATAGGGTATAATAAAATTTGTAAAACTGATTGTACACCAAATGTCTCAGAATGCTGCACTTCTAAAGTTTTTTTTTTTTAAATTAATTTATTTTTGGCTGCGTTGGGTCATCGTTGCTGCTCACGGGCTTTCTCTAGTTGTGGCGAGCAGGGGGCCTCTCCTCATTGTGGTGCACGGGCCTCTCATTGCGGTGGCTTCTCTTGTGGCAGACCATGGGCTCTAGGGCGTGTGGGCTTCAGTAGTTGTGGCGCACAGGCTTAGTTGCTCCGTGGCGTGTGGAATCTTCCCGGACCAGGGATCAAACCCATGTCCCCTGCACTGGCAGGCAGATTCTCAACCACTGCATCACCAGGGAAGTCCCCTAAAGGTTTTATGTCGTCCCCTTATAGTTTTTCTTGTCACTTTCCGTGCTATTGGCGCCCACTTCCCTTTGCTCTTAGGGTAGGGCTTACTTATCACAGACTGTCTTCCCTTATAATACAGTTTCTAATTTGCTACAGGCAGATGATAATTGTCACTTACATTTGAATCACCCTTCAGCAATTATAAAGTGCTTATCTGACCTTTGAAGTTGACATCATTGTCTGTCAGTCATAACCCTAGGGCCTGGCCTGGCCAATCATAATATTCCATCTCTCTCACCAATGACTGGTTCAGGGATGGGCACATGTCCCTAGCTGGGCCTATTGAATCTGTCCTAGGATTTTTGTCAGGGTGATCAAGAAAGCAGTTCATCTGAAGTTTATCTTAATGCTATAAAATCAGGTAAACCTGGAGCTGCCCAAGTCTATCTTATGGCCTATGAAAAGATCCTAACATAGAGAGAAACAGCTGAGAGATGGAGGGAGATAGACCTGCAAACAACATCGTTTGAACATCTGAATCCTGGACTTTTCAGCTTGTATGAGGGCCTGCACCCAGTCCACCATGCACATCCATTTTCATTTCTATTTTGTTGTGTTTAAACTGGCTTGACTTGGGCTTCTGGGTTTCTCTCATTTGTAACCAAAAGAATTCTGGCAAATACAAACTTCCCATCAACACTCTGAGATAATAGGGATATTATTACTGGTTTTACAGGCTGAGAAACTAATGACTTATTCCATAAATGAATACACGTCATTGTAAATAGAAAAAGAACTTCAACCCAGGTCTCACTCTCACACTTTCAAATTTCTTAATCTGGAGCTTTTTAAAAAATTAAAAAAAAATTTTTTGCTATATTAAATTCCTTTTCAAATAGCCAAATGTGTTAAAATTGCATATAAAACAAGAGAAAGTATGCTCTGAGAAAGGGCCCACAAGTAAGACATCATGGGGTGATCAATGCTTCATGAGCACTTGGGGACAGATTTGCTGAGGCCAGACTCCAATCTAATGCACCCTGCAGCATGTCAGAAACTCTCACCATTCAATGAAAGATTCCAGTCAGTAGGGGCTCCAGGACTTCCTGGGGGACAGATTTTCAAAAATAAAGACTCTCAAAACAAGTTTTCAACAGAGTTTTAATTTGAACATTTTTCCCTAATGGATAAAGTCTCTTTCTCCTCCCTTCCTTCCATCCTTCCTTTTCTTCCCTCTTCCTTCCTTCCTTCTTTTCTTTCCTTCCCTTTCTTTCTTTCCTTCTTCCTTCCTTCCTTCCTTCCTCCCTCCCTCCCTCCCTCTTCCTTCCTTCCTTCCTTTCTTTTCTTTCTCTCTCCCTCCCTCTTTCTCTCTGTCTCCCTCTTTCTCTCTGTCTGTCTCTTTCTTTCTTTCTGGCCACATGCACAGCTCGTGGGATCTTAGTTCCCCACCAGGGATCGAACCTGGGTCCATAGCAGTGAAAGCGTCTAACCACTGGAACGCCAGGCAATTCCCTCTCTCTCTCTTTCTATTTTTTGGTTTCTTTCTATTTTTTAGTTTTCGTTCTAGAAAAGAGTCTGAAAGACTTATTACAAAAAACAAAAAATGTAGCCTCTTGTTCCCTCCACCCCACTTTCTTGCCTCACTTTTTGCTCTTTTAACTGATTCCTTTGTATTTTCCAGCATATTTTGAATAACATGTTTAGACTGCTACTTACCGATTTTTCTGTTTTAGATTATTATCTATTGGCTTCCCCATTATGAAGATGAAGATTTATCTCTCTTTTACACACACCATCACTACCACCACCATCATCACCACTGGTTTATATGTGCCATTCCCCTTTCCCTAATATAATTATATCATAATTTTGGTTACTTAGTCTTATTAAGATTATTAAGTCATTAAGGCTATGTAAATGTTATTCACAAGTGAGTCATATAATGTACTATGATTAGTGTTCCTTTCTTGCAAAACTTTTTGTTTCCTGGAAGTTAATAATTAACCTTTTTGTTTGAATGCTTAGTTTTCTAATTCATCTCCAAACTTTCCCCCAGCCATTACATCCTCACTCAATACATTTAGTGCTTTGGGGGTTCCGGTGCTTTCATTTGGCAACATCTCTCCAGGAGCCATTGGACCCACTCCAATCCAGACTGGTTTCTGTGACCCCAGCTGCACAGTATCTGCCCAGGATCTCTTTTCACCATCATCCTGTGATTCCCTTCACCTTTCTCTGTGTTGTGACTTTCCAGTCCACGTTTTCCTCCTTGATTTATTTCTTCATTTTGGTGAAGTACATCCCTTAGTAGCTTCCTGAATACAACTACAATTTCCTGTAGTTGGGAAATTAATTTTTGGAGACTTTGCATGCTTGAAAATGTCTTTGCTTTCCTACTTCATTGATAGTTTGGCTATATTTGGGATACTAGGTTATAAATAATTTTTCCTCAGAATTTAAAGGTATCTCTTCATTGCCTTCTAGCTTCTAGTATGACTGCTAATAGGTCTGAAGTCATTTTGATTCCTAAGTCTTTCTTTGTGGCCTATTTTTGATTAGTTTTGCTCCTAAATCTTTCTATGTGGCCTACTTTTGATGAGTTTTGTTTCCTTTCTGGGACCTGTTCTTCTCTTTATCCCTGATTTTCTGATGTGCCTTGATGATGTAATGTTCCTTGTTGTGGGTCTGTTTTCATTCACTGTGCTGGCACTAGGTGGGACATTTCAATGTGGTAAGTCCTTCAATTCTGGGGAATGTTTTCTTTTCATAAGTTTTATTTATTTATTTCTGGCTGCGTTGGGTCTTTGTTGCTGCGCACAGGCTTTCTCTAGTTGCGGTGAGCGGGGGCTACTCTTGGTTGTGGTGCGTGGGCTTCTCATTGATGTGGCTTCTGTTGTTGCAGAGCACGGGCTCTAGGCACACAGGCTTTAGCAATTGTGGTGTGCGGGCTCAGTAGTTGTGGCTCGTGGGCTCTAGAGCGCAGGCTCAGTAGTTGTGGTGCACAGGCTTAGTTGCTGCTCAGCATGTGGGATCTTCCTGGGCCAGGGCTTGAACCCATGTCCCCTGCATTAGCAGGCGCATTCTTAACCACTGTGCCACCAGGGAAGCCCCTGGAGAATGTTCTTTAATTGTTCATTTGATAACTTTCTCTCTCTGATTTCTCTGTTCTCTTTCTTGAGTACCTGTTTAGATGCTGGATCTCCTGGTCTAATCCAATTATTTTGAGGCTTATTTTGTTTTTGATTTTTACCCCTTTATAATCTATCTTTGTCTTTTTTTTTTTTTTCCCCTGTAAGATTTCCCCAACTTTGTCTTGTAAACTTTCTGTTGCGTTTTTTTTTTTTTTTTTAATTTCTGCTATCAGACAAAGACAAATACTGTATGGTTTCACTTATATGTGAAATCTAAAAACAAACCAAATGAATAAAACATAACAAAATAGAAACAGAGTCACGGATAGAACACGCAGGTGGTTGCCAGAGGTGAAGGGGGTGGGGGGGGGAGGAAAGAAATAGCTGAGGGCGATTAAAACGTACAAACTTCCAGTTGTAAAATAAATGAGTCACGGGTGTGAAATGTGCAGTGTGGGGAATGTAGTCAATAACTACGTAATATCTTAGTATGGTGACAGATCGTAACTAGACAAAAAAATTCTGTCATATTTTTAATTTACAGCAGTTATTTCTTGTTTATGAGTTTCTTTTTATAGCATACTGTTCATTAATTTGATCCCCTTATTTCTCTGAGGATATTAGTGATAGATTTTTAATTTCATTTGTTTTTATCATGAAAGAAGTTTAAATTTTCAAAAAACTGTGAGAATAGTTTAAAGACATTTTTTCTTGGATCATTTGCGAGTAAATTGCCAACATGATACCCATCATCACCAATACTAGTATGTGTGTATTTCCTCAAACAAGGCCATGCTTCTACCTAACAAAATCATTAGAATCAGCAAATTAATACTGATACATGATTGCCATCTAATCCACAGACCACCCCAGTTAAATTTCTCCAGTTGTCCCAATGCTGCCTTTTATAACAAAGGATCCAATCTAGGACCATACATTGTACTTATTGTCCTGTCTCTTTAGTTTCTTTTAGTCTAGAACAATTATTCCACTGTTTCTTTGGCTTTCATGACCTTGACAATTCTTTTACAGGCCAGTTATTTTGTAGAATGTCCCTCACCTTGAGTTTCCTCATGATTGAATTCAGGTTATGCTTTTGGGGGACAAGAATAGCATAAAAGTGATGCAGTGTTCTTTTCATTACCTCCTGTCAGATAATAACTGGTTTCAATTTGTCCCATTATTGAGACTGTTTTTGATCACTTGATTAAGTGGTGTCTGCTAGGTTTCTCTATTGTGAAGTTACTCTTTTGCTCCGTGTAATTAGTAAGAATTTTGTGAGGAGGTACTTTGAGACTGTGTATATATTCTGCTCCTCATCAAACTTTTACTCACTAGTTTTTTTGACTGAATGAATTTTTACTATGATAGTTGCCAAACGGCGGTTTTCCAATTTATTATTCCTTAATTTATTATTCCTTAAATTTTCTCTTCTGCCCATTCACTTATTTATTCATTTTTTATATCAGTATGGACATATATCTTCCTATTTTATTCAATGGATTATGACCTTTGACTATCATTTTATATATTTTTTTTTTAATTTTTTTTTTTGGGGGGTACGCGGGCCTCTCACTGTTGTGGCCTCTCCCGTTGCAGAGCACAGGCTCCGGACGCGCAGGCTCAGCGGCCATGGCTCACGGGCCCAGCCGCTCCGCGGCATGTGGGATCTTCCCGGACCGGGGCACGAACCCGTGTCCCCTGCATCGGCAGGCGGACTCTCAACCACTGTGCCACCAGGGAAGCCCTATCATTATATATTTTGATGCTCAAATTTTTTTTTTTTTTTGCGGTACGCGGGCCTCTCACTGTTGTGGGCTCCCCGTTGCGGAGCACAGGCTCCGGACGCACAGGCTCAGCGGCCATGGCTCACGGGCCCAGCCGCTCCGCGGCATGGGGGAATCTTTCCGGACCGGGGCACGAACCCGTGGCCCCTGCATCGGCAGGCGGACTCTCAACCACTGCGCCACCGATGCTCAAATTTTGTTAATGAAAGTCCCCATCAAGCTCCTTCTATGTTCTTTTGATATGTCTCCATCACTCTTTAAGCACCTCTTTATTTCTGACACAGAAACGTGGTCCAGGTTTATCTTGTACTTTCCCTATCTCAACCCTGGAATCAATCATTTCTCCAAGGGTCCCTGGTTTCTTTTAGTAAGAGGATGGTATTTAGAGACTAAGATTTGGGCAGTAGAGGTGTTCATTGCCATTGGAGTAATGCTGTTTCCAAGCTCTCTCTCAGTGGATGAAGCTAGAGAATATGTGTATCAAAAACCCCACTTGCAGACACTCACCTCCACTGGACCCCAGTTGTTCTCCTTATTCTGCTTAGGTACCCATAACCTGTTTTGGGCCACTGTCACATACAGCCTCCCACCCCACACAGATGCTATCTTCCCTCCACTTGGGCTCCAACATATCACACGGGTTGTGGACATGATTCCTTACTCTGCTCAGATTCTGACCTCCCGAGCTGTATAGCTGCCTCTGCTTCCCCTGGTCAGACACCCTCCTTGCCCTGCCCAGGCGCTGACACCAAGCTTGGGGCTATTGCCACCCACCCCTCAATGCCTGATGGCCTCTTTGACTCATCTGGGCTCTAATATACTGGTAGGTTACTGCTGCTGCCACTCCCACTCCCTCTGCAAATATTTTCTTTATCCCACTTGGGCTCAATACCTGTGTGGATTCCTTGTCACTCTACTTAGACTCCAACTCCCCATACTTGGCTGCCAATGCCACCACCCCTGACCCCCACCCCACAGAAGTCCTGCTCACCCTGCTCTAATACTCCCCCAGCCCCTCATAGATAACCTACTTGCTCATGCCGGTCTAATGGCTTTGGGACTAAATTAGTCAAGAGGAATGGAAGACAGGAAAACAGGAAGTAGGTTTCTACCTAGTCTATTTTCTTTAAGTAGCTTTTTTCTGTTTGTTTTGGTCTCTCTCTCACATAAGAGGACATTCTCAGATACCTAGTGATTCTTGGTTGTCTGTGGGGGGAGGTGGAGGGGGTGTTTGCTTATCATTTGGACACTTTACTGATCTTGCAGGGCTATTTCACTGAGGAATGTCCAAAGGCTACATCTTTAGATCTTGTCTCTTTTATCTGCTCCAGAAACTAAACCTCCAGCTTTCTGTTGGAATGAGGGAAGAGGGAGGAGCAGTTGCCCAGCAGCTTGGAGTCAGCGAGGGGGTCTGGATGTCTAACAGCATTTTAACCGGACTTTCAACCAACCTCCTGTTTATAGTCCCTTCTCACCGCAACTTCCAGAGGTACCCGTGTCAGCAGTTCCTGAGCCTTTGAAAGTTCTGGGTGAAAATATAGTTGCTTCTTGGACTTCTCTGTCAGTTAGGACACCAGTTTCCTGGCTCTGCTAACCCGGTTACCATTCATCTCCTCTCCTGTCCTCTTTGTTCTTAAGAAGTGTTTTTTAAAAGTCTCTTTTCTGTCATTTGAGTAGAGTTTTGAAAGGAAGTGGAATTAAGTGTGTGTTTAATCTGGCATCTCTTACTGGAACTCCCATTTGAACTTTCAGGCTTTTAATTTGCCTTCATGACTCAGTATCGAGGGTCAAAAGCCCAAATACAATTCTTTTGGATTGCGTGTTCTTTTAATCCTTCATCCTTTTACTTCTTTGTGTTTCTTTCTGTTTGGTTCTTCTTACCATTGACCTCTTTGCCATCTCTTTCACTGTGTCCTATACAATCCTCATTGCAATAACAGCAATAACAGTAATAAAGAAATCTTGACTTCTCCCTGTTGACAAAAAATTAATCAGTCAATCTAAGAAAGAAATGGAAATTTTTTTTCGAGCCAAATTGAGGATTGCAACTTGGGAACAGCCTCTCTGAAAGCTCTGAGAATGGTTCAGCCTGTTAAAGGTCAAAGTACAGTTATATAAGTTTTTGAGACAGAGGGCTCTACATTAAATGAGGTATTATTGACAGTACACGATCCAGATTGTGGGTCATCTTGGCCCCTTACAAGATTTAAGAAGCAAGGCTATCTCCCAAGTTGCAACCCTTGATGAGATCAAGAAAGAATGTTATCTCCTAAGGATGTCTGGTTAATGCAGATGTACGATACATACTAAAGGGGAAGGGGGAGGCTCAAATGGATAAAGAAAAGTTTTATGTTTAAATTTTCCTTGTCATGCCATAAAATATGAATTTTATTTCATCATCCCTTAGCCGCACATCAAATTTATCCCCAAGGCTAAATTCTTGATTCTTCCTCCTAAATATCTCTAGAGCCTGCTCCTTCTCTCCCTCAACACTTGATTCTCACTCAAACCTTCATTTCTCACTTGTACCTTCTGATCTTCCTGCCTCTAGTCCAGCTCCATTTTATGCATCTAATTTCTTTTTCTAAAATACAAATGTGATCGTGGCACTTTCCCAGGGTCATGGTTTTAAAATTCAAATTCGAATGCTTTCAGGTGAGTGTGTACTCTGGAAGTCTTTGCAGTCCCCATCACTTCCTCTAGGACATTTTTTTAGGCCACCTGCCTTCCCCTAAAGGCATTTGAGCTTCTGATTCCCTGCTTTAACCATTTTCCATTGCCATAGGGTAAACTACAAACTCTTTATCTGACCTACAAGACCTTCATGATCTGGCCCTGCTCACCTCTCTCCAGCCTCATCTTTCCCCATAACTCTGTTCTCCAACCTGAACTACTGAATACTTTTACTTCAAATTTGCCAAACTGCATCTTGCCTCAGGGCTTTTTGTGTGCTATTCTCATTCTCCCCTTCCCATTCATCTGGCTGATTCTGACTCACACCTCAGTTTCAATTTAGACAGAATTTCCTTTGGGGAGCCCTACCAGTTATTTGCCCTTCCTGCTGGCTCTCACAGGGAACTCTGTCTACTTCTTCTATAATAGCACTTATCACACAATATTCTAATTACCTGTTTATTGTTCTATCTCCAAAATGTATCTCAGTATTTGACACATAGGAGACCCTCAATAAATATTTCTGAATTAATAAATACATTTATTTAGTAGCTAATGATAGGTCAGGCCCTGGGATAAGCTATATATAAATATATAGATATTTATATACCACACACACACACACACACAATCTCCTTTTGTCCTCACAATAACTCTGGATGTAGATATTATTATCATGATAATACACATTTTCTAGGTGAGGAAATTAAGTCTCAGAAAAATAAAGAAACGTGGCCTAAATCATATAGCTATTAAGCAACAGATCCAGGATTCAAATACAAGTCTGCCTGATCCTGAAACCTTGCTCCCAACCATTTAGGTTGCTACATCTTTAGTCTAGTTCAGGAAACAGCCATCCATGCCTTCCTGGACCAAGTCCTAGCCTGCCCCAGGCACTTGCTCTCTCACAGTCCCCTTGTAAGTAGTCCACTCACTCTTTCATGATCTGTTGTGCACACAGCCAGGAGACAGAGCGGCATTCTCATGGCATCCCATAGCTTCTCCCAGGTAGGGTTGTCAGATTTAGCAAATAAAAATTCAGGAAGCCAAGTTAAATTTGAATTTCAGGTAAATAAGAAATTATTTTCTTGTCTATGTCCCAATGCAATATTTGAGACATATTTATATTAAAAACTTATTCTCTGCTTATCTGAGATTCTAATTTTTAACTGTGTGTCTTATATTTTATCTGGCATCTCTGCACCATTGTCCTTCCACCTTCTCTGAAAGCCCCTCTACTTTCAAACCATCCTGCTCACTGTCATCATTTGTTCAACACATACTGAAAAATCAGATACTGACTTGCTGTGATACCACACATCCCCTACAGGGAATATAGAGAAGTCACTACCTTATCAGTATTTAGCGCTCTATTTTTTTTTTTAATACATATCACTGAGCACATAAACATGCCTTCACAATAATTGTCAGCCCTATTTTCCCTTCTCAGAATCACCCTGTTTTTCTCCTCTACTCAGCTCAGATTCTTAAAAGACTTGTCTCCACTTCCTCACCTTCCATTCATTTGAAAGATAGGGTAAAGAATAGTGATTAAAAGTATGGATTTTACTGTCAGAATACTTGGGTTAATATCCAAACTGACTCTTGCTATTAGTAACCCAAAGAGCTTGATCTCTCTAAGCATCAATTTCCTTGCCCATAAAAAGAGATAACAGTGCCTGCCTCACTTCAGAGGGTTTCTGTGAGCATTAAATTAGATCATTCATATAAAACACTTAGCACATGCCTGCAGATAATAAACATTCAATAAACATTAGTATTATCCAACTGAAATCTATATTCTGCGTAGTACTCTACTGAAAATGCTCTGGCCTACGTTATCAATGACCTTGTAATTGTCAGATCCAAGGGTAGTTTTCGGTCCTCATCTTGCTGAACTCTTGTGACACTTGGCACTACTTCTTTCTTTTCTTTTTTTCTTTTTTAATATTTATTTATTTATTTGGTTGCGCCGGGTCTTAATTGCAGCAGGCAGTTCCTTATTTGCAGCTCACAGGCTCCTTAGTTGCAGCAGGCGGGCTCCTTAGTTGTGGCATGCGAACTCTTAGTTGTGGCATGCATGTGGGATCTAGTTCGCTGACCAGGGATTGAACCTGGGCCCGCTGCGTTGGGAGCTCGGAGTCTTAACCACTGTACCACCAGGGAAGTCCCACTACTTCTTTCTTGAAGTTCCCTCTCCCTTTCTCCCCACTTTCTCCTTGTTTTCCTTGGCCTGTCTCTTCTTCTCAGACTTCTTTGCCACATCCTCTTCTGCCTGACTCCCCTGATGTGCTCTTCTTTGAGTTTATCCTTTGTCCTTCTGCCTCAGTCCCACCTACCTTTCCTGGGACATCATTCCCACTCCTGTTGTTTTAACTCTCCCTCTACGAAGAAGACATTTTTCCTTTTTTCACTTCTGACCTCTCCTCTGACTTTCAGTTCCATATCTCCAGATAGATGCCTACAATAGACTGAATGGTTGCTTCCCTCCAAAATTCATATATTGAAATTCTACTCTCAATGTGGTGGTATTTGGAGGTAGGGCCTTTGGGAGGTAATTAAGTTATGAAGGTGGAGTCCTCATGAATGAGATTAGTGCCCTTATAAGAAGATGCCAGGGAGCTAGCTAGCTCTTTTTTCTACCATGTGAGGATACAATGAGAAGTCAACTGTCTGCAACCTGGAAGAGGGTCTCACCAGAACCTGACCATGTTGACACTGATCTCAGACTTCTAGTCTCCAGACAGTGAGAAATAAATTTCTGTTGTTTATGAGCCACTCAGACTATGGTATTTTGTTATAGCAGCCTGAACTGATTAAGACAATGCCCAAGAGGCATGTCAAACTCAGTACTCAACTTAGCCATCTCTGAAAGTATCACTTACCATCCCCACCATGAACCTAATCTTCCTCTTCCTCAGGTTCTCTCTGACAGTGGCTGTTGCTTCCAACCTCCCAAGTCTGCAGGCCTAGAAATGTAGACATCATTCTTTCCACCTCCTTTACCTTTCTTTCTTTTTCTTTTAAATTTATTTTTATTAACTATCTATCTATCTATCTATTTATTTATTTATTATTTTTGGCTGTGTTGGTTCTTCGTTGCTGCACGCGGGCTTTCTCTAGTTGCAGTGAGCGGGGGCTACTCTTCGTTGTGGTGTGTGGGCTTCTCATTGCGGTGGCTTCTCTTGCTGTGGAGCACGGGCTCTAGGCATGCGGGCTTCAGTAGTTGTGGCACACAGGCTCAGTAGTTGTGGCTTGTGGGCTCTAGAGCATAGGCTCAGTAGTTGTGGCGCACAGGCTTTGTTGCTCTGCAGCATGTGGGACCTTCCTGGTCCAGGGCTCAAACCCGTGTCCCCTGCATTGGCAGGCGAATTCTTAACCACTGGACCACGAGGGAAGTCCTCCTTTACCTTTCTTCCCCACATCCAATCTATTCCCATGTTCTGTCATTTAACTTACTATTGATCTCCCAAATCTGTCTCTCTTTGTCAACCCTCATGCTGGGTAGAGAATGGATTATAAGGACCAAGGAGATCAGTTAGGAGGTGTTTTCAGTAGTCTAAGTGAGAGATGATGAGGAACCTCTTAACTGATCTCCTTGGCCCCTCAAAAATCCGTCTCTATTCAGCTGTCAGAGTAATATTCCTTTTATTTTATTTTGCCACACCACACGGCTTATGGGATCTTAGTTCCCCAATCAGGGATTGAACCTGGGCCCTTGGCAGTGAGAACATGGAGTCCTAACCACTGGATTGCCAGGGAATTTCCAGAGAGTAATGTTCCTATAGTCCCATAAAGTCACCCTCATCTTCAAACTCTGTAGGTTAATGTATAACCTTCAATGCTTGACACAGGCTGTTTATAGAGTGACTCCTGACAGGCTCTCCAGCCTCAGCTATAGTCACTTATTTTCCCAACACACACCTACACACCTAAGCTACTTGTGGGACCCCACTCCCCATCCTAGTCAACCTGCTGTTGACTCTGTCAGTAATGCTCTTTAATCCATAGTCCACCTGATCAATTCCTACTCAACTTTCAGCATCTTGCTCAGAATTTCATCTTGAAAGCTTCCCTGAAGCACTGCATCCCTACCCCCTTGCAGAATTAATTACTCCCCCTACTCCTCTTAGGCTTAGTACATATTTTCTTATTTTAAAGCTTGGTACATATTTTTATTATAGAATGCATTATTATGTTATTTTGTTAATGTGTTTATCTTTGCTACTATTAGAGTATAAATTCCTTTTCATTCCTATTTGCTCCCCCAGAGTCAAATGTCAGGCCTGGCACATAGTGGATGTACAGTTAATGTTTTTTAAGCTCAGCTGAGGCCTCAGATGAGGCCTTGAGGAGGAAGGAAAAGGGAGTATTAAGAGAGAGGGGAGGTGGGAGCTAAGTTTGGAGAGGTTGGGAGAAGGCACCTTGTTTGCCAATCTACGACGCTTGGATTTTACCCTATGGAAATTTGGAACCAGCAGAATCTTCAAGCTGGGGAGTGATGTAGAAAACAATTGTTTCAAGAAGCCAGTTCTAAAAGCAGACTTGAAGACTGTTGCAATAATGTAGGCAATGGATAATAAATATGTACATCAAGATAATGGCAGTGGGTGTAGACAAAGGAGCTAAGCTGTAAACAGTATTTCTGAAATAAATTTGATCAATTTAATTCAGAGGGGTAAGGAATGAAGGTTAAGACTTCTAGGTTTCTGGCTTAGATGGCTGGTGATACCATTAACCAAGATACACAATACAAGAAGGGCAGGGATGTTGGGGGGTTGGGACACAGTCAGAATGAAAGGCTAGTGAGGCAGCCAGAATAGATGTACCTAGTCACTAGATGGGGACACAAGCCTGGGGGTTATGCATTTGGTGGTTATTAACACACTAAATGCCTGGTGACCTCATGATGGGTGAGATCATCTTCAAAGGAAGAAAGAGAACCAGGAAAAGTGGAATCCTAGGAGCCAAGGAAGGAAGATATGGAGAAATAGTGGGTACTCAACAATATCTAACACTGGAGAGTAATGTGTTCCCATGTGTGTGTGTGTTTTATGAACTCCCCTGGGATGTTTGACAGTATTCTACTACTGGGAACGTGAGAGAACAAAGAGAGCAACTGGTGATCGAGTTTGGAAAATCCTGTGCTAAACAAATTTGAACAATTTTTTTCTGTTGCAGGATTTTACATTTACATATTCACACTGTGAATTTCCCAGAGGGAAATGTATTCATTCATTCATTCATTCTTTCAGTTCGACAAATATTAAACATCTTTTACGTGCTGGAATTATGGGGCTATTCAGTAACAAAACAGATAAGGGTTCCTGCCCTGAAGAACGTGCATTTCTCAGAAAAGTCAGATATGAACTAATTAAACAAATTAACTGCAATTGAGCTACATGCTACAGAGTTGACGCACAAGGTACTACAGCAGCGTCTAATAGGAGGAACATGAACTCACTTTTTTACCAGAGCAACTCTAGGGACTAGTGTTCTGCAGAACCAAATTGAGGAAGTGTGGCTGTGGAAAGGTCAAGCAGGCTGAGAACTGGAGCATATGTCTGTGGATTTCAAAACAAAGAGGTCATTCATGGTACTAGTGAGGGCTGTTTCACAGAGTGGGAGTGGATGAGGTCTAGACAGACAATCTACTCTTTGGTAAAGTAAGGGAAGAAGAAACAGGGCTGCAGCTGCAAGGGGAAGAGAAAGTCTAGGGTAAGTCTTTAGTCTTTAGTCTGTCTTTTGTCTGGGGAGTCATACCCATTTGCAAGTTAAAAGGAAGGAATCAGAAGAGCTAGACAGTTTGCACTCAAAGATAGTGAGGGCACTCAGTCGTGTACGGTATTCACTTGTAAATGTTTGTTTGGTATATTCTTTGCTCTAGGGATTGTACTAGGCACTTGGGATACAAGGGGGAAGACAATATACATTGTCCCTGCTCTCCTATATTCTAACAGGAAAGACAAACAATAAACAAGTCATCATGAAGAAATAAAATAATTAGAGCTATGATAAGAAGTATGAAGAAAATAAACAAGATCCTGTGATAAGGGACACGGTGTATGTGTGTGCGGGAGGGTCTTTGAGGAGTGATATTTACTTGAAGAATAACAAGAAGCCAGCTGTGTAAGGAGAGGAGAGGAGTGCTTCAGTTAGAGGAAACAGTAGGTCTTGAGGTGGGAAAGAGTTTAGCTGATCTAAGAACTTCCAAGGGCCACTGTGGCTCAAGTAGAATGAGCAGCTAGGAGAGTGGCAGGAACTGAAGTAGGAGGGGTAGGGTAGGTAGGACTCGGATCATGTAGGTCCTTGCAGACCAGGGCAGGGAATTGGGAGCATATTCTCAGCATATTGGGAAGCTATTAACAATGCAGGGTACTGATGCTCTCATTTACATGAAAAAATATCACTAAGGCTGTGTGGAAAATAGATTGGGGTAAGACAAGGAGTAAGTAGGGAGTCCAAGTTAGGACACAACAGCAGTAAACAGGCCAGTGAAAGACAATTCTATCTGGTTGAGATTGGAGGCAATGGGGTAAAGGAGTCGACAGATTCAGGAAATATTTTAGAGGTTGGTGATGGATTGGATATAAGAGATGAGGGAAAGATCTAGGCTGAGGAAGTAGAAATTGAGATACTATGTAATTCTTTTGGAAGGATTTTTTTTTTTTTCAGTAAAACTTTCTGTGATCATCGAAATGTTTTACATTTGCCCTGTCCATTATGAGCCATACTGTGTGACTATTTATTTATTTATTTATTTATTTATTTATTTTTGGCTGCGTTGGGTCTTTGTTGCTGCGCGCAGGCTTTCTCTAGTTGCGGCAAGCAGGGGCTACTCTTCGTTGTGGTGCGTGGGCTTCTCATTGCAGTGGCTTCTCTTGTTGTGGAGCGCAGGCTTCAGTAGTTGTGGCACACATGGGCTCAGTAGTTGTGGCTCACAGGCTCTAGAGCACAGGCTCAGTAGTTGTGGTGCATGGGCTTAGCTGCTCTGCAGCATGTGGGATCTTTCCAGGCCAGGGCTCGAACCTGTGTCGCCTGCATTGGCAGGCAGATTCTTTTCTTTTTTTGTATTTTTTTGTGGTACGGGCCTCTCACTGTTGTGGCCTCTCCCGTTGCGGAGCACAGGCTCTGGACGCGCAGGCTCAGCGGCCATGGCTCACGGGCCCAGCCGCTCCGCAGCATGCGGGATCCTCCCGGACCGGGGCATGAACCCGTGTCCCCTGCATCGGCAGGCGGACTCTCAACCACTGCGCCACCAGGGAAGTCCAAGAGCCCTTCCAATAAACACTTACCGAGCACCTACCAAATGCTAGGCCTTATGTTAGGTGTTGGACATACAAAGAATAAGGCATAGATAGATCCAGTCATTGTGAAAAAACCTACAACCAAATTAACTCTGATAGCAAGGGATCTGCACAGTCATAGAAGTTTGCACAATGGTGGCACTGAGGTGGGAGTGCTTCACTCTGCCTGGGGTACTGACATTAACTAAGGGATGTCAGGGAAGGAGGTAAGGACAGGTTCTCTGGAAGATGAGTCTAGAGGTGGAGAAGGGAAACTGAAAAAGACTGAGCTCTGTGACCTTGCTTTTTTCCACGAAGCAGGAGGCAGTCATCTGCTGTGAGTCAGTAATAGGTTAGAAGACTTGAAGGAATATTATATATTCTTGGTTGTGTTCTCTGTAGGTGAAGTACCTGGATTTGCACCTTCAGCAACCAGCATAATGTCCTGACCTTAGTCACAGGGTATTTTATACTCATCCAGAGATATCATTGAGAGCATATCTCCAAAAATGTCTGCATCCCCACACATTACTTATTACTCTATTATTCATTCAACATTTTTAATTGTACGCTTTATTTTTCCTTCCAGTTTTATTCGTACCTGACATACAGCACTGTATAAGTTTAAGGTATATAGAATAATGATTTGATTTCCATATATCATGAAATGATTATCACAATAAGTTTAGTGAACATCCATCATCTCATATAGATACAAAACTAAAGAAATAGAAAAAAGTTTTCCTTGTGATGAGAACTCTTAGGATTTACTCTCTTAACAGCTTTCATATCTACCATACAGCTGTGTTCATTATATTGATCATGTTGTACACAACATCCCTAGTACTTATTTATCTTATGAGTGGGAGTTTGTACCTTTTGACTGTCTTCATCCAATTCCTCCTCCCTCAACCTGCCCCTCTGGTAACCAGAAATCTGATCTCTTTTTCTATGGGTTTGGTTGGTTGGTTGTTTTTGAAGTATAATTGATCTACAACACTATGTTAGTTCCTGTTACACAACATAGTTATTTGGTATTTCTATACATTTCAAAATGATCACAGTAAGTCTAGTTACAATATGTCACCATACAAAGAACATCGTTATCGACTATATACCCCACACTGTACATTTCACACCTATGGCTCATTTATTTTGCAACTGGAAGTTCGTACCTCTTAATCTCTCCGCCTATTTCTTTCTTCCCCTCACCCTTATTCAACAGCATTTAATAAGCATTTATTGTGTATCTGGTATAGAATAAATGAATGAATGGTGAATGAATGAACAAAAGAATAAATGGTTGAATGAATGAACAAGTAAAGAATTACAGCTTGTCATTCACACTAGAAACAAGATTTAACTAAAAATTTGATAGCAGTTATATTTTTAGCTACCCAACCTTTAGCATCGAAACCTTTAGCTGCCTAGATCACTCGCTATAAAAATAGCTATTGTTTATTGAGGCTTGCAATGAGTTAGGCCCTATGCTAAGCATTTTACATGTATTTCTCATAAACTCTTCTCATAATCACCCCAGAGGCAGAGGTATCATCCTGATTTTACAGATAAGAAAACAGGTTTAGGGAGGTTAAATAGCTTAGGAATTCAAGGTCTTTTTATTCCAAAGTTAGATCTCAACACTATGCCTAGTTTTCACTCTTCCCCTACTTCCAAAACACACTATGCTTTTGCATAACCATTATTTGATCTTTTGAACCTGTACCCTGAAAACCTTACTGAAATTGTTAGGATGGAGATATCCGAAGCTCCTCCTTTTGCTGGCTGGAAGAACACAGAGGCATGCATCTACAAATAGGGAAGGTGATCTTTGACCCTGGTGCCACTGACTGCGGGCACCTAACCTGATATTTCCTACCATTGTCATCACTTCACTCTTTCCTACAAATTACCAGCCAATAAGTACTGAGCATCTCAGTTATCAACCAATTTATAAATATGAACTAGTTTTGTTATGTGGAATGGAGAATTATAAGACATGATACTTACCTTCAAAGAGCTTCCAGTCTAGTAGAAGAAATAAGATCACAAAAAACTCAATAAAAGCAAACTAGCTAGTATGTACCAGGGTACTAAATGGTGTGGCACAGTCTATAATCAAAGAGCTTGGGAGACATGACATTTGGAGTCAACTGGGGGCAAAGCAAAGTAACATTTATTGGCCTTTTCTTTAGCCTAACGCACTTACAGTGTGTTAGATATTGTGCTAGACTCTTCACGTACATGATCTCCTTCTAATATATCATCCAGGCTTATTCAACAAACACTTCCTGGGCTTTTACTATATTTATACAAAATACTAGGTGTTGTTGAGGAAAGAAATAGGAACATTACTTTGTTCCTCTCCACATTGAGCTTAGAAATAAGACATGTGTACAAATGGCTATGATACAGGGCTTTACACAACAGTGACTGTATAATTTATTGTCCAAATTGGGATGCTTTTGAGAATAAACAGGAGCACTATTAATAATTACCGTGGAACAACCCAGGCATTAAACCCAGACCGCTCTGGACAATCCAGGCTGTTATCACCTCGGCAAGGAGAGAGCTCGAAGTGGTGGCCGAGCACAAAGGAGCCAGGGGGCTGAATCAGCGAAACCCAGTGCTAGAAATGGATAATTTGGGCTTGCTGCTTGGGAGGGCACAGGCAGTAAGCATGTAACCAACATAATTTCAGGTAGCTTAAGGGGGTAAAGAGACGGGGGAAGGGGACTACTTTAAAAGGGATGGCCAGGGGAATTCCCTGGTGGTCAAGTGGTTAGGACTCCACGCTTTCACTGCTGAGGGCCAGGTTCAGTCCCTGCTTGGGGAACTAAGATTCCACAAGCCGCATGGCACGGCCAAAAAAGAAAAAAAAAAGAAGCATGTTTAGTGGGAAGACATTTCAGAGGCAGTAACATTTAAGCTGAAACTTGAACGATGAGAAGAATCAAGAAATTGAAAGACAAAAAGAAAAAAAAAAATCACCAAAATGGTCTTATCTCAGCAGTGATCTGAAGGTCAGCAGCCCCAACCTCCCACTCATGGGGTTTGGAGTGAGGAGGTTTAGGGGTCTCCTACTTAGTGTGAAGAGAGTTGAGGGGATTTCAGTTTTATTCTGTAGGTAATAGAGAATCATTAAAGAGTCTTGAACAGAACAGTGATATGACTGCAAAAATTACTCTGGCGCTAGTGTATAGGGTGGGTTAGAGAGGGGAAGAGGTTGAAGCAGGAAATCCAGGCAGCTACTGAAATAGTCCAAGCAAGAGAAAAAACTCCTGGATTGGGACAGTGGTAGTAATATTGGAGAAATAGAGATGGAAGTGATACCCCAGAGCAAGAATGCGTAGGATTTATGCTAGGATGTCACCTAGCATAGTGCCAATCCCTAGGAGGCCCTCAGTAAATGCTAGCTCCTCCCCACCTCTCACTCAGCAGGTAATGGGAGTGAGGGAAGATTGTTTCTGTTTGTTGTTTAGAATCGAGAAAAACCTGGGCAGGAATCCAGTTTCAGGTTAAGGGGAAGAACCAGTAGAGAGGGAGATATCAAAAATGTAAGGGAAAGGGGGTTACCGATAGAATGTTTTATTTAAAAAGGGATAGATGTAAAGGTGAATATAGTCTTAGACAGGAGGTGTGATACTTCATCCTCCAAGACAGGATCAACAGAAGTCTGTCGAGGGAGGTGGAAAGTCAGTGAAGCTTCTATGGAACATCTTTGATTTGAAGGTGGGCTTATGGATAGAAGAAAATATTTGGAACGCTTCCGTGGGAAACAATTTGTCCAACAGCTGTTCTCACCCTTGGTTGAATATTAGGCTCTTCCTGGGAGCCTTAAAACAAAAAATGATGCTGGAGCCCCAGCCCCAAAGATTCTGATTTAACTCCTCTGGGATGGGGCCCAGGCACTGGTGTTTTCAAAAGTGCCTGTGTTGCTGTTAATGAACAGCCCTGATTGAGAACCACCAGAAAGAGGTTCGAGGGCCTCAGAAAGGGCTCAGCTGAGGTATGGGAGCAGGAATTTGTTGTTGAGCCAATCAGCCTGGTTACAGGGCTCTCTCCAGCACCAACTTTTCTGGAGCAGAAGCTGTGAAATTAGAGCATGGCTCTTGTTTACTGAGGTTGGTAAAGCACTAGGCTGAAGAAGTAAGAGGAGATAGAGGTTGGGGGAAAAGAATTGGCCAACCACAGATTGTCTAATCTGACAGGAAAAGCAGAGGTTCAGATGCAAGTCGATAAAATAATAATAGCAACACCACATACTTTTTTTTGAGTGCTATCTACCAACTGCAAAAATAAAGTGATTGGGCTTCCCTGGTGGCGCAGTGGTTGAGAGTCCACCTGCCGATGCAGGGGACATGGGTTCGTGCCCCGGTCCGGGAAGATCCCACATGCCGCGGAGCGGCTGGGCCCGTGAGCCATGGCTGCTGAGCCTGCGTGTCCGGAGCCTGTGCTCCGCAATGGGAGAGGCCACAACAGTGGGAGGCCCGTGTACCACAAAAAAAAAAAAAAAGTGATTTATACAAATTCTCATTTACTCTCACAGAGCTCTAGGTCCTCATTTATTATCCTCATTTTATAAATGGGGAAACCGAAGCTCAGAAGTTAAGAAAGGTTCCCACGTTTATGGAGTTAACAAGTGGCAGAACTGGGATTTGAACCCAGATCTGACTGACTCTAGAACCTGAGCTCTGGTTGGGCTGGAACAAGGGAGTGGGAAGGAGGGAAGATAAGAGCCTGTAGGAATCTGCTGGGTTTGAATGGGCTTGAGATGGGCCTCGAGGAAAGGAGATGAGAGGGTTTCTGAGGGAAACGATGGAAGGTGAGGGAATGGGTCCTGGGCATTGGAGGGAGAGTGGGAAATCAGATTGGATAGGCACACTGACAGGCCCAATCTGTCAATGGAATGTAGACTCCATGTGGTAAAAAGGAACTGGGAGATACTAAGGGGTTATTTAGGAGGTGGCTGATGTGATAAAGAGTAACCTTAAAATTTATCAAGCAGATAAAGATCTAGGAAGGTCACTGAGGAGACCTCTGCACTGAAATACTTTTTTCTTCCTTTGTTCCCTGTCTTGTCCTGGTAGCCACAGATGTGACTTAACCCACCCATGGCACTCAGGACTGCAGACTGCCCACTCCTCAGCTCTAAGCTGTCTTTCCAGGGATCGTACCTAAGATCACAGTTCTATGTTCAAGGATCAATAGAAGGCTCTGCAGATTGACTACTGGCTGGAAAGCAGGGCTGGGCACTTTGTCATGATTGTTGCTACCCCTGCAGATAAGGTTATTCAGAAATATAACGTTATTACAAGGTGTTGGGTACAAAGGAGGCACCGTACACATACCAACACCATGACAATTCCACAGGATTGTCAGGGACCCCCATCAACATCACTCATTAGCAACTGTCCCTGACCTAACTCAGAAAGTACCCAAGAGCACCAAGCCATCTTCAATGGGGACGGTGTCAGTTCTTTCCTGATTTGAGTAGACCAAATTAAATTTATACCTAAAGAACTAGTTTCCGGATTTCAGTGTCTTCCCAGCCCATGTTGTTTTCAAATTAATGAAAATTAAAATTGCTGGTGCACAGTAAGGAAAACTGAAGAGGCAAAATGAATAGCTAGAATTCTCTGAATGATGACCAGAGCACAAATAATGCTGGGACCTGATGAGGCCAAAAGACACCTAGTGAGCTTAGCTAGCTGGTTGTGGTACCCTGGGAAGGGGGAGATGTTATCTGTCAAAGGGAAGATAAATTCTGCGAACCAAACCTGGTAGTTTGGGGAAAATGTGTATAACCCACTCACTTCCCTCCTTATTTGTAATATTGCTTTCCTACTTTTCAACTTGAGTTTACTCTGGAAGTGGAACATTTATTCCAACAAAATGTGGCCGGTGTGGTCTCTCAGCGATTAAAGACATGGGCTTAGTCGGCATTAACTTCAGTGTAGTACCTGCACCTCTCTGAGGATGTCTTACTAAGCCCTCAGTAGGCTGACGCTGCTTCATGTTCTTCAGGTATATAAACTGAAGAGGCAACTTTTACCTGCTCTGAAATCCAAAGAAAATGGTACTTGGCTCCTTGGGCTCATTAGCCTTTAGTCTTGGTTAGTAATTACCAGATGTTGCTCAGGCGTATTTGGAAGAGAACTTTATCTGTTGAACCTTCTTTTGGAAAATCAGAACATTATGCGCCAATTGTGAAGGAGGGGAAATGCTGTACTAGAAAGCTTAGCCAGGTGTGACATAATCATTTTCTTGAGGATGTGGTGTGGCGAACTTTTTTTCTTCTAGGTAATGAACACATTTGCTTGTAGTTTGAGTTTTAAAAAAAAAAAGCTATTATGTTTCCTTTAAAAAAAAGTGTAGAACGTCAAAAGTGTGAAATCCATTTTAGGCTGTTGAAAATATTTGGGTTTTTAAGATAGCATCACAGATGTATATATTCCAGGTTCAAATTACTCAGAATTCTAGATTTTAAATATTATAAACTGAAGTTGAAATCAAATGTAAATTAACCTGTGATTTTTTTTTTTCCTTCTAGTTATTTTTAGCTAAATAACCGGGGATAGGATGTGAGGCTGGCAAACAACATTCGCTGGGAGGACCCTTATTGTGATCGAATTCCAAGTAGTATTTTTTAGTCACATCTCATTCTTACACACACACACGAATCCTGTTGTGTTTTAAACAGATACTGAAAACCTCAACTCTATTTGTGACTCTTTTTCTTTTTTAAGATATCTTTCCTACAGACAGAATCTCTAGGAGCCAGCCAACAATCCAGGCCTAACACTTTAGCTAACAGCTTCATAGTTCAAAAAAAGTAGGGTGGGGGAAGTGAGAGTGAGTAAAAACAAAATGAAAATGACCAAGATGTTTTGGGAAACACTTTACTACAGTTATTAGGTGACCTCACTGGGGATAGCATGCTCTCCAAAAACCATATTTACCACGAATCACCCAAACTATTATATTCAATAAGGTCAAAGGGCTGGATTTATGTAATATTTTTAAATTTACATTTTATAAATATAAGGATACTGTGTGTATTATCAAATAATTCATCTGTATTTCTAAAGTGTCATATTTTCTATCGTTCTTGTTAATCTGTTTGAACTAGGGAGAAAAAAAGGTATTGACATAGTTGAATACTGGATCCATCAATCACTAAAATTGAACCAAGATCCAAGTTTTCATAGTTTAATTCTGTACCATCCATACTTCTCACCAGAAAACTGATAAGGGCTGACATAAATAACTCAGTTGGAAGGATATCTGACTATCTTATAAAAACATTATGCAGAATCTTTAAAGGTGTTAGCCCTGGCAGGATTCCTAGGTGAGAATAGGCAGCTATACCATATTCTACTTTTGGTGGCCTCCTCACTTTTGGATTTTGTCATGCCTTCAACCAGGCCCCCTTTGAAGGTTTATTTCTGAACACAAACCTTTCTCCTTCGGCTGGTCTCATTTTTTTAGTGGTCTAGGGAAAGAGACCGAGGCAGGCTGTGGCCTATTTTAAATCCTTAGGTTCCTCTCCCTCTCACTCCTTGCCCTTCTCCCCTCCACATTCCTGCTACATGGAAAGGCAGTGGGGCCTCATACCTCAACATTTTATTAAAGAACCACTTAGCCATTCTCTCACCAGGATGGGCACAAGATGCCGGTTATTCCCTTAGATGAGTGGGTTTTTAAAAAGCTGGGTGGGAGACCCCATGCTACAAATTTAATTCAAAAACTGTTAAAGGAACCTGTTTTTAAATCTTAAGAACAGCCTTTTCACACTTCTCTACCACCTTTCCATTGGCTGTGTGTAAATAAACAAAGACCACCAAGTGAGAACAGGCTATTTATTCAAAGCTTGCTACAGCAAGGGAGGCAGCCACCTTCACCCAGCTTGGGACTTACAGGCCGGCAGTGAAAAAAAGAAAAAAAGAAAAAAAAAGGGGGTGGGTGGAGTAGGCTTCAGGGTATGCTCTGATTGGAGGTTAACTCGGGGAAGCTGGAGGCGGGCTAACTAGAAGCCGGGCGTCTAACGTGATTGGTTGGGGGGGGGGAAAAAACATATTTGGCTTTCTCTGATTGGTCCCGAGTTGGTAACAGGGGCAAAAATTTGGGAAGCTGGCAGTCAATGACCGACTCCTGCTCGTTCTAAGCTGATCACTGCAGAGGCTGTGGTTTGGCTTCCCGTGTTGGTTGCAGCAGAGGTTGTGGGTCGGAGTTCTGTTGTCAACATATGGTCCCGTCATTGCCCTGTATATTTTCTGTCAACTGGGTGAGACCCAGGTTTTTATTTTCCCTTGACCTGGATAACTTTCAAGCTTCCGATTTTTGTTTTACCTGGAACAAGATTGCATTCCTGTTATTTCTGTTAAGGATAAACGGAGACATTAGGATATGGAAAGTATTTATGGGAACAAATACATAAGTGTCTTTCTGATGAGGGTCAGGCTGGAGAAAGAATCACCCTCGGCCCTCTGATTGCCCATTTCCGTACACAACTCCTATTACCATTATAACTGACTCCTTAGCAGCGTTTCCTTCCCTCGGGGTGGGGGGGGGCTCGGCCTCCTTGGTTCCCTCTCTTTGAGGACTGCCCTTTGGGGCCGAGAGAGGAGGATCGCTGCCCCAGTCTCCCACTTCCCTTCCCGAAGCTCGCTTTCCGGGTTCCGGCCCGGGTCGCACCCCCCGCCACCCAGCACCCCACCCCCGCGCAATCCTCCTACAGCGTCCTCCACCCCCGCCCCTGCCCGCCCGCGCACAGCGCCCCCTGTCCGCCCCGCGTCCTCCCCGGTTCTCCTCGCCGCACCGGTCCCGGCCGGCCCCCCTTCCGGTTCCCACACCCGGGCGCGTGCCGGCGCCTCCGGACCAGTGGTTCCGCGCGTTCCTGCACGGAGGCGCGGGGCTCGAACGGACGCGACCCCCTTGGTCCTGCAGCAGCTTCCCCGGCCCGCGGGAGATGTCAGGTCAGCTCTCCCGTCCCCGAGTCGCTACCCGGTCCTTGGTCAGGAATAAGCAGATCCTCCTCGGGTCCCAAGCCCCCGACATCCATTCTGGGGGTACTCTTCCCAGCCACCATTCCCCGATCATTTCTCCTCAGCTGTGGAAAAAGCAGCCCTCCTTTCTCTTCAGAAAGGGACCCGTATTTTCCCTTCAACTTCCCTCAACTTGGGCCCCCGCGGGCCCCCAGTCGGTGGGAAAGCACTACCCTCCATTTTCGCCCCAGGGAGGTTCCTCGGCCCGGATTTCTCCTGCCACGAAGCAGGAGAGGCAGAGGCGCCGCGGCGGGCTTAGCGGCTGCAGCTGGGCCCTCGCCATCTTGCGCGGAGGAGGAGTCGCGGCGGCAGCCATGCGGAGAGCTAAGGGGCGGGGGTGCTGCGGCCGAGGGAGGGGGCGGGGAGCCGAGTTAGCTCGGCCCGGGCGGCGGCTTCGGCGGCGCCTTGAGAGCGGGCAGCGGCGGAGGTAGGGCTGCGCGGCTCGGGGAGCGGGGGAGCGCCGGCAGGCTGGCCCCCAGGCCCCCGGAGTGGAGCGGGACGGGGGGCGGGGCGGGGCGGGGGGCGGCCGAAGTGAGGGGCCGGGTGGGGGCGGGCGGAGGTTTCCGAGGAGGAAGGAGCCGCCGCCATTTTGGGAGCTTCGAGTCAACAATAAAGGACCGAGGGTACAGAGCGGGAGTGGCCTCAGTGGTAGGACTCGGGCCCGAGCCGCGAGGAGTGGGGTGAGGTGAGGGGTTGGAGGTCGGCGGTGCAGTGGGGGCTGCGGGGAGTTACCCCCTCCCCCGGCCGGCGTGGGGGGCGCTCTGAGGCGGAGGCCTGAGGCCTGGTCGGGCCCGGGGGAGGAAGGCGGGCGGCAGCTGTGGGGCGGGGGCGCCGGGAGGAGTGGGATAGAGCACTGTTGTGCCCGGCGGGGTCCGGAGGAGGAGCGGGAGAATTCCTCGGAGGAGCTTTGTGGGAGACGAGGGAAGGTGGGATCGTAGGGGGCGGCAAGGACTTAGGGAGATCGTGGAGGTTATAGGGTACGAGGCGGCCCTATAGGGGGCGGCAGGGATATGCAGTAGCGGAAGGCTGGGTTTCGAAGAGGACCGGCTGCTTGAGGGAGTAAGGCCTTGCAGGTCGATAACAAGGGGGTGATTATGGAGCCCCAGAGTCATGGAGAAAGGAGGGGCCGTCTGACTTAAGGGTTTCTCTTTGGGGCCTTTTGCGGGAGCCCCTATTGTTTCCTACCCGCGGAGCTGGTTCCCTGCTCTTGTTGCGCAGATACGATTTCAGGGCCCCAACCCATTTGTGTTTATGGGCCCAGGGAGCTGACTCGAAGTGTGTGGGTTTGGTGGGGGGGTGTTGAAGGGTAGGGGAACCAGAAATTATTTGCCTACGGTTATAGGGCTCAAATCACTGGCTTGATTCTTTCCCTGATCGCTCACTCCCCTTTCTCTTCAACAGTCCCCTCGCCCCTTCAAAATAGAACGGTCACTCCAACTTGCAGACCGAGCTTAGAGAAACTGCGCTGCATTCGCACACAAAAGGTCTTTTTGGAGATGACGATACTGTTTTGGGTGTGAAACTGTCGATTGCTAACTACGATCTGGGAAGTGCTGTAATTAACTCCGCTAGGGGTTCCTCCCAACTCGTCTTTGTTTCGTTCGTATTTTTGAAAATGTAGAAATATAACTTGCAAATCTAAATTGGGAAGGGGTAGGAGGAATAGTTCTTTTCCTGAGACGTAGAGCTGCAGTGCTGGTTTTAGCTTAATTGAGAGGGGAGCAGTTATCACATAGTCACATTTTGGATGCAGGGAGGTATGAGGTCTTACGTGCATGATGGACAGTAATGATACCATTTAATTTTTAGAAGTTGCCACCTTCATCTTCTTAGTGTTTGCAAATAAGTAAGTCTTCTGGTATGAAGTAGGTGATATCGCTGATCATAATATAAACCTGTCAATACAGGAAACCAATTACTACCTTGCACTGAAATTGGATGGCTCTTAACCACCCTCTGCTTAAGAGGTCACTCAGCTTCTGGGAGACTTGGAAATATACAGCTTTGTGTACGTGATAATCAGGATTTGCTTGTGAGCAACTTTATTTTCAATTAAAAAAAAGACATCAAAGAGGTTTTTTAAAAAAATTTTATTGTTTGAGAAACCTTGGTGTATGGCAGAAACGCTAATTAATAAGCTAGTGTATGTTTGGTAAGAAATGTAAAGGAGTTAAAGAACAAAGCAAACAGAGCAGCCCTTTATTTTCTGGCCTTTTTCCCCCCTGGCTTTTCAATTACGTTTTCATGTACTTCCTTTAAAAATAATTTTATTTGGGGAATAATTTAAAAATTTTTTTAATTAACTTAATTAGTACTCTGGGTTTCCTGGAAAGTTTGATTAAAGTTACTAGTATCTTTACCCTTTAACAGATTTTTTTAACACAGCTCATTTCCTTTTTGTGTTTTTGTAATTTAAAAAAATGCTACTTCAAGTTGGGATATACTTTTTGAAAAGTGTTATGTTTAAAAACGTAGCAGTTATTTTAGTATTCAGATTTAATTAAGGTAGCTAAAGGTTTTCTTGGCTGTTTTTCAAGCAGAAGATTTTGACATGTAGACATATTTATATGCCTTGACATGCTTCAGTTACTGTTTTAAAGGGCAAAAACTTAAGGGAAAAAAGAAAATGTATTTTTCTTTATAAAGTTTAACTTCTGTCGTTGAAATTCACAAGGGCATAAATGTGTTCTTTTTAAAGCATAAGGTGAAGCCAAAAGCTCAACTCTTCAAGGATTCTCAGTTGTCAGAAATAAAAAAAAAATTAATGAATTGTCTTGCCTTGTTCATTTGTAGATTTACATTAAGTTGTGCGATACTTCACTGAGTTGTAATGCAATTGAATGTAATGACTCATTGACTTTAAGAGGTGGCAGGGACTTCAGAGAATTCATCAGGGTGGAAACAAGGGAAGAGATTGTCATTTGACAACTAATGCTAACTTAATCACAGTATCTTTCTACTTTGTATTCTCTGGGTTGATTTGAACTGACAGTTTAAAATGTTTGAGATGGGTCTCGGTGCAGGTTTGGTTTTTGAGGCAATTCATCTTTTTGTGTTTTTCCTAGCTTGGCTAGTGATTTGGTCTCAGTGCAGCCGTATTCTTAATTCTTTAATTTAAAAGAAGAGAGTTCTTCTAAGGGAGTTCTTTAAAAGGGAAACAAAAAAGTTTTTTTCTAATTTTACTCTGTTTGCTAATTTAACTTTTTTCTTTGTTTCAGACTGAAGTGAGCGAATTCAGATATATAACTCAACCTTGTTAGAGGGCTTTATTAAAAAATAAAGAGTTGATTCCGTGCATGAGAGCAAGTTACTGCTGCTTACCGTTCAGAGACTTACAGGTGCTTGCCTGCATTGCAATAAAGGACTCATATATTGAGCAAGACTTATATTTATCTCTTCGTTTTGGAGAGCCTAATAAACTGTTATTACAGTTTCTCTACTGACTTTCAAAAGTTTTGAAGTTTGAAAGAGACATCTTTACAATTAATACAGCATGAGCACGGCCAGAACAGAGAACCCTGTTATAATGGGTCTGTCCAGTCAAAATGGTCAGCTGAGGGGCCCTGTGAAGCCCAGTGGTGGCCCCGGAGGAGGGGGCACACAGACACAGCAACAGATGAACCAGCTGAAAAACACCAACACAATCAATAATGGCACTCAGCAGCAAGCACAGAGTATGACCACCACTATTAAGTAAGTGTTAGAATAAATAATAAACACACTTGGGGGACCAAGGAGATTTATTTTGTTAGTTGTTGACTACTTTGTGTATACCTTAGTTTAACCATTTTGATTGCAAATAGAGGACAGATGACTTCGTTTTATGGCCAGCAGGTATTTGCAATAGAAGAATGTATTTCTTTCATAACTAATTCAGGTTTATTAAGTAACAGATTGGCACAGATTAATATATATTAATTTTGTATAGACTATTTTTTGAAACATTTCTGGCTTTCATAATGAGCTCAGATTCATCTTGTTTTTGCCAGTATGGCTTTTTCCCTAGTGTTAGAACTTGACCTTATCCTAGTTTGAATGGCTGTTATAGCCAATTTCACATTTTAAATTTAACGACTTGCCCAGCCTTCTGAACTTCAAACATACTCATAGAAAATTTATCCATAACTTTTTTTTAGTTTATGACACTTTGCTTTTCTGCCCTATTTATTTACTTTTCAAATATACTTTCTCCTCCTTTTACACACGCACACAAAATAACAAGCAGTTTATGTCATAGGGAACTCAGGATTTTGAACTCTTATAAACACATCTCTGAAGAGTCCCATACCCCTTTGACGACTTTTAAAAACGTAAGAGCCTCATCTTACTACAGAATATTTTTTCTTTTAAATTTAAAAGTGTGTAGGCTATCATCTTTAAGTGTACACTTTAAAATATTTGAGTGGTAACTATGACTCCAAAGAATCAGTTAATAGAAAATTAACATTCAGGAATCTTGACCCATTTGAGATTTGTCTTTGTTAAAAATCTAGCCATGTAAGTTGATTTAACCTCTAGAAATCTTCGTAAGATGATAAAACTCTTTCAAGGAACCAAAGCTTGTGTTTTATTATAACCTAGATCTTTTCCATGCTTAAAAAGTACTTACTAAAGAAAAATAGCCCTAACTTCCAACAGAATTGGTTTGGTCACTGGGAGATTTGGCATTAATACATATTCTATTATTATTTTATTATTATTATTTTTTAAGTGTTTTTTTAATTTTTATGTTTTTGCGGTACGCGGGCCTCTCACCGCTGCGGCCCCTCCCGCTGCGGAGCACAGGCCCCGGACGCGCAGGCCCAGCGGCCATGGCTCACGGGCCCAGCCCCTCCGTGGCATGTGGGATCCTCCCGGACCGGGGCACGATCCCGTGTCCCCCGCATCGGCAGGCGGACTCCCAACCCCTGCGCCACCAGGGAAGCCCTCTATTATTTTTGAGATGAATATTTTAATTAGTATAGAAATCAAGAATATTTTCTAAACTGTAGCTTGTCTTGAAAAAATATGAATAGGCTAGCAGTATTTAGGCTATTTTTAATTCTTAATGATAGAAACATAAAACTACATTATTTCTTTTTTTTTTTTTTTTTTTTTTTTGGTACACGGGCCTCTCACTGTTGTGGCCTCTCCCGTTGCGGAGCATAGGCTCTGGACGCGCAGGCTCAGCGGCCATGGTTCACAGGCCTAGCCGCTCCGCGGCATGTGGGATCTTCCCGGACCGGGGCACGAACCCGTGTCCCCTGCATCGGCAGGTGGACTCTCAACCACTGTGCCACCAGGGAAGCCCTCATTTCATTTTGAGAGTATTTTCTACTTGAACTCAGATTTGAGACAACAGTGGATTTTACCTTTTTTTTGCTTTTCCTAGGATTAATGTTTTTTTTCAATTCTGTGGATCTTTAAATCTCAGTTTAAATGTCATCTCTTTTATGAAGACTTCTAGATCCCATGGCTCAGAGCTCTTCTAATACCTATTTCTATCACTTGTTTTCTCGTTAAAAATTTTTTTTTAACCTCCTAAGATTATAAATTTTTTTTGTAGGCAGATTTTGCCTTGTATCTTCCTGCATTTTTATCCACGATTTAGTGAATTTGGCAATGTGGCAAGCTGGCTTACTAGGATGTTCAGTTGACATTTTTGTTTATACCAAACTTTGCTATGGTATAGACTGGGGTGAAAGGCTTTAGTACCCTTGGATTGGTAGCAAATAGTTGCCTGTGTTACAGTATCTTGGATTATGTGGGACCTAGCTTTAAGTAAAATAATGTGCTTATCTTTCTAAATCAAGACTTGAGATGTTTGAGGTGCTCTAATTATATGAGTTGTTACAGTTAAATCAGTGAAAGCTTATTTATTTTAAAGACACAGTTGAAAGCATTGTCTGCTTTATTGACAGTCTTTTTTCTCTTAGATGCTTTGGATATTATATTATTTGAAGTTTTTACCTGACCAAAAAGAAAATTTTTTATTACATTTTCTTTGTTATTTTCTTTCGTGGTTTCAGGCATCCCCAGTAAAAAAGATTAAGAGAGATGTTTACTAACAGCTAATATCGAGTTCTTCTTTTGCCAGGCACTGTGCTGAGTGCTTTATAGAAATTATTTTATGTAATTTTTATCCCATTTTATATATGAGAGAATGGAGGTTTAGAAAAGTAACTGTTGCAAGGTCATAGAACTAATATGTAGAAGAATCAGGGCTTGAACTCAAGTCTGAAACTTTATAGATTCCTTGGCTTTAACTAGTCACCAAGAGTTACAAACTCAGATGCCTATAGGGGACTGCCAGATTAGAGGGTACTTGCCCTATTAAAAGGCATCAACCACTTGATTTTAAACTCCATTTACTAAGCTCTATCAAACTGTTGCCATGCAGAAATTTGGAACCAGTGTTACTAAAGCTTCCAGATTTTTTCAAGAAAATCCAGAATCTGGACTTTTACACAAAATCTCCTAATTTTTTAATGTTGGCCACTAATTTAAAACACACACTATGGGCTTCCCTGGTGGCGCAGTGGTTGAGAGTCCGCCTGCCGATGCAGGGGACGTGGGTTCGTGCCCTGGTCTGGGAAGATCCCACATGCTGTGGAACAGCTGGGCCCGTGAGCCATGGCCGCTGAGCCTGCGCGTCCGGAGCCTGTGCTCCGCAGCGGGAGAGGCCACAAAAAACATACACACACACTATATAGGTCAAACAAAACATATGGGTTACTAGTTTTGAAAATGGTTGGTCTGTATACAACTCTGCTTTTCTTAAGAGGATGGATGCCTTACTCCTTTCTATTCTTGATTTTTTAAAATTCTCCCTAGATTGTTGTGCTTTGTAAGAAAACAGTTTTTCTAAAGTTGTTTATCTCTTTTGTTACCTGTATTCTTAAGTAAACGGCAATATGTTCAACTTAGTGTGCTTTTTAGAATTATAATCGAGATGAATTATCTTTGTATTTTACAATACTAATGCTGTGAATTCTGATACTTCAATTTTACTGTATTCTCTCTAGACCTGGTGATGACTGGAAAAAGACTTTAAAACTCCCTCCAAAGGATCTAAGAATCAAAACTTCGGTAAGTTGGTTGTAACATTGAAGTGGAAAAATGATCCTGAAACTCTAAAAGTGAAGTAGTTATTTAATGATAACAGGCACTGTGTTTACTCTTAAGTAAGTTGAAGTGGTTGAAATTGTATAACTCATGTATGATGAGTTGCCCAAAATTTCCACTGTTTGGAGGAATTAGTCATAATGTGTATGTATACACGTTATTGCAATATATAATGTAATATTTAATATACAGTATACAATACAATAATTATTACTATATATACAGTATTTCATATATAATTTATATATTAAATACCGTGTTTATACGTATATATATCTTATCTCTTTTGTGGAATGCTTTTATGGTTTTCAAGGCGTTTTCTCAAAATTCTCTTGTTTCCAGCAGCACAGTAAGTTTCAGGGTAGGTATTGTCCACATTTTGTGGATGAGAAAACTGAAGTTGAGAGGTTAGTTCTCTTAGCCCAGTGTTCTCAACCAAGGGCAATTTTTGTCCCCTAGGAAGCATTTAGCAATAGCTGGAGCAATAGCTGGTTATCACAGCTGAAGGGATGCTACAGAACAGCCCCTTACAGCGAAGAATTTTCTGGCCCAAATGTCAATAGTGCTGGACTTAGAAACCCTGGTTTAGACTAGGATATTTGTAGGCAGTGAATGGTAGAGCTAGGGTTTGATTTCATATCTTGTGGTTTGATACTTATATAGAAATAACAGTATTCCATCAGTCCTTAGAGAAAAATGACCACAGGGTGGCTCATCTTTCCCCAAAACATAGTTTTTAAATGGCTTGTGTGTGTTAAAGAGAGTGGTTATTTTTCAGTTGAACTATAGATCAAGACAGAACTAATCTGCGCATATTTATATTTTAAATGGGGTAAAGAATTAGTCTCTCCAACACTTTATTAAGCATGCTAATTACCAAAGGAACCCAATTGTACTTCATTCTTCTGATGTTGTTTGTTTTTGTTTGACCAGGATGTGACCTCCACAAAAGGAAATGAGTTTGAAGATTACTGTTTGAAACGGGAGTTGCTGATGGGAATTTTTGAAATGGGCTGGGAAAAGCCATCTCCTATTCAGGTATGTTTCCCCTTTTTTATCATATGTATAATGTTATGAGTTAAGCGTTACACACTTTCTGATCTGCGGGAATGATACAGTGAAACAACAGTTCTCTCCAGTTTGTATACACACACATATATATACGTACACACAGGCATACACACTTTCTGAACCTTTAAATGGTAAGTTACAAAATCATGGCGCTTTATTTCTAAATATTTCAGTGTGTATTTCCTAAGAATAGGGATAGTCTCTTGAATAATCATAGTACAGTTATGTTCAGTCAATTTAACTTTAATGCAGTATTTCTATCTCATCTGTCATTTGTAGTCTTATATTTAACTGGCCCCCAGATTTTGTCTTAAAGCATTTTTTTTCTCTTCCATACAAGATTCATCCTAGGATCAGGTATTGCATATAATGGTTACATCTCTTTTAGTAGTGAGCATTTCCCTGTTCTTTTTTTGTCTTTTATGACATTGACATGTTAAAAATATGGCCCCCCTTCCTTTTTTTTTTTTTCTCCAGTAGAACATTCCTCATTTGGGGTTTGTCTCGTATTTCCATGTGATTAGATTCAAGTTATGCATTCTTACCCAGAATACTGCAGAAGTCACATTTGGAGGTATAGTGTTCATCTATTCCTCAAGGGTGATTTTAATTTTGATTACCCTTTCAAAGTGGTGTCTTGATTTTTCTACTGTATAATTATTGCTCCCCCCCCACCACCTTAAAACTAATAAACAGTCTTCGGGGAGCATTTTAAGGCAATGCAGATATACTACTCTTCATAAAAATTTCCCCCTAACTCCTCCTTATGTATCTATATATTATCAGTGTGGACTCATGAATTTTTTTTAATGGTATTTTTTATATATATAAATGTATTTTTTATTTTTGGCTGTGTTGGGTCTTAGTTGCTGTGCACGGGCTTTCTTTAGTTGTGGTGAGGGGAGGCTACTCTTCGTTGCAGTGCACAGGCTTCTCATTGTGGTGGCCTCTCGTTGCGGAGCACAGGCTCTAGGCGCACAGGCTTCAGTAGTTGTGGCACATCGGCTCTAGAGCGCGGGCTCAGTAGTTGTGGCTCATGGGCTTAGTTGCTCTGCGGCATTGGCAGGCAGACTCTTAACCACTGTGCCACCAGAGAAGTCCCTTTAGTGGTATTTTTGTGCTCGAATTGTCCTGTATTTGGCCAGCGTGAGCTCCTTCAGGCCGGTTCCTTTGTGTTTGTAATGTGCCTCATTTGTTTTTTCCCTCTGATAGACTATTTTATAAAGCAGTTTTAAGTTCATAGCAATTGAGCAAAAGAGATATTTCGTAAATCCCTGCCCACACTCATGCATAGCCTCCCCCATTATCAGCATTCCCCACAAGAGCAATATTTGTTACAACTGATGAACCTGTGTTGACACATTATCACCCAAAGTCCATAGTTTGCATTAGGGTTCATTCTTGGTATTGTAAATTCTATGGGTTTGAACATATGTATAATGACATGTATCCACCATTATAGTATCATACAGAGTAGTTTCACTGACCTCCGTGCTCCACCTATTCACCCTTCCCTTCCCCCTTCGTTTTTCTTGAGCACTTCCTTTTTGGTATATCACGATGTCAAGCTTATCTGTAGAGCCACCCTTCCCCAGCCTCAGAATCAGCTATTTTCTCCAAGGAACTCTGATTCCAATTAGTGGGGAGTAGTATTAGGGACCAAGATTTAAGTACTAGGTGCACGCTTTCAGTGAAAAGAGCAAGGAAATATATGTATGTATACACATACATGCCTGTAGACCTAAACATGTGTTATACATGTACAGATTTGATAAATGTGATTGTTGTCTTCACATATTTAAATTGAAGCTGTTGAATCCAAGCTGTACTCAGGACAAACTCTGTGACATCATTGAGTACTTTTTCACTGAACAAACATGTATCAAGTGACCTAGAAAGTGTTAGACCCTGAGGGTGTTATGATGAACAAGATAAATAGGGTTCCTGCACTCAGAGTCTGGTGGAAAGGACAGCTTATTGTACAGGTAATTTCAGTGTAATGTAATGGGCACATATATGTAGTTGAAATTGCACATATATGTAGCTACTAGGGAAGATGGAACAACCTGGAAGAAGTGATCCATGTTCCAAGTGGGGAACACTGGAATGGTGATTGCCTGGGGATGAGAGTGTGCCTTTGTGGACAAACTGAAAGGACAAACTTGTGGTTAGAGAAAGTATCAAGATAAAGTTATACCTCATCAGGCAATTTGAGTGCAGATATCAAAAATATTTAGGAATCTACTTTTCCATAATATAGTTCATGTTAATCTATTTTATCTATAGGAGTGAAACATTTTATGGGCACTTTTCTACTGTATCATTCAACTTTGTATCTCTAGTACTTAGCAAGGTGCATGGCAGGAAATAGGCCTTCAGTTGTATTGCTTTGTTGGAATTATGGTTAATGGATATCTGTAAGTGAACTTCGTCTAGAGAAGTGTTTTAGAGCACTGTCTTTGCGGTGAGGCTGGGCAGGTTGAATCCCAACTCCACTCCTCTCTAAGGAGATTATTTAAATGTCTCGAAGCCTCTGCTTTCTGACCTATAAAATTGATATAATAGTGTATACCGTGGGGTTGTTGTAAAGGTTAAGTGAGGTAATTCATGTTTGTATCCTTACTGCAGTGGCTAATAGGTGACAAATGCCCAATAAATGTTATGGGGTTTTATTTTATGTAGTAGTTTTATCAAAAAAGGAGATTGGTTCATTTGGCAGAGTTAATTCTTAATGGACCCTTGCTGACTCCTGTTTCACACTTTTGTATTAAATTTTAAAATTCACTTTGTTATTTGCATTCTCAGTTTGGTATAGCATATAGATAATTAACTCTCCAGCCACTTAGCCAGTCTACCATCTGGGTTTTTCTGTAAAGTAGAAATGATCTCCCTCACAGGGTTTTTATTGTGAGGATCGAAGGTTGTGTACAGGCATACCTCGTTTTACTGTGCTTTGCTTTACTGTATTTTGCAGATACTGCGTTTGGGTTTTTACTGGTTTTTTTTTTTTTTTTTTTTAAACAAATCGAAGGTTTGTGGCAACCCTGTGTTGTCAGATGATGGTTATTATTTGTAAATTTAGGTGTGTATATTGTTTTTTTACACAATACTGCTGCACACTTAATAGACTATAGTATAGTGTAAACATAACTTTTATATGCACTGGGAAACAAAAAAATTTGTGTGACTCACTTGATTGCACTGATCTAGAACCGAATCCACAATGCTCCAAGGTGTATTTTGAAATAGCAAGCAGAGTATGAATATAAAGTATTATTCTGTATACCTGAGACTATCATTCACATTGCTTTTTCCTGCACTATTGTTTTGCCTGAGGATCCATGGAAAACACAAGATAACATGCTTCTTAGAATCATTCAGTGTAACAAACCATAAATACTAGGCTTTTAGAACCAAAAGAAATCTAGAAGTCCTCTAGTAAAATCCAACCTCGTGACTGGCATTCTTCTATTCTCTTCTTGTCTACCTTCTTTCCTCACTTTTTTTTTTTTGTTATTTTTTTTTCTTTTACTAAAACGTGTCTATTGTCTTTATAGTACTTAGTTTTACAGTTTGATCCAGGCATTTTTTTTTTCTCTCCAGATATAAAATCCTCTTGACCAGATGGGTGTCATATACATTTGAATCTTTTTTAAGAGATCTGACTTAGTTGCACTTTGGCTATAAGATTATTAGAAAATGAGGCACTTAAAATCTTTTGAGACGATATAATTTTACACTGACAGGCTGGAACCAGATATACTACAGATTGCTTCCACACATTTTTCTTTGGTACAGCCATCTGTGATTCTAGTTCTTGGTCTGAATGCTGTGCTCAGTAGCATAACCATGCCATTCTGAGGCCTAGCTTTACAGGAATAGAGACTTCTTTGGAGGACCTAAGAGTCTGTCTTATTCTGCTTAACATTGAGAAACCTTATATTAACTTGGGGATGATTGGTGACAGCTCTTGCTGCTTCCAGACCTTAGGCACAACTTTTGAAGACTTTTTAGGTAAGAAGATGATGGAATGGCAAGTAGTTCATTATTGAGGGAAACATGGAAGTTCCTTCTTTTGGCAAGCAAATTTCATATCAAGTCAGGAATCTCAAATTATTTTGAGAAATTATTTTGTTAACCAAGTCTAATTGGTCGTTTATTAAATTTATAGTTAAGAATTAGAGCATTCTTAATTCTTTTATAATTCATTCCTCCTGCTAACATGGATTTATTGCCAAAAGAATTATTTTCCTAAATTCTCAAAGTCTTTAAATGCATGTCTTCATTGGTTACTATGGTAAAATTGGGGTGTGTTCCTTAAGGTGGAGATGTTCTTTTTGAAATTACTATCTTCCGTCTCCTTTTTTTCTGGGTAGCAGTAGATGTCGTCACCATTGCTTATCTCCTCCACAGTACCCATATTTTTTTCCCCTGAAATTAAGGTTCTTAAATTCAACTAGTCCTAGGAAGTAAAAAGAAGCAGCTACTCTAAAAGCAGCTAGCTGGGCAATTTGGAGCCTTTTCAGGTAGTATACTTTTGTAAAATGCCTCTCAGTACTAGGAAATTGGAAGGTATCCCATTCTTTGGTTGTAGGCAACAGAGACCAACTTGGGTTACTTAAGCAAAAGGAAATTTATTGAATATCAGGAATTCACAAGATTAGGGAGAAGTCTGGAGAAACACACTTGGCATTGGCCAAGAACCAGGGCAGCCCTAAAGGGCTCAGGAAGCTGTAAATTGTTATAGGATGCACTATAGCAATTTCAGTTCTTAGAAGGGAGCATTCAGCCAGGCCTGGCTTCAGTCATTGTCCTCCATACAGCTGAGGAAGTTGGCTAGACTATCCATTGGGGTGGGGAGGATGTAACTCCTCAGAGTTACGGTGCTACTAAGAAAGGGGAATGGATGGATAGTAGGGTTATAAAAACACAATAAATACATACTGGCTCAGTCCCTAGACCTTACAGTGGAACATGGACTTTGGAGAGCTAAAGTGGCAGAATCAGACCTTAAGGTCATTTAAGGTTAAGGTTTCTGTTTTTTGTGTTGTTTTTTTGGGTTTTGATGGGTTTTGTTTTTGTTTTTGGTTGTTTTGTTTTTGGTGGCCTTAGGGTATAAATCACACAATTCACACATTTTAAGTATACAATTCATTGTTTTTTAGTATATTCACAGTTGTGCAGTCACACAACTCAAACAGTCAATTTTAGAATATTTTCATCACCCCAAAAAGAAACTTTAGTAATCACCCTTCATCTTCCCCTAGCTCTAAGCAACCACTAATCTACTTTCTGTCTGTATGGATTGGCTTATTCTGGACAATTTCGTGTAAATGGAACCATACAATATATGCTCTTTTTTTGACTGGCTTTTTTGACCATGTGACTAGCATGTGTTTAGGGCTCTTCCATATTGTAGCATGTATCAGTACTCCATTCCTTTTTATTGTTGAATAATATTCCACTGTATAGCTATACCACATTGGTTTATCCATTCTTCAGTTGTAGGGTTGTTTCCACTGTTAGCTGTTATGAATAATGCTCCTTTGAACACTGGTGTACGAATTTTTGCGTGGAGATATTTTCATTTCTCTTGGGTATATACCTAGGAGTAGAATTGCTGGTTCAAATGGTAACTCTTTAACTTTTTGAGGAACTGCCAGACTGTTTTCCAAAATGGCTGTACATTGTACTTAGTGGTATATGAGGTACCAATTTCTCTGTTTGCAAACCGAAGTTCAAATCCTGGTTCTAGCATTTCTTGCTTTGTGACCTTCAGTAAAACAGTCTGAGGATCCATCTGTCAGTTGTAAAACAAAACGTACCTAACTTGAAAGGATATAATTAATGTTAAGTATCTAAGCATAGTGTCCATCTCAGTAAGTTTTTAAAAATTATTTAGCTTCCTTCCTCCTTCCTCTTCTCCCTGGCTGGTCCCCATGACTTCCTCTTGGGTTTCAAAGCTGTGTGAGTCGGACTTGAATTCTCTTGCTTCATATTACTTAATCTTCCCAGGAAACAGTAGTAAGAGACGGTGTGGATATACTGGATCTCCTGACTGCTAATCATAATGATCACCATATGAGATGAAATACAGTGCATCTTAACTTACAGATTAGCTTACTTTGTTAAAGTCCTGTCCTTAAACAGTTTCTGTAGAGCATAAGTCCTGTCAGAGTAGAGGAATAGAAGTCAGTGAATGGCCTTTAAGTCAAAAGATAAACCCCAAATAGGAATTAGGATACCCCCAATCTAATTCTGCCCTGTCTTACTTCATTCAGAAGTCTTATCTTTTTTTTTTATTATTAATTTTTATTGGAGTATGGTTGCTTTACAATGTTTTGTTAGCCTCCACTGCACAACAAAATGAATCAGCCGTACGCATACAGGTATCCCCTCCCTTTTGGACTTCCCTCCCATTTCGGTTACCACAGTGCATTAGGTAGAGTTCCCTGTGCTATACAGTACGTTCCCATCAGTTGTCTATTTTGTACATAGTTTCAATAATGTATATGTGTCAATTCCAGTCCCTCCCTCCCTACCCCTTTCCCCCTTTGTATCCATACATTTGTTCTCTACGTCCAAATCTCTTTCTGCTTTGCAAATAAGATCATGTATACCATTTTCTAGATTCCATATATACACGTTATTATATGACATTTGCTTTTCTCTTTCTGACTTCACTCTGTAGGACTCTCAGTTCATCCGTGTCTCTACAAATGACCCAATTTCGTTCCTTTTTATGGCTGAGTAATATTCCATTGTATATATGTACTGCATCTTCCTTTTCCTTTTTTTTTTTTTTTTTTTTGCGGTACGCGGGCCTCTCACTGTTGTGGCCTCTCCCGTTGCGGAGCCCGGGCTCCAGACACGCAGGCTCAGCGGCCATGGCTCACGGGCCCAGCCGCTCCGCAGCATGTGGCATCTTCCCGGACCGGGGCACGAACCCATGTACCCTGCATCGGCAGGCGAACTCTCAACCACTGCCCCGCCAGGGAAGCCCATGTACCACATCTTCTTTATCCATTCCTCTGTTGATGGACATTTAGATTGCTTCCATGACCTGACTGTTGTAAATAGTGCTGCTGTGAACATTGGGGTGCATGTGTTTTTTTTTAATTACGGTTTTCTCTGGGTATATGCCCAGTAGTGGGATTGTTGGGTCATATTGTAGTTCTATTTTTAGTTTTCTAAGGAACCTCCATACGGTTCTCCATAGTGGCTGTATAAATTTATATTCCCACCAACAGTGTATGAGGGTTCCTTTTTCTCCACACACTCTCCAGCATTTATTGTTTGTAGATTTTTTGATGATGGCCATTCTGACCGGTGTGAGGTGATACCTCATTGTAGTTTTGGTTTGCATTTCTCTAATAGTGATGTTGAGCATCCTTTCATGTGTTTGTTGGCCATGTGTATGTCTTCTTTGGAGAAATGTGTATTTAGGTCTTCTGCCCATTTTTGGATTGGGTTGTCTTTTTGATATTGAGCTGTGTGAGCTGCTTGTATATTTTGGAGATTAATCTTTGTCAATGGCTTCATTTGCAAATATTTTCTCCCATTCTGAGGGCTGTCTTTTCGTCTTGTTTATGGTTTCCAGAAGTCTTATCCTTTTAAAGAACCTGATTCAGGAAGTCACTGGGAGACTACCTAGCCTTTTTTTCTGCTGTAGAACTGAGTAGTATGCAGGTAGCCTGTTTAAAAACCATAGAAGAGAATGAACTCATGGGGATAATGGGACTTCAGGACAACAAAGGATTAATAGAGTTGACTCAAAGTAGGAGGGAAGAGATCAAGACCAAAGGGTCAAAACCAAGGTTTTCTTCTTTGACCTGCTTTACCATACATAATAAGCAGACTGTTTAATGCTGGCTGTAGGAACAAGGTAATAGAGTATTATGACTGGATCATTTTCGCAGTTGTTCTGGCAGCTGTGTTAGTTATTCTGACCATATGGAACCCATCTGACCCCTGTGATTGGGGTTCTAGAATAAGAGTCATGGTGGGAAATGAAAGTCATGATGCTTATGATTTAGATATTTCTCCAGTAACGGTGTGGGGGTTTTTTTGGTTTTTATGGCTGCGTTGGGCCTTTGTTGCTGTGCGCAGGCTTTCTCTAGTTGCAGTGAGCGGGGGCTGCTCTTCATTGCGGTGTGCAGGCTTCTCATTGCAGTGGCTTCTCCTGTTGCGGAGCCTGGGCTCTAGGCGCATGGGCTTCAGTAGTTGTGGCACGAGGGCTCAGTAGTTGGGGCTCAGTAGTTGTGGCACGAGGGCTCAGTAGTTGGGGCTCATGGACTCTAGAGCGCAGCCTCAGTAGTTGGGGCACACAGGCTTGGTTGCTCCGAGGCACGTGGGATCTTCCCGGCCCAGGGCTTGAACCCGTGTTCCCTGCATTAGCAGGCGGATTCCTAACCACGGTGCCACCAGGGAAGTCCTTCGGTAACAGTTTTAAAGTGCTAGAGATACTTTTTTTGGTCATTAGCTCAAGCATAGAAAGAGCTAATTATTTTAGTGATTGTGAATCTCGTTTCCTAATTTATTTTCCTAATTTTCTAGTTTTAGAAATTAAAATGTTTAGTTTTAGAAATCGAAATGTTCTGCTTCCTCTCTGTTTATACCTGTTTTACTTTTTAAATTTCTCTCCATATATGTGTATTTAATATTTAGTAATCGTTAGGAATCCTTTGCTATTGTCTAGGAAATTTGTCCTAATAAGAAATACTATCTTCTTCAAAACACATATGACCAACTAAGCCAAATATGAAAATGAGAAGTCAGACTTGGTAATGTGACCATGGATCAAGATAACTGGAATAGAGTTGAGACTCCAGTTGAGTACATCTCAGGACGGAAGTTGACTGTGAGACAGACATTGGACATTATGTAATACGATTTTTAAAAAAATCAAATAGGACCCGAGGTTAAACTTTTCCAGCTGATTCCTGTTTTGTGTAGGGATAAATTGTCCAACTTACAATTTTTCATGTGGTCAAGTTGGTTTACTAGTCTCAGAATATCTTATTACAGTCTTTCCTTTGAATATTGTTTGTGCTGTCCTTTCCTCCAGTTTTTAATTGTGAAATGTCCTTTGCTTTTTTTCCTCTATGTATTCATGATGTTAGCCCAAGTTACTCGTCTTGGTTGTTGATGCTCAGCTTCCTTAGACAACACATTTGCACATGCAGACTTACATATACAGTTTTTTTTATTACTTGAGTATGTATTTTATAAGCAGCTCTGGTAAATGTCAGTTGATACTGATGGTGACGTGGACTGTTCCTGCTAATTTATTTGGTCTCTACTTATTCTTGTAAAATGCTTCAAAATAATACCAAAGAGCTGTGTATACTTTCAGTGTGTTTTAGAGAAGAATTTGCTTATGTACTGTTTTTATTCACAAGTAATTTGCATTGTCTTATCTCTTCTAGGAGGAGAGCATTCCCATTGCTTTATCTGGTAGGGATATTTTAGCTAGAGCAAAAAACGGAACAGGCAAGAGCGGTGCCTACCTCATTCCCTTACTTGAACGGCTAGACCTGAAGAAGGACAATATACAAGGTTAGTTGTTTGTTTAAACTGTAAATGGCGATTTAAATCTTGGAGCGATTACCATCTTTTTTTTAGTCAGAACTTAAATAATCTGGAATTCGTATTTATCCTTTTCACGGTTTTTGGCCTGGTTGTCTTGTAAAAATGATTCCTAACTTTTTTTAAAGAGATTTTCTAGTTTTCAAAGTTCTTTTACATATTACACAGCTATGACAACATTCCAGTGAGATAGGCAAAATAAGATTATCGTCCTGTAGATAGATAGGAAAAGCTAAGATCTTGAGAAGTTAAATTATCTGACATAGATACTTACAAACTATGGAACTGAAATGTTTCTTGTGACAGCTGTGTGTCTGCAGAGTTCCTTGTAGAAACATGAACTTTTTCTCTTTAAAGCCTTGTGGTTTGGGGATTTTAAGAGGTTAGGCAGTAAGGAAGAAACAAATTTCCATAACTGTACCCAGAGTAAGCTAATAGAGTTAAGTTTTCATCTCTGAAGCTTTTTCTTAAATTTTCAGCTGTTTTTTCCCCCAGCTTTCTTGATCTATAATTATTATTTCTGCCCTCTCTCTGTTACTTACTTTCATATGATGTAAATAGAACTGGGTGGCAAGAGTTTCTTATTTGGGTATTTTGACTAGTGAATCTCTTACTAAAATATTAATGAACTTTGGGCTAATAATTGACAACTCAAAGAACCCTTTAAGGGTTTGTAAATAAGAAGAGTACAAGAATTGTATAGCATTGTTACTGAGGAATAGTCTAAATCTGGAACACTATAATAGGTTCTCTTTTTTTTTTTTTTTAGGAAATTTATTCATTTGAGTGTCTTAATTACGAGGGGAAATATTTCTGTAGCTTCTTAAACTCTTAATATATGCTGTTTTTTTTCTGTTTTCTCTGTTATTTGTTATTTTCCAGCAATGGTGATTGTTCCCACTAGAGAACTTGCTCTACAGGTCAGTCAAATTTGCATCCAGGTCAGCAAACACATGGGAGGGGCTAAAGTGATGGCAACCACAGGAGGAACCAATTTACGGGATGACATAATGAGGCTTGATGATACAGGTAGGAAATGATTGATGTAAGGTGGCTGGCTCGCTGTAATTCCACACACAGGTGTTTCCTTTCAGTAACTTATTAAAATTGTTTTTAAATTAATAAGGAACAAACATTGCAATATAAAAATGAATAAAGGAAATGACCATTTCATTCAAGCAAAAAAAACAAATTGTTTTAGTAATAGAAAGAATATTCAACCTTACTAATTTTTTAAATTGTACATAAAAACAGTAAAGTGATATTGTACCTGTCTGATTGACAAGGTTAATTCAGATTGGCAAGGCTAATTAGTAACCAGTAATGTGAGTTTGTGGAGAAGTTGGCTGTCTTGCAACATGGGCGTATAAGTTGATATAATCTCTGTGGTGGGCAATTTGGCATTATATTTCAAAATTATAAATGTATATTTTTAAGAATCTTTTTTTGAAGAAATAACTGGACAAATGCAAGGTTGTTTACTACAGCATGGTTTGTAGTACTGAAAAACTTGGAGCAACCTGAATGTCAAGGGAGTTTGGCTAAAATACATTGGATATAGTCTGAAGGGAATTCTACACGGCCATTAAAGAGTGAAGCTGACCTGTATTCATTTTTTAATGAAGAGTTCTCCATGGTACATTATTTAGTGAACAAAGAAAACAGCAAGAATGAAATCCACTTATATAAAATTATACATAGAATTTTAGTCAAAATTTTACATATGATTATCATTTAATTAGTTTAATTATTATATTCTTTGTGCTGTCCTGTTATTTAAAATGATTATTTTATTTGATCCTTACTACAGTCTTCGGAAGACCCTTGATCTAGATTAAAGGCAAGCTACTGTATCAGAAGCTTGGCATACCTTTTGTTTTTCCTTGGGGGTTGCCCCAAGACAAGGAAGTATGCCCCTTATTTGGAGCAGGTGATTTGGGAAGTTGTAGCCCCACCCCCATGTAGCACTGAAACTAACAGGTATTCTCTAGCCAACCAAAGATGAAATGGAAATCCATATTCTAAAACACATCTGTGCCTCTTTGTATTATTCCTGCCTCTACAGCAGTATTTCTGATAAAATATATGATATAAACCTTTACTATATCCTTTTTGCCCCAACTAAAATTAACGAAAATATGTTTTCTAATCTTGTGTAGTGCATGTCGTGATAGCTACCCCTGGGAGAATCCTGGATCTTATCAAGAAAGGAGTAGCAAAAGTTGATCATGTCCAGATGATAGTATTGGATGAGGTAATGTCTCTTCATTTGGAAATATACTATTCTGTACTACTCTGGCTTTGTTCATAACTGCCAGTGAATGAAGCATAACCTCTTTGTGTTTATGCGCTTTTATTTGTTTTGTTTTGTTTTGTTTTAATATTTGGCTGCATTGGGTCTTCGTTGCTGCACGCAGCCTTTCTCTAGTTGTGGCAAGCGGGGGCTACTCTTTGTTGCGGTGGGTTGGCTTCTCTTGTTGCAGAACACAGGCTCTAGGCACACGGGCTTCAGTCGTTGTAGCACGCAGGCGCAGTAGTTGTGGCTTGCAGGCTCAGTAGTTGTGGCACGTGGGCTTAGTTGCTCTGTGGCACGTGGGATCTTCCCGGACTAGGGTTCAAACCCATGTCCCCTGCATTGGCAGGTGAATTCTTAATCACTCTGCCACCAGGGAAGTCCCTATGACCTTTTAATAAATGCATGACTCTTGTCGGTTCAAAGTAATTTGCTTACAAAACATGTTTTACCCTTTAAAAACAATAGATGATAGGAATTTATAGGACTAAATCAGCCTTGTGTCTTTTTCTTAGTAAAGCGAGGTTTTTATTTTTCAGTGAGAGAAGTTGTTGAATAATCTCAAAGCCAAGTTCATTCAAAGTCTCTTTCCATTCTGTGATTCATCTTAAGAAGCATGTAATGTCTCTAACCCCTCATTTAACATACAGCTTTGTATTGTTTGTTTTTTCGTCCCTGTTATAATGTGTTATCTCACCAGGTTATAAGTGCCTTTTAAGAACTTATTCAGCTCTGCATCCTTAGGACTTAGCAGTGTTTTATACATATAAGAAACCAGTGTTGATGTTTTTAAAGTTATTTTCCTGTTGGGTCTGTGTTTTAGATTACTAGAGCAGTTTCGTCATGATCTATTCAGAACAGGTTTTTATCTTTGAGTAATGAGAGCACATTATTATTATTAGTTACTGCATGCTAGCACTAAGTGCTTTACGTGTTTTTTCATTTAATTTTTGCAAGAATCCTATAAGATAGGTATCCTATAAAGTAGTTACTACAGTAAGAAGACATCTTAATTTTTAAATTGTGGAAACTAAAATAGTGGTTAAGAAACCTCCCAACATAGCTGATAAGGAGACAAGTTTTTGTTTTTTTTTTTAATTTATTTATTTATGGCTGTGTTGGGTCTTCATTTCTGTGCGAGGGCTTTCTCCTGTTGTGGCAAGCAGGGGCCACTCTTCATCGCGGTGCACGGGCGTCTCATTATCGTGGCCTCTCTTGTTGCGGAGCACAGGCTCCAGACGCGCAGGCTCAGTAGTTGTGGCTCACGGGCCTAGTTGCTCCGCGGCATGTGGGATCTTCCCAGACCGGGCTCGAACCCGTGTCCCCTGCATTGGCAGGCAGACTCTCAACCACTGTGCCACCAGGGAAGCCCAGGAGACAAGTTTTAAACCCAGGTAGTTTGACTCTGTAGCCTGTACTTTTAACCACTATACTATAATGTCTCTGTAATGGAAGTCACATTAAAATTTTGTTATGGGAACAAGGATTATTTCTGTCTGGGACTTTTTTTCCTTGGAGGATGAGTATTACAGACTTTTCCCCTTCTGAATCACTGGTAACGTGTCTTGGTGCCTTTGGACTACGCAGTGTTGCAGAGGACTTACTGTTTACAACCAGGAGCATTCCATGAACTTGCTGGATGATGCCTTATTAACCAAAGACCTTAGACATTATTTCATTGTGTTTAAGATTGTCTTCTCTTTGTACTACAGGCAGATAAGTTGCTGTCACAGGATTTTGTGCAGATAATGGAGGATATTATTCTCACGCTACCTAAAAACAGACAGATTTTATTATATTCTGCTACTTTCCCTCTTAGTGTACAGAAGTTCATGGTGAGTATAAACCTGTACTTGGAAGCAGTACTATTCTGTTGTCCATGAGTATATCTTTATCCATAATTACATCTTACTACTAGTCTTTATTACACTGATCTCAAGTTTGGGGCTTTTTCTTCAGCTGATCAATTAAGGTTTGTTGTGCATAAATTAACTGATTTTTTTAAGATACAAAAGTAATTTGATTCTTATTTGTTCACTTAGCTTTTGGTGTCAGACTGACATAGCCATTGGTTCTAGATAAATTGATTACAGCATAATTCTATATTTAAAGTACAAAATAGTAACTTAGCTGTATATCTGAATGTTATATCTCCCATTTTATGGTAATTTACTTCTTCCATGACAGATAATAACGTTTTAAAGAGGGCTCCATTCTTTAAGAGTTTGTCAGGCAGAAATGTATGAGGATATATTCTGAGTTTAAGAAATAGACTCTGCTTTCATTTAAATATGAGACTCTTCTTTTTTTCAGAATTCCCATTTGCAGAAACCCTATGAGATTAACCTGATGGAGGAACTAACTTTGAAGGGAGTAACCCAGTACTACGCATATGTAACTGAGCGCCAAAAAGTACACTGCCTCAACACACTTTTCTCCAGGGTAAGTCTGTTAGGCTTCAGCGGCTGAATGTTGTCCGTTACTTACTACTTAACCTCAGTAAAACAAACAGTTGTATCAGTTTTCTCACCATTTTCTTTTTCTTTCTTTCTTTTTTTTTTTAAATACTTATTTATTTGGCTGCGCCGGGTCTTAGTTGTGGCATGCAGGATCTTTTAAGTTGCAGCATGTGGGCTCTTAGTTGCAGCATGCGGGATCTAGTTCCCTGACCAGGGATCAAACCCGGGCACCCTGCACTGGGAGCACAGAGTCTTAACCACTGGACCACCAGGGAAGTCCCTCTCAGCATTTTCAGTGTAAAAAAAATTCCTTAGTTTTTCCTAAAGGTAGTTTGTGTTGTTGATCTGACGCTGATACTGTATGATTGTCAAGTCACAGGCACTTCTAATTTGATTCTAAAATAATTTGACCTTAATTACAGATAATCCTCATTATTCTCAGTAATTATAATTGTTCCGTTGTAGGCAGATTCTGTTTTTGCAAATTTGCCAAAATTTCCTTGTCACCCCAAAGTCAGTACTCAGGTGCTCTTGACGTCATTTGCAGACATACGTGAAAAATTTGAGACCTCGTGCGGTTTCCCCCGCTTTCTTGTTTCAGCTCATACTATAAATGAGCACCCTTTTCACCGTCTATTTGCCACATTTCCCACATTTCTGTGCTTTTCTGTTGATTTCACTCTTTTAAATGGCCCCTAGGCATAGTGCAGAAGTGTTGTCCAGCGCTCCTAAGTACAAGAAGACTGATGTGCCTTGCAGAGATAATGTATTAGATAAACTTCATAAAGGCATGAGTTACAGAACTGTGGGCCATGAGTAAATAAGGTGTCTTTAAACAGTAACACTGTTTAAACCAAATTCCTTGGTGGTCCAGTGGTTAGGACTCCGCGCCTCCACTGCAGAGGGCATGGGTTCAATCCCTGGTCAGGGAACTAGGATCCTGCAAGCTGTGTGGCAGGGCCAAAAAAAATAAAATCAGTAACACACATAAAACAAGGTTATCTGTTGGCCCGTTGATGAAGAAGTTAAGTGTTCCTCACAGGAACCTAACCCTGTATTTCCCCTGGAAGCAGTGGTCCTATATTCAGTAATTCAGTGTTTCCAGTAACTGTATAGAACATAACTACCTCAAGTAATGAGAATTGTGTTTTACTCCTGTTGGCAATTATGCAGCCCTTATGAAAAATACTCTGCTACAATAAAACTTACTCTACAATAAAAATTACCTTCAACTGCTATGTAAATGAAATAGTACTTAAAATTTTTACAGTTTTGCATCTCTCTTATATTATGAGATTCTGAGTCTTAGATGATATTTTCAAGATTTGGCAAAGTTAATGAAGGTTTTTGTTTTCCTTCCTTACGTCATCTTTTGTTTTGTTTTCCCCCTGTGCTCAGCTTCAGATAAACCAGTCGATCATTTTCTGTAACTCCTCTCAGAGAGTTGAATTGCTAGCCAAGAAGATTTCTCAACTGGGTTATTCTTGCTTCTATATCCATGCTAAAATGAGGCAGGTGAGTATAAAACTTGAACTTGTATAGATTTTTTTAAAAACCTTTTTCTTAGTATTTCTTGGATTTTGTTTTAATGCTCTTCCAAATGCCGTGAGTTTAAGAATAAATTATTCCTTAGCAGGCAAAGGACCATTCATTTTAACCTCTCTGAGGTTAGGTTTTCTAACTACAAACAGGGTTAATAGTACACATTCTTACCTCACAAGGTTGTCAGGAAGATTGAGATTATGTATGAATGAGTAGTTTGTAAGTTGCCAAGCATAATAGAAATGTGAGATTTTATTCCCTTCCTTCCCCATATTCTTAGATTTGGGCTAGTATTTAATACAGTAATCACTAGCCACAGGTGGCAATTTAAAAGAGTTAAAATTTAAATAAATAAGTGAAAATTAAACAATATTTAAAATTTAGATTCAGTACAATCCCTGTCAAACTACCAATGGCATTTTTCACAGAACTAGAACAAAAAATTTCACAATTTGTATGGAAACACAAAAGACCCCGAATAGCCAAAGCAATCTTGAGAAAGAAAAACTGAGCTGGAGGAATCAGGCTCCCTGACTTCAGACTATACTGCAAAGCTACAGTAATCAAGACAGTATGGGACTGGCACAAAAACAGAAATATAGATCAATGGAGCAGTATAGAAAGCCCACAGATAAACCCACTCACATATGGTCACCTTATCTTTGATAAAGGAGGCAAGAATATACAGTGGAGAAAAGACAGCCTCCTCAATGAGTGATGCTGGGAAAACTGGACAGCTACATGTAAAAGAATGAAATTAGAACACTTCCTAACACCATACACAAAAATAAACTCAAAATGGATTAAAGACCTAAATGTAAGGCCAGACACTATAAAATTCTTAGAGGAAAACATAGGCAGAACACTCTATGACATAAATCACAGCAAGATCCTTTTTGACCCACCTCCTAGAGAAATGGAAATAAAAATAAATAAATGGGATCTAATGAAACTTAAAAGCTTTTGCACAGCAAAGGGAACCATAAAGAAGATGAAAAGACAACCCTCAGAATGGGAGAAAATATTTGCAAATGAAGGAACTGACAAAGGATTAATCTCCAAAATATACAAGCAGCTCATGCAGCTCAATAGCAAAAAACACGAAAACCCAATCCAAAAATGGGCAGAAGACCTAAATAGACATTTCTCCAAAGAAGTAATACAGATGGCCAACAACACATGAAAGGATGCTCAACATCACTTATCGTTAGAGAAATGCAAACCAAAACCACAATGAGGTATCACCTCACACCAGTCAGAATGACCATCATCAAAAAATCTACAAACAATAAATGCTGGAGAGGGTGTGGAGAAAAGGAACCCTCTTGCACTGTTGGTGGGAATTTAAATGGATACAGCCACTATGGAGAACAGTGTAGAGGTTCCTTAAGAAACTAAAAATAGAAGTACCATATGACCCAGCAATCCTACTACTGGGTATATACCGTGAGGAAACCATAATTCAAAAAGAATCATGCACCACAGTGTTCATTGCAGCACTATTTACAGTATCCGGGAGATGGAAGCACCCTAAGTGTCCATCAACAGGTGAATGGATAAAGAAGATGTGGCACATATATACAATGGAATATTACTCAGCCATAAAAAGAAACGGAATTGAGTTATTTGTAGTGAGGTGGATGGACTGAGAGTCTGTCATACAGAGTGAAGTAAGTCAGAAAGAGAAAAATACCGTATGCTAACACATATATATGGAATCTAAAAGAAAAAAAAATGATTCTGGAGAACCTAGGGGCAGGACAGGAATAAAGACCTAGACGTAGAGAATGGACTCTAGGACATGGGGAGGGCGAAGGGTAAGCTGAGATGAAATGAGGGAGTAGCACTGACATATACACTACCAAATGTAAAATAGATAGCTAGTGGGAAGCAGCCACCTAGCACAGGGAGATCAGCTTGTGCTTTGTGACCACCTAGAGGGGTGGGATAGGGAGGGTGGGAGGGAGATGCAAGAGGGAGGGGATATGTAAAGCAATTATACTCCAATAAAGATGTTAAAAAAATAAAATTTAGTTCTTCAGTCACACCACGTTTGAAGTGCCGTATTACATGTGACTAGCAGTCACAGTTTCGGAAAGTACAGATACAGAACATTTCCATCATTGCAGAAGGTTCTGATTTTTCTGTGTACCTCCTCAGGTACATCTGTTTTTACTATTTGCCTGTAGAAAAGGATGCAATCTATATTTCAGAACTTAATTCAACAGAAAATAAATTCAAAACTATCACAAGACAACATTTTGTGTTTGTGCTGACGTTGTGAAATTTCATAAGAAAGCAGTTTCTGTAGGCTAACGGGTTAAGAACTTAATCAACTCACATATGGTTTTCAAAGAAGCTTAGTGTCATGGATCAGATACCTTCTTGTAGGCCCCTAATATTAAAATTGTCACAGGAAATGAATGTATTAAATTGAAGAGAATATTTCAGAATGGAAGAACATTGTGTTGAAAAAATGTTTACCAGATGCTAGATTTATTGCTTTTGCTAGAGTCAGTGTATGTTTTCATTCTTGTTTTTTAGTTGGAAAGTAGTTATTTTTAGCTTTTGTATATAATAACTGAAAAGGTAAATAGTAGATGTTTTGGTCAAGCCAAACTTTTGGCATCTTTTGTTTGAAATATTTTAGAAGTATGGTGAAAATTATCACTAAAAATCCACTCCAGCAAAAAAGAAAAATACCTTTTTTTTTGCGGTACGCGGGCCTCTCCGGTTGCGGAGCACAGGCTTAGCGGCCATGGCTCACGGGCCCAGCCGCTCTGCAGCATGTGGGATCCTCCCCGACCGGGGCACGAACCCGCATCCCCTGCATCGGCTGGTGGACTCTCAACCACTGCGCCACCAGGGAAGCCCGAAAAATACCTTTAAGAATTGAGATAATAAGCAGCATATACATATGTATTCATATTTATTCCCATGGGAAACTAGTTTATGGTTAATTATTTTCACCTTTTGTTTTTAATTTATGTGTATTGAATTTGGCTCCTTTCTCATTCATGTAAAAAATAATTTGGGTATAAAGAACTTTGGGTAGGAGAAAAAAATCATGGCAGTTTGGGGGCTTGTGTGAGTTTTAATCAAATCAAATGCGTTACTTTGTTCCTAGGAACATCGGAATCGTGTATTTCATGATTTCCGAAATGGCTTATGCCGCAATCTTGTTTGCACTGGTAAGTATTTTGTTTCGTTTACACGTAGTTTTGTATTGTTTTTGTTTTGTTTTGTTTTGTTTTGTTTTGTTTTGCGGTACGCGGGCCTCTCACTGTTGTGGCCTCTCCCATCGCAGAGCACAGGCTCTGGACGCGCAGGCTCAGCGGCCATGGCTCACGGGCCCAGCCGCTCCGCGGCATGTGGGATCTTCCCGTACCAAGGCACGAACCCTTGTCCCCTGCATCGGCAGGCAGACTCTCAACCACTGCGCCACCAGGGAAGCCCCCTACTTGTATTTTTCGAAGTCTAAATTAGCATAATAATTGTGGGACTAGAAAAGAATTAGAAGGGATAGCCTTGCATATTAGCTTACCTCAGGCCTCTTATAAATCATTTAGCAGAAGGGGATGAATGAATTCTAAACAAAGCATAAATAATTACTGCTAGAGGATTATGTCTTTTTAGAAGTATTCTACGTTACACAACAAAATTTTTAAAAATAATTTTCTCTGTTAACCTTGGATTAAATACTCAAAAATAGACTGAAGAAAATTACACTCCTGAGACTCATTTATGAGTATATAGCTTATCAGTCATCCTTGATTTGCACAGTCACCTTAGACCATTTTTTTAAAACTTTGTTACAGGACTGGGAAAAGGTAACTTGTTGAGCAGAAAGCTGCTTATGGTAATGTGCATGACAGATAATGCCAGTAATTTGCAAATGCTTTTGAATTACTGATGAAGTGAATGAAGCTTAGGTTACATTAGAAATACATGTTAAAGAGTATTATGGCACCAAATTGAAGGATATAATGGAGTTTTGTGTTTTTGGTTTTTTTTTAAGATTTGTTTACCCGAGGTATTGATATACAAGCTGTGAATGTGGTAATAAACTTTGACTTCCCAAAGCTGGCAGAGACCTATCTCCATCGTATTGGAAGATCAGGTGAGGAAAAGGAAGGAGATGTTCTTTGTGGAGGTTGTTTGAGAAGTTTAATCACTAAATTTTGTTCCTTTGTAGAGTGTGGTATCAGTTAGAACAGTGAATTAAAACTAATTTAGTTGTTTGATATATCAAATTAATTTCCAACTCTTCCAGAACACTTATTTTAAAAAGTTAAAATAACTTTATGCTTAATTTAAGATTCACAAATGAGAAGCTCACTTCTCCAACTGTACTGTTTAGTATGTATATTCTGGCAATTTTTGACAGAAATGAGCACCCGTTTTTTCATTTGACAAAGGTAAAATAGCAGTGCTACTTGAGGCTGTGAAACCTGACGTTGTAACGTGTGTGTGAGTTCATATACTCAGAAGGGCACCGAACCAAAACATACATCCTGTATGGATTTGCCACTTATAGACTAGTGCTTGCACATTGATTCCCATGTTTAACTGTTTCATTAATTAAAATTGGTTTTTGTTAGGTCGCTTTGGTCATCTTGGCTTAGCCATCAACTTGATCACATATGATGATCGCTTCAACCTGAAAAGTATTGAGGAGCAGCTGGGAACAGAAATCAAACCTATCCCGAGTAACATTGACAAGAGCCTGTATGTGGCAGAATACCACAGCGAGCCTGTAGAAGATGAGAAACCTTAACAAGCATGTGTGTACCCGACAAAATAGCAAAGTGAGCATAATGTTTAAAGAAGGGAAATCAAGGTCCTCTTTCCTGGGGCAAAGTTGATGTTCCACGATATATAATTAGCAGTAAAGGATGAAATACCTCTTGGCATAAATGACAGTAAACAGGAAGTATCTTGAAGTTGTAGTTGTGATCTTATTGGCGAATCTATAAATGCGGTTCACTTGAGTATAGTCTTCCTAAGTAATGTAGTACGTGAGCAGTACTTAAGACAAATTCAGACTTCTAAAATAATGGAAACAAAAAAGAATCTTAGCGATTTTGAATGTGAAAATATTTTTGCTCTTTATCACTCGGTCATCTGTTAGTGTTCACTCTTAATTTCTAATGGGAACCTTAATAAATTATGTTAAATTACCTGTAAAATTTTATTGCTAAAGGTGTAATCAGGTTATGATGATAACTGTCTTATTTTAAATGCCCACTGTGGTTTCCTGCAGATGGTTTCTCATCTTTTGGTGACTGTTGGGCTCTGGTAGAAATGCTTAAAACAAGGCTTAACATAGGGAAAAACCCCTAAAACAGCCTACATTCCTCTAAGGAAACTGATTTAATTTGAGAGCTGTTAGTTTCCAAATCAGCAGTGAACATTCTACCTGTTACTATTTTTAGGTTTTTCAAATTACTCTCTTCACTTTAACCTTTTTATCCTAATTTAAATGTCAAACACAAAACCCTTGGACAAATATAAAACTAGCCCATGTTTGCTAATACATTGGTAGGCTGTTGAGTTCATGTACGGTTTAAAAAAAATTTTTTTTTTTTAATTGTCATAGAGACTGCTGCCTGTTACCAGAACTTTCAGGGTTTCATTCTGTCTCTGGGATACATAGCAGAAATTCCTTAATCCTGAGTGAATTCTATAGTAGGCAGACAGGCTCAGTAGAAGCTGTTATAGAGAGCAGTGGGATGGGGATTGTGAACACCTATGTATCCTAGTTCGTATTGCTTTCCTGGCATTAATTTTAGGCTTCTTTTTTCTTTAGGTTTTGACAAACTACAGAAGGCTCGTTTGGATCTGTGACACATCGATTTTGGGGGGATGCTCTTCTCTTTGTGGGTTTTTCATCTTCTTTTATTTTGGAACTATGAAGACTTAAAAGAGCTCAGACATTTTTTCTTTTTTTTAATTGGTGAAGAGAAAAAAGCTAAAAAGGAATTTACCTTTTTTGTTCCACTTGTTTGCACTGTGTGCTGACTGAACATTAGTTGCACTAACTGCTGGTTTTTTAAAAATGTTTTCTGGGGAAGGGGGACAAGGAAGGAGGAGAAAGAAGAGAAGGGGAGAAACCCTAAAAAGAGAAGAATCTTGATGAACACAAGCTTGTCTGCGATTTCAAAATTCTCCAACAGCTGACTCTTGAGTGCATTTCAACTTCTCCCTGGTTACTCATCCGTTTTTTAAGCCTGAAGAGCTTATTACTTATTTGTGCAAAGTGCCTTATGCTATGAGACCATTCAGAATATCATCTTTTAGACACAGCCCAAGGAATCAACAGTAGTATTGTTTTTTTTCTTTTTTCTTTCTTTTTAAAATTTTTGTCTTTCCGTTTTGGTTTCAAGTTGAAGTCTCTCTCTTCCCTTTCTACCCGATACTCAAGCCCAGGGCTGGAAGATGAAACGTATTAGTAATGTTAAACACCATTTTCTTTTTCTTTATGTGGAGGAGTTGATATGCAACTGCAGTTCATCCGCACTGTAAATACATGTATTTAAAAAAAAAAAACAATCCCAAGTAAAAATTTCTTCTGGGCTGAGTAGATGCAACATCATCGCTCCCAAAGGAAAGAGCAGTCTATCATTGCAGGAGCCATATGACAAGCCTTTTGTGCTCTATAGCAGAACACTAAAGACTGGTTTACATACACCTCCATTAGCAGTTATGGCACTTGATGTGTAGACGTTGTCAGAGCCTTTGACCCTCTTTCCTCTGTGGCAAAGCGTGTCCCATAGAAAATTGGGTGTGTATACTTGTATAAACTTTGTAAATAGGTTTTTTTCTGGGTTCATATATATATATACATATATATATATATATATATATATTTTTTTTTTTTTTTTGGATGAAGGTTGCTGGGATTAAGGGGATTAGATTGATTATGGGAGCAGCTAAAGATGAGAGGGGCTCAGTTTTCCGCAACACTAAATTCTAAAAAAGTACTTTGGCTTCTTACTGTAGAGAACAGACCTCTACAGGGACATCCTCTGTTGGAAAAGGGACCCAGAAGCCTGGGATCACTGCTGCCACACTTTGTCTCATATAGTACCTTTGGAGGAGGCCTGACAGAGAGAGCAAGGAAGCTTCAGAAACCTGTAATTCAAGATGTTATTTTTGAGACACTCTCTCTGATAATGTTTCTTCCCCCCTTTTTAGAAGTTTGAGAAACACTTCAAGCTCAGCAAAAGGGGACAAAGAATAATTTGCCTTGCAGTGTGGCAGTTTGATTGAGTGGCAGTTTCTTTGAGCAGTATATGTATAAAGCGTGGATTTGCATTTCAGAATATTAGCCAGTACCAGCTGTGGTGACATTAGCAGTTCTGGGGCTTACTTTCTGTGGATCTTCTCCTGTACTGTGTAAGTGTATTGCCCTCTGCCCACCTTGATACATAAACTTGCAGGAATGGGCAACCCCTGAGAGCTGTTAACTTTGATGCTACAGAAAGCTGCTTGCCATCCTCTTGCTTTGTGACAAGAATTATCTGTCATTTTGCATTGTAAATTGCTGGCAAATGCGTTACAGTCAATAGTGTTGCTTTAAATTGTGCCCCTCCCAACATGCTTGATGTTTGGCCTGATCTCCAGGCAAAAGGAGTGAGATGAAGCAAAACCAGTGAACTTTTTTTTTAATGTTTTTAATTCCCTTTTAACCCAGTGTACTAGGTCAATTAGGAGGCATCTAGGATTTTTTTTTAAAAAAAGGAAAAAATAAAATTAAAAAAAGTTGATTTCCATATGCCACTGTTTTCCAAAACCCTAAAATATTGCAAGATGTGTCCTGCATAAACTTTCATGCTTAACTCATCTGGAAAAAGAAATCAGTTATTCAGAGTGGCTTTTTGACTCTGCCTAGTTCTAAGCAAAATTGTGACACCCAGAATTCCTTGAGGATCAAAATCCTGCAGATGCCTCCTGATCAGACATAGCCCTAACTCCTTAAAAACTGTAGCAAGAGCTGCACAGTACAAACCCCAAAAAGAATAACCCATTTATCTGGTAGCCAAGCCACATGTGTCTATCCAGCCAATGTTGGTTACTAAATACAAGGCCTACTTAAGGAAGTAACCTTTTTCCGGGGAGGGGTGGGGGGAGGGAATTTAAAAGGCATCAACTTTTGACCAAAAATCTTGCCCTTGTACTGATGCAGCTCTCTTTCTCCCCCACCTCTGGCGAGATAAGAGGAATCATTCATTATAGAAGAAAAGGAATGCTCATAAATGAAGTTTTGTGTCTCGCTAGAGTGTGTGGGTGACTAAGCAGCGCAGTCTTTTTTGCCATCCTCAGACTGTGCTCTGCCTGGTGCCACATGCCTGTGGGTCCCTCTAAAAGCACAGACTTTAAATTGAAAGTATTACTGAAGTACAGCCTCTGATGAGGAGTGGCACTTAAAACTATCTGGGACACCACTATTGGACACAGTCTTGTAGAGGCAGCTGTCCAGTTTTGGTGCTTGTCTCTTGAATAGGAATTGTTAAATGGAAAGATGCTCAAAGGACTAGGTCAAAGCCTAGTCTTTTTTTTTTTTTTTTAATCGCCCTTACAATAAGGAGCATTGTTACTATTGGAAGTTGTTTTTGTGTTCCTTGCAGTATTGGGTGTTTATATTAAGTAATGATAATATTTTTCCACTGGTTCATTTGGATGAAAACTATTTGCCCAATTTTTAATATTTAAATTACATTCAGCACCTGGTTTAACCAGTGGTTATATAGTTGTGTAATGGGTTGTGGACTGTTACACAGCTTGCTGCCTCTGTCCTCCTCTTTTCCTTACATTCCGATGGAGAAACTTTCATGCCTTTTCCCTTAGTAATGGAATGGAATAAATTTATTCTAAAATGATCTTCCATGGGAAGAAGGGAGAGAGAAACCTAAATATAATCTCTAAATTATTTTCAAGTTGGTCCCAGCATCATAATATGGGTTGGCCCCAAAGACTGGGGGGAGGGGGGAGGCAACTGGTTATCAATATTTGTTTTCAGAATGAGATGGGAGCATCTTTCCTTTGCCATGAGCTTTGTGTTAGAGACCATCATGCTTGGGTTAGAACCAGACAACCCAGCACAAAGCCTTGAGTGTAAATTGTTGGAATCAAAACATCTCATTCTGATCACTTGATTTTTTTTTTTTTTTTAATAGGGGTGGGAGGGAGGTTACTTTGCCCCAAAAGGGAGGGTATCTGCACTAAGGATTTAGAAACACTTTGGAAGCTCATAACCTCATCAGTAACTGCCTTTAGTCACACTCCTGACCTTATAGATGAGTAACAAAAGGATGAAATAAGTTCTTGGGAATTAAGCCATGTTATTTTAATTTGCTCCTTTTTTCAGCGTTCTGTGTCTCTTAAGCTGTTATTGTGGAATCATTTTCTGGCAAAATAACCTTTGTCAAGCAAAATTATTGGCCTTGTGGGAGCTGACGTCAGTCAACTTTGGTGAATTTAAGTGGACTTTGGTGAGCTTATAGTTGTACTTTATATCCTTAAAGGTAGTTTTTTAAAACTTCCAAAGAAAACCCACTCTCCTTTCTGGTCTAAAAACTCATCTTTGGGGTAAAGAGTTCAGTGTCCAAAGGTTGTAACAGTTCATGAGGTAAGAGGGCGCTAGCCTGGCACCTGGATTCTGCCCCTCCGTAGCTGACAGATTCCAACAGAAGTGTGTTTAAATTCTCCAGTAGACAATACTGGGCGGGGGGGAGGGAGGGGTAGGGTTGGGTTGCTAAGGTACAGGCTGCTGTACTTTACCCAGTGGTTGTGAGGGAGGGTCCCTGGAGAAAACCAAGTCGCTAGTCCCTTTTTTGAAACAAAATTAAAACTTGAAAAAAATTTTTTGTTTAGTACAAAATGGGATAGAATTTAATGTCCCTAGCCACAAGGGACCAGTTCCACTGAGAAGTGAACAGTGGGAACTCAATTTTGAAAACATTCGGGGAAAGGGAAAATTGGCTTTCTGTTAATTGGCAGATGTTCCAGTGGGGCTGTTTTTGTTGGAATGTGTTATGTTGTATGTACACATATATGGACCAGAGCGTCTGCTGAGTTTATAAAGTTAAAAGCTGGTTGATAAAATCTTGATTTTTGTTACTTTATCACAATAAAAGCCCACTGGAACTTCAGATGTGTGTGTGGTGTGTCTTTAGCATCAGGCTGTGCGGTTTAGGAATACTTGCCTTTGAAATCATTTTTACTTACATAACTCACATTCTGGTAAAGCAGTAAGATTCTCAGCACTACTCCTCTGAATAAATTACGTGAGCACCTTTGTCCAGCCTTATTCATTGTCCCACCGTTTGCATTTCACTCTGTTTTCATAGCCTAAACACAGAACAGATAATCAGTTGGAAAGGAGAGAGATGTTGGTCCACAGTATGCCCGGGGGACTGCTAGTAGTCAGTCACCTCCTAGAATTGTTCAGATATTTTAGAAAGTTGAACAGAAATTACTTAGGAATTAACGATATGAATGGAATTTGTATTCTGAGACTGAGAAATACTAATGAAAGAAATCAGAAGACCTAAATAATTGGAGAAATCCAGACACAAAGCTGGATACAGCATCCTCGCCCCCCACCCCAAAAGAAATACTTCAGTATAACAAAATAATGTTCCAGACATGTATGCTGAAAACTGCAAAATTGCTGATGAGAGAAATCAGGCCTGAAGACATAGTCTTCCAATCCATGAATATGACACCTCTATTTTTGTCAGTTCCCCAGTTTCATCTGTAGGTTCAGAGTATTTCCTTCCAGTCCCAGCAAGCTTTTTGACAAGATAGCCACAAGATAATTCTAAAATTCATATGGAAAGGCAAGCGGCCATAACAGTTTTGGAAAAGAACAAAATAGGAGGACTCATTACCTGATTTCAAAATACAGGAAGCTACAGCAGTCGAGAAATCTGTAAATTCAGTTCTTTCACTACAATACACTGAAGAAATGTAGGGAGACATGCCATCAACCTTTTCATCTAAGGAGCAAAGAATGGATGTGTACAGTCTGGCCGAAGATCAATTTTTCTTGTAGATGCTGTGTGGGCAGTTTGTTCCTAGTTCATTAGGTGCATTTCCATTATCCTGTTAATCTAATCGCGGAACAGCGTACGGCTATCTCTCTGCCTCTGGATTTGTCCCACCCTCCCTCACTTTACTGTCTCCAGAGATTGACCTGTATGAACCACATAAATATTTCCTCTGCTCTCCGGCTCCCATTTGGGTTTGCTCACCAGGGATTCCCCCTCAGGAAATTAGAAAAAGTGAGGTAGGAGTTTGTATTCCTTTAATTCCCTCCCCGTAAGATGCCTCCAGCTGCTTTGTTTCTCAACTGGAGATCTCTGCAGCTGAGTCTGTCACTCTCTCCCTCCATTTTCTGGTAACCATCCTCTCCCCTTGATAGATTTTCCCTACACCCATGCTTTTGTAAATAGGCCAGATGTAAATAAACTCTTCTCAAATTTTCCTATGCCATCTGTTTCTTGTTGGGACCCAGACAGAGTAATTGGTACCAGAAGTGGCCCCAGGAAACAGACTCTTAAAATGAGATTCTGGGATTGGGTTAGTTATATTTGATGAGCTCAATGACAACCTCCTTATGGGGGTTGGTGGATGGGATGGAACATGAATAATTCATGGTATACGGTGGCATCACAATTCAAATTTTCACTGGTAGTACCACGGGATTAAGTGCAGGTAAAGGACGAGGCATAGGGAAATCAAGGGGCTGTGACAATCAGCAATAAAACAACCTACGGACTGGGAGAAAATATTTGCAAATGATATGACCGACAAGGGATTAATTTCCAAAATATACAAACAGCTCATACAACAGAAAAACAACCCTATCAAAAAGTGGGCAGATAGAGAAAGAAAAAAAAAAGTGGGCAGATTGGGGCTTCCCTGGTGGCGCAGTGGTTGAGAGTCCGCCTGCCGATGCAGGGGACACGGGTTTGTGCCCCGGTCCAGGAGTATCCCACATGCCGCGGAGCGGCTGGGCCCGTGAGCCATGGCCGCTGAGCCTGTGCGTCTGGAGCCTGTGCTCCGCAACGGGAGAGGCCACAGCAGTGAGAGGCCCGCGTACCGCAAAAAGAAAAAAAAAAGTGGGTAGATGATCTAAATACTTCTCCAAAGAAGACATACAAATCGCCAAAAGGCACATGAAAAAATGCTCAATATCACTAATTATTAGAGAAATGAAAATCAAAATTACAATGAGGTATCACCTCAATCCGGTCAGAATGGCCACCATCAAAAAGTCTACAAATAATAAATGCTGGAGAGGGTGTGGAGAAAGAGGAACCCTCCTACACTGTTGGTGCGAGTGTAAATTGGTGCAGCCACTATGGAGAACAGTATGGAGTTTCCTTAAAAAACAAAAATGGAGTTACCATATGATCCTGCAACCCCACTCCTGGGCATATATCTGGAGAAAACCATAATTAGAAAAGATACATGCACCCCTATGTTCATAGCAGCACTATTTATGATAGCCAAGACACGGAAGCAACCTAAATGTCCATCAACAGATGAATGGATAAAGATGTGATACATATATACAATGGAATACTACTCAGCCATAAAAAAGAATGAAATAATGCCATTTGCAGCTACATGGAAGGACCTAGAGATTATCATACTAAATGAAGTAAGCCAAAGGCAAATATCATACGATATGCTTATATGTGGAATCTAAAAAAAGAGATAAAAATGAACTTATTTACAAAACAGAAATAGACCCACAGACATAGAAAACAAATGTATGGTTACCAAAGGGGAAAAGTGGGGAGGGATAAATTAGGAGGATGGGATTAACATATACTCACTATAGTATATAAAATAGATAACAAACAAGGACCTACTGTATAGCACTGGGAACTATACTCAATATTCTGTAATAACCTATAAGGGAAAAGAGTCTGGAAAAGTATATCTATCTATATATCTATGTCTATAGATATATATATATCACTGAATCACTGTGCTGTATACCTGAAACACAACATCGTAAATCAACTTTACTTCAATAAAAAAAATAATAACTTCCTTGTACCTTTCGTCCGCCAACCACACACACACATAAAAGTGGTAGGCCTTTTAAAACTTATTCTTTGGCACAGGGTTAAAAAAAAAAAGGCCTCAATTGCATACATAAGATTAAAAATATGAACATGCAATTAACATACAAACAGAACAAGAAGGCATCCCCAGGAGTTTTGAAGAGGGTCCCTTATCTGTAGCTTTGTCCTTAGCTAATTGGTTACTGTGTCCCTAGGACTGAAATAGATGGCAGCCTTCTAAAGTTTTACTTGATTTGTATACACAGAAAATCTCTGGATCTGATGAACAGAATTCTGACTTGAGCCCGTCTGTTGATCTCTGAAGTTTCCAGGTGCGAAACAGTTAGCTGACACAGAGCCTCTTGAATAAAAACGAAGCCTTCCTCAAAAGGACTTGTGACCATTTGCTAGTGTGACTATATATTGGGGAAGAGGGAATAACCAGACTTTTGAGGACTACTGGGGGCCCAAAATGCTACAGGTCAGAGTAAAGGCTTATGGAGGTCAAGTGATCCATGGAGTTTTGACTTGGGTCCATCTCACAGTTGACATATTGGGTCCCCAAACCCAGGTCTAGATTGCGTAGTGGGAATTGACATCCTCAGCAACAGGCAAAATCACCAAATTAGTTCCCTGACCTATGGAATAATATTATGGTAGAAAATGCTATATAGAAGCCACTAGAACTGCCTCTAACTACCAAAGTAGTGAACAAAAACCAATACCACATTCCTGAAGAGACTGCAGAGATTAGTTCCACCAATGAAGATTTAAAAGATGCAAGATTGGTGGTTTACAGGCCTTCCCTGGTGGTCCAGTGGGTAAGACTCCACACTCCCAATGCAGGGGGCCCAGGTTCGATCCTGCATCTAGTTGGAGAACTTGATCCCACACGCATGCCGCAACTAAGTTCGCCTGCTGCAGCTAAGACCCGGCGCAGCCAAAATAAATAAATAAATGTTAAAAAAAAAAAAAAAAGATTGGTGGTTTCTACTACATCTTCCTTCAACACACATATCTGGTTTGTGCAGGAGACAAATGGATTGTGGGAAATGACAGTGGATTATCATAAACTTAAGTGATGATACCAGTTGCAACTGCTGCTCCAGATGTGTGTGTTTTTGCTGGAACAAATCAACACATTCCCTGCCACCTGGTATAAAGCTACTGATATGGTGAACACTTTCTTTCTCTAGACCTGATAGTAAAGACTGTATGAAATAGTTGGTTTTCAGCAGGCAGGACCAGCAACACACTTTATTGGTCTGTGTCAGGGCTCTATCACCTCTCTAGCTGGTCTACAGAGACGGATCATCACTGAATTCTACAGGCTATCATCACTCTGGCCCACTACATTACAGCAGGATACGGCATCTACCTTGGATACTTTGGTAAAATTCAAGCATGCCAGAGGATAGGAAATAGATGCCACCAAAAAATCATGGACCTGCCCGCCCCAGTGAAATCCTAGGGGTCCAATAAACTGGGGCATGTTGCAATATCCCTTTCTAGGTAAAGGGCAGATTGCCACATCTGGCTCCTTCTACCACTAAGAAAGAGATACAATGCCTAGTGGGCCTCTTTGCATTTTGAAGGCAATATATACTTTATTTGGGTGTATTACTTCAAGTCGTTTGCTGAGAAATCTGAAGTTTTGTCTTTTTTAACAATGGCCCAGAACAAGAGAAGGCCCTGTGCAGTACAGTTTGCTCTGACACTGGGGCCTTACGATCCAGCAGATCCAATGATCTCAAAGTGTCTGTGGCAGATAGACTTGTACAGAGCTTTGGGCAGCCTCCTATAGGTGAATGACAGCACAGACGTTTAGGATTTTGAGAAAAGCTATGCTATCTTCTGCAGAAAACTATTCCCCTTTTGAAAAACAGCTTCTGTGGACTTCCCTGGTGGCACAGTGGTTAAGAAGCCACCTGCCAATGCAGGGGACACAGGTTCAATCCCTGGTCCGGGAAGATCCCACATGCCGCGGAGCAACTAAGCCCATGTGCCACGACTACTGAGCCTGCGCTCTAGAGTCCGCATGCCACAGCTACTGAGCCCACGTGCCTAGATCCCATGCTCTGCAACAAGAGAAGCCACAGCAATGAGAAGCCCGTGCACCGCAACAAAGAGTAGCCCCTGCTCGCCACAACTAGAGAAAAGCCTGCGCTCAGCAATGAAGACCCAATGCAGCCAAAAATAAATAAATAAATTTATAGAAAACAAAACAAAAAAACAGCTTCTGGCTTGCTCTTGGGCCTTAGTAGAAACTGAACTCTTGACCACCAGGCATTACCAAGTCACCGTGCAACCTGAGTTACCCTTGGACATTGCCTGACTCATCAAGTCATAAGGCAACTTTGGGTTCTGCTGGCCCAGAGGTCTTAATTCCCAAGAGAGAAATGCTTCCTCCAGAGAACTCAGCAGAAGTTCTATTAAACTCTAAAGTGAGCCTGCCACACCAGGCTTCTGTCCACTTTGGGCTTCTCATGCTAACCAACCATTGGGCAGCTTTGTGACTATTGATCCTAATTTGAAAGGGGCAATTGGGTTGTGATTACACAAAGAGGTAAGTAAGACTTTGTCTGGAGTGCAGTAGATCTCCTGGGGCTGCTCTTAATACTACCATATAAAGTGATAAAAGTTAATGGAAAACTACAACAATTTAGTGCAGGCTGGATTAGTAATAGTCCAGACTCTTCAGGAATGAAGGTTTGGGTCATTCCATCAGGCAAGGAATCAGGACTCTCCAAGGTACTTGCAGAGGGCAAAGGAAATATGGAATGGGTAGTGGAAGAAGGAAGAAGGAATTTATAGATAACATTTATGGTCACATGACTAGTTGTAGAAATGAGGACTATAACAGTTATGAGTATTTCTTCCTTATTTTATTATAAATCTGTCAGGTATGTATCAACTAGTTCTTCTCTTTTTTTCTCATCTCATTCTCCTACTGAATAAGATAAGATGTATTATAGATATCAAAGAGGGTTTCGACCCACTAGAAAAGGCTTGAACATCACCTGAAAATAAAGTGACATATAGGAATGTGTATCCTCTTTTGGGAGATGATTAGCATGCTTTTAATTTTTTGATGGACAGGAGTATGTTAATCAGATGCATGATTTTGCAGATTTTTTACTTTGGAAGTTAAATATGGTGTAAAAGAGGTGTGACTGAATGTCATATTAACATGGGATGAAATGTTGTGGGCTTTTTAATTGTCCATTTAGCTAATCTGGAGCTACATTTCCTAGAATCTCCTGTCTTGTTAAGTTGACTTTGGTAGATTTGTAGTGTATTAACTTGACTAAGCTAAAATTAAATTTCCCACAATCCCCTTCCCTGTTTGGCTCAGGATCAGAGTTGGCCACAAGAAAATTTGCACAAGATTTGGGAGGTGAAACTGAAGCAGCAGGCATTACAATCTGAAGGTCATCATGGTCAGAGGTGAGGAGAGACAGAGAGATGCCAGAAAGTTCCAGTTTTCCCTTGCTCTTTTTTTTTGCTGCACATCCTTGTTCTTGCTCTATGTCCAGCTCTTTTTCTTTATTGCTAGCTCTGCTGACCAATAGCAGCCCAGACCTATTGCCAGACCACTTGGCTGTGAATTCACAGAGCGTAGCTATGAAGAGACAACAGCCTTCCATGGTCTTCTATCCCAGTTCCCTGTGTGATCCCGTTCAAGCAGCTGATGTGTCTCACTTCCAGACTTCCCTGAAAGCACTAACTAGTTCACCCAAACTAGTGATTAAGAAAGCCCAATTAGTGATTTTTCCCCTGGTTTTTTAACACCCTCATTTGGACCATTACTTCCCCAGTCTCTCCTCCAATTATGTTAAGCAGTGGCTCTCAAACTTCAACAGGCATCTCGATTACCTAGAGGGTTTACTGAAACCAACTTTCTGAGTCTTACCCCCAGAGCTTCTAGGTCTGTGGTGGGGCCTAGATATTTGCATTTCTAACAGATCCCCAGGTAATGCTGATGCTTGATGCAGTTGGTCCAGGGAGCATACACTGGGAACCACTGGAGTAAAGCCTAATTCCTCTAATAATTCGTCATTCTGTAATATCCATTGTAGTTCTGCTTCCTTGATTGAACTCTGGCTAATATAGGGCCATAGACCATATAGGGGAAGAAAAATTAAAAGCTATAAACATGCAATTAGGAACTTGCCAGTGGGGGTGGGAGAAGAGGACTTCTGCCTTTCACTTCCTGCCAATACAGAGTAATGGTGGCCAAATCTACTCCCTTTCCTAAAGCAGCCAACAATGGACAATATATGAAGCAACAGTTTAAGACACTAGACACCAGGCAATGAAAGACAGTGAAACCTGAAAATGAGAAAGACAAGATGAGCCCTATGATTACGATCACCCAACTTGCTGCCTTGAGAGAGTTTTCCAGCCACGATGCAGGGAAGGGAACCCAAGTGGAGCCCAGCAAACTACCTGAGTTGAGGAAACAGAGCTGAGATTCTGAGAAGAGCAAGAGGATGGAGACCACAGGACAGAGTGCCAGAGAGGAGAGAGCTGCACAGAAAGAGAACTCCAGGGATGTGCAGAGGGTCCCCCTCAAGTATTTAGCTGAGTATTGATTTGCCCAAGCATGCGCAGGAACTACTTGAGACCAGGGAAAGAACCACCCAAAAGGATTAGTGGGAACAGTGCCCAGAGCTCACACAGGGTTGGGAACACTGCCTGTGCCCACCAGGCAGACTGGAATACCTCATGATTCATGAGGTATTGGGTAGAGTACTCAGAAAGGTCTTGCCTCAGTAATGGGTAATAATTAGACTTAGAAATAGTACTGATATGCTCCCACCTAACACACCTTAAAAAACAAGACCCAAAAGGATCAAACTCTTTCCAAATAACTGCTTCCCAGAAAAAAAGTTCAGTAATATTTATAAAATGTCGGGCTTCCCTGGTGGCACAGTGGTTGAGAGTCCGCCTGCCGAAGCAGGGGACGTGGGCTCGTGCCCCGGTCCAGGAAGATCCCACACGCCGTGGAGTGGCTGGGCCTGTGAGCCATGGCCGCTGAGCCTGCGCGTCCGGAGCCTGTGCTCCGCAACGGGAGAGGCCACAACAGTGAGAGGGCCGTGTACCACACACACACACACACACACACACACACACAATATATATATATATATAAAATCCAGCACCCAAAGTAAAATTCATGTCTGGCAGCTTATTAATAACAAGAAAGCACGCAAAGAAGCAGGAAAAATAAGACCCATAATATAGAGAATAATCAATAAGTCAGAACTGACCCAGATATTAGAATTAGCTAGACAATAACATTTTTTAAAAATCAAATTAAACTTCTAGAGATGAAAACTACAATGACTGAGATGAAAAACATACTGGAGGGGATTGATGGCAGATTTGAAAGATTAATAAACTTGAAGATATAGCAATAGAAACTATCCAAAATGCAAAAATATTTTAATGAACAGAGTTTCAGTGAGCTCTAGGACAATTTCAAGTGACCTAATATCTGTGTAGCAGGTGTCTCCAAAGGAGATGAGGAGGGAGGGATGGAAAAATTTTTTGAAGAAATAATGGTCCCCAAATCTTTAATTTGATTAAAACTATAAACCCACAGATTCAAGAAGCTTAATGAACTCTGAGCACAAGAAATATGAAGAAAACTACAGGGTATATCATAATCAAATTGCTCAAAACCGATGATAAATAGAAAATCTTAAAATCAACCAGAAAAAACGACACATTATGTACAGGACAACAAAGCTACAAATGATGTAGATTTCTTAGTAGAAAGAATTGTTAACAGAAGACAATAGGGCAACACCTTTAAAGCACTGAAAGAAAAAAAAATGTCAATCTAGAATTCTATACTCATTAAAATACATTTCAAAAATAAAGGCTTAAGAAATTTTCATACATAAAAAACTGAAAGAATTCATCACCATCAGACCCACATTGTAGGAAATGTTAAAGGGAAAAGCCAAAATGAAATGATATCATGTGGAAATATGGATCTACACAAAGGAAATAAAAAGTACTGAAAAGGGTAATTACATGGGTAAACATATAAGATATTTTAATTTGTATTTTAATACTTTTAAAAGGTAATTGATTGTTAAACAAAGATACTAAAAATGTAGTGTGGGATTTATAACACATGTAAAAGGAAAATATATGCTAATGATAGCAGAAAGTCAGAACAGAAGGAATGGAGGCATACTATTGTAAGATTCTTATTCAATACTTACAGTGGTATAATATCACTTGAAAGAAGACTGTGATCATTTTAATGATGCATGCTGTAAACACTAAAGCAGCCACTAAAATAACCAAAGAGTTATAGCTAATCAGCCAAAAAAAGAAATAAAATGGAATCATAAATAAGACTCAGTTCATTCAAAAGAAGGCTGAAAATTTTTTAAATGTACAAAAGTACAGATGGAACAATAGAAAATATGTAGCAAAATGACAGGTGTAAACCTAACATTTTCATTAATCACATTAAATGTGTTACTACTACACATCTATTAGAATGACTAATATTAATATCTAAAAGACAGTTAGAACTCTCTTACACTGCTTGTGGGAATGTATAGTTGTACAACTATTTAAGAAATTGCCAGTCTGTTTTCAAAAATAGTTAAACATACACCTACCATATGATCCAGCCATTTTACTCTTACATGTTTACACAAGGAAAACAAAAGTGTTTGTCCATATGAAGTCTTGTATGTGAATGTTCACAGCAGCTTTATTGGCAATAGCCAAAAAGTGGGAACAACCTAACTATTCATCGATGGGTAAATAGATAAACAAATTGTGATATACCCAAACAATGGAATACTTTTCAGCAATAAAAATGAATTATTGATACACAAAACAACCTGAACAAATCTCAAAATAGCAGTGATGAGTAAAAGTAGCTAGACAAAAAGAGTACATACTGTATCATCCATATAAAAAATAAAATTCTGAAGATACCACAATAAAGAAAATTACAGGCCAATATCACTGATGAACATAGATTCAAAAATTCTCCACAAAATATTAGCAAATCAAATTCAACAATACATTAAAAGGATCAAACACCATGATCAAGTGGGATTTATCCCAGGATGCAAGCATGGTTCAAAATCTGCAAATCGGGGGGAGGGATAAATTAGGAGTTTGAGATTAACATATACACACTATTATACATAAAATAGATAACCAACAAGGTCCTACTGTATAGCACAGGGAACTATACTCAATATTTTGTAATAACCTATAAGAGAAAAGAATCTGAAAAAGGATAGACATACATATATATGTGTAACTGAATCACTTTGCTGAACACCCGAAACTAATGCAACATTGTAAATCAACTATACTTCAGTTAAAAAAAACCCAAAATCTGCAGATCAATCCATGTGATACACCACATTAAGAAACTGAAGAATAAAAATCATACAATCATCTCAATAGGGCAGAAAAAGCTTTTGACAAAATTCAACATCTATTTATGATAAAAACCCTCAACAAAGTGGGTATAGAAGGAATACATCTCAACATAATAAATGCCATATATGACAAACCCACATCCAACATCATACTTAATGGTCATTTCCTCTAAAATCAGTAACAAGACAAAGATGCCCACTCTCGCCAATTTTATTCAACATGGTATTGGAAGTCATAGCCACAGCAATCACACAAGAAATAAAAGGAATCCAAGTCAGAAAGGAAGAAGTAAAATTGTCACTGTTTGCAGGTGACAAGACATAGAAAATCCTCAAGATGCTATCAAAAAACTATTAGAACAAAAATGAATTTGGTAAAGTTGCAGGATACAAAATTATACAGAAAGCTGTTGTAGTTCTATACACTAATAATGTACTATCAGAAAGAGAAATTAAGGGACTTCCCCCGTGGTCCAGTGGTTAAGAATTCTCCTTCCAATGCAGGGGTTGCAGATTCAATCCCTAGTGGGGGAACTAGTTGCCCCGCAGCATGTGGGATATTAAGTCCATGCACTGCAATGAGAAGCCCACAGGCCACAACTAGAGAAGCCCATGCACCACAACTAGAGAGCAGCCCTCGTACTGCAACTAGAGAGAAGACTGCACGCCACAATGAAAACCCAGTGCGGCCAAAAAAAAAAGAAAGAAAGGAAGAGAAATTAAGAAAACAGCCCCATTTATAGTTGCATCATAAAGAATGAAGTACCTAGGAATAAATCTAACTCTGAAAACTGTAAGATGTTGATGAAAGAAAGTGAAGAGGATACAAACAGAGGGAAAAATATACTTTGCTCGTGGATTGGAAGATTTAATACTGTTAAAATGATCATACTACACAAGGCAATCTACAGATTCAATGCAATCCCTATCAAATTACCAAAGACATTTTTCACAGAACTAGAATAATTCTAAAATTTGTATGGAAACACAAAAGATCCCTAATATCCAAATTAATCTTGAGAAAGAATAACAAAGCTAGAGGAATTATCTCTCTGATTTCAAACTATACTACTACAAAGCTACAGTAATCAAAACAGTATGGTACTGGCACAAAAGCAGATCAATGGAACAGAATAGAGAGCGTGGAAATAAACCCACGATTATATGGTCAATCTATGACAAAGGAGGTAAGAATATAGAGTGGGGAAAAAGCCTCTTTAATCAATGGTGTTGGGAAAACTGGACAGCTATATGCAAAAGAATCAAACTGGACTACTTTCTTAAGCCATATACAAAAATAAACTCAAAATGGATTAAAGACTTAAATGTAAGATCTGAAAGCATAAAAATCCTAGAAGGAAACACAGGTAGTATGCTTTTTGATGTAGGTCTTAACATTTTTTTGGATCTGTCTCCTCAGGCACGGGAAACAAAAATAAAAATAAGCAAATGACACTACATCATACTAGGGTTTTGCATAGCGAAGGAAACTATCAACAAAATGAAAAGGTCGCCTACTGAATGGGAGAAGATATTTGCAAATAATATATCTAATAAGGGGTTAATATCCAAACCATACAAAGAACCCAGACAACATCAAAAAGCAAACAACCTGATTAAAAAATGGGCATGGGGCTTCCCTGGTGGTGCAGTGGTTGAGAGTCTGCCTGCCGATGCAGGGGACACGGGTTCGTGCCCCGGTCCGGGAAGATCCCACATGCCGCAGAGCGGCTGGGCCCGTGAGCCATGGCCACGGAGCCTGTGCTCCGCAACGGGAGAGGCCACAACAGTGAGAGGCCCGCATACCGCAAAAAAAAAAAAAAAAAAAAAAAAAAAGGCATGGACTTCCTGGTGGTCCAGTGGTAAAGAATCCACCTTACAATGCAAGGGGTGTGGGTTCGATCCCTGGTCAGGGAACTAAGATCCCACATGCCACAGGGCAGCTAAGCCCACACGCCACAACTACTGATCTTGTGCGCCTCAACTAGAGAGCCTGCATGCCGCAAACTAGAGCCCTCGCACTTTGGAGCCTGCACACCACAACTAGAGAGAAAACCCGCACGCCACAACTAGAGAGAACCCCGTGCGCCACCATGAAGAGCCCACGCGCTGCAACAAAACATCCCTCACACTTCAATGAAGATCCCACGTGCCGCAACTAAGACCCCATGCAGCCAAAAATAAAAATTTTTTTTAAATTTTTAAATGAGCAGAGGACCTGAATAGACACTTCTCCAAAGAAGACACAGATGGCCAGAACAGACACCCAAAAAGATGCTCAACATCACTAATCACCAGGGAAATGCAAATCAAAACCACAATAAGACACCACCTCACACCTGCCAGAATGGCTATCATCAAAAAGACAACGAATAACAATTGTTGGCGAGGATGTGGAGAAAAGGGAACTTTTGTGCACTGTTGGTGGGATTTTAAATTGGTGCAGCCTCTGTGGAAAACAGTATGGGGTTTCCCCCCAAATTTTAAAACTAGAACCACCACATGATCCAGCAATTTCACTTCTGGGTAATTTACCCAAAGAAAACAAAAACACTAATTCAAAACAATATATGCACACCAATGTTCATTGCCACATTATTTACAATAACCAAGATACGGAAGCAACTTAAGTGTCCGTCAATAGAAGAATGGATAAACATGTGGTGAATGGGATATTCCTCAACCAGAAAAACATCTTGCCATTTGTACAACATGGATGGATCTGGAGGATATTATGCTAACTGAAATAAGTCAGACAGAGAAAGACAAATACTGTATGATCTCACTTATATGTGGAATCTAAAAAACAAAACAAAATGGAAACAGACTCATAGGTACAGAGAACAAACTGGTGGTTGCCAGAGGGGAAGGTGGTAAGGGTGAAATAGGTGAAGGGAAGTAAGTGATACAAATCTTTACTTATAAAATAAATAAGCCATGGGATGGAATATACAGCATAAGGAATATGGTCAATAATATTGTAATTACATTGTATGGGGACAGATGGTTACTAGACACAATGGTGATCATTTCCTAATGTATGCAAATGTCAGATAATCATGTAGTATACATGAGACTAACAATATTGTACATCAACTATATTTTAATTTTTAAAAAATAATAAAATAAACAATAAAATTCTGGAAAATGCACTCTTACAGGGACAAGAAGCAGGTCAGTGGTTGCCTATTGGGGAAGAGGTGGGAAGGAGGGGAAGGTTATAAAGTTACATGAGGAAACTTCTGGGAGTGATAGATGTGTTCATTATCTTGATTGTGATGATGGTTTCACAGGTGTATACATGTTAAAATATTAAATTAAGCACCCTAAATATGTGCAATTTATTGTAGGTCAGTTATACCTAAGTAAAGCTCTTAAGAAAAAATAGAGCATGCAGAGAGAAGCAGAGGGCCTTAAGGGAAGCTTTGAAGGAGTCATATGTAGTCATAGGGCACAAACAGCTGAAGACCAAGACCTGGGTCTGACGGTAAGGATTATAGAGCCACAGCACCAGCTGGAATGCACAACCTACCAGGTCTCTCACATTACAGAAAACTGGTAGGGAGGGAGGAGCCCCTGAGATATGGGATGGGGCATTTGGGCATACATAAACCAGGCTAGAAACCTTGAACCTTCTCCACTCTTCTACGTGTGGGCTCTACATAGTGACTTCTTTCCAAAGAGGACGTTATGGAAAGGGGAGAGGAAAAGAAGCGCTTGATGGCAGAGAAACCTGACAAACATGACTCAGCCGGGTGATCCTGGTCAGGATCAACAGTAAAAAGCCATGATGACATATGTGTCCTTGATATGATGTAATGAGAACAGCACTTTACCTCTGTGGTCTTCCTCCTCCAAATCCACAACTCCAATATAACCATGAGAAGAACATCAGACACCCCAAATTGAGGGACATTCTAAAAATGTCTGGCCAATACGCCTCAAAACTACCAAGGGCCTCAAAAACAAGAAAAGTCTGAGAAACTGTCACAGCCAAGAGGAGCCTAAGGAGGTGTTACAACTAAATGCAATGTGGGCTCGTGGAACAAAGAAGGGCATAAGTGAAAAACTGAGGAAATCTTTTAGTAACTAAAGGATGGACTTTAGTTACTAATAATGTATCAATGTTGGTTCATCAGTTACAAATGTATTGGGTTGGCCAAAAAGTTCGATTGGGTTTTTCTGCAAGGGGAAAACCCGAATGAACTTTTTGGCCAACACAATAAGCTATTAATTATAGGGGAAACTGGGTGTGGGGTGCATGAAAACTCTTTGTACTACCTTTGCAACTTTTCTGTAAATCTAAAACTATTCTAGGGAATTCCCTGGCAGTCCAGTGGTTAGGACTCCACGCTTCCACAGCAGAGGGCCTGGGTTCGATCCCTGGTCTGGGAACTAAGATCCTGCATGCCGTGCAGCATAGGTAAAGAACTAACTACATCTATTCTAAAGTAAAAAGTTTGTTTTATGGCCCGGCAGGATGGCTCCTGCAAAGAAGGGTGACAAGAAGAAGAAGGGCCGGTCCGCCATCAACAAGGTGGTAACCAGAGAATACACTATCAACGTTCACAAGCATGTCCACGGAGTGGGTTTCAAGAAGGATGCCCCTCCGGCACTCAAAGAAATCTGGAAGGCGATGGGAACTCCACATGTACGCATTGACGTCAGGCTCAAAGCTGTCTGGACCAAAGGAATAAGGAATGTCCCATACCTTACCCGTGTGCGGTTGTCGAGAAAATGTAATGAAGATTCAAACAAGCTCTATACATTGGTACCTATGTACCTGTCACCACTTTCAAAAATCTACAGTTAATGTGGATGAGAACTAATTGCTGATTGTCCAATAAAATTATAGAATGGTAAAAACATTAGTTTCATTTATTGAAACTAATGTCTCTCTTGGAATTATGTTGGGCTGGGGACATTTGCAGATTCTAATGTTGTAGGGTGAATAAAGTTTCTTCGTGTCTGAAGTAAACCTCTGAGGCTCCAAATTCCCCTCAATACATCACCTCCAACTTTCCCAACCCTGCTCAATCCCCCCTACCAAGGAGGAAACTTTTCTCTGTGTAAAGTCTGTAAGATGGCTGTATCCGCAATAGCTGATTGTCTCACAAGCTGTCTCTTCAGGCACCACCTCTCTTCGCCTCCAGGCCCAAGATGAGACCCTAAGGTAACCCACTCAGAGAGGAACAGCCCTATATACATCAAAGAGTTACAAGATCTTGCTAATCTATATTAGCAAGAACCTAGGGGGATACACATGGGAGTGAATTACCAACACGTAGGACTAGAAGGGATGGAATAGAAGGCTTGATCGAGTCAAACTCCACCACATGGGTGCGGTCACCTAATATTTTGGCTGAAACAAACTCGAGTAGCACTGATCGTTTGTTAAATTGCCTAATTAAAGCCTGGACCTATTGGTGACCTACAGCAGGGGTTCTTAAGAACTTCCCTGGAAGTTCTTAGAATTGCAGATTCTCAAACCCCAACTGAGACCTCCTGAATCAGAAACTAAGGGGGCAAGGGCCCAGCAATTTGTGTTTTACAAAACCTTCAGTTGATTGTGAGAACCACCTGCCTACAATTAATGAGGTCGAAATGCCAGGTCTTCCCCGGGCATAAGGTCATCAATAAAGGAATCCGAAGGATCCAGGAAATGAATGAATTAGAATGGATCTGTTAGATGCAACCTGCTCAGCCTTCCCTACCTGTACCACCTGTGAAGGCTAAAAGACACGCCTTCCACTAAGGTATTAAGAAATGAATTGGTGAGATGAGACGAGCATCCTTGAACTCCATCACAGCTGCTGGAGAAGACAGTGGGGGTGTTGGAATTGGGTTCCCTAAATTCAGTGGAAATAATGGAGACTGAGTGGCAAAGGACAGGTGTTTAACCTTCAGAGACAGGTAGGTGCAGTTACCACAGTGAGTCACAGAGCCTAAAAGTCATCCAGTGTTTCGAACCATGTGGATCTGGGGCCACAGCTAGATGATCACAGGGTCTCTACTAAGTTACTGCAACCTTTTAAAGTGCTGCCTACATAGACCTATGGCCTCAGGGAGTTCCTCATGACCTGGTAATGGAGGACTGTGCCTGTGTCGTAAAGGTCAATTCCAATAGGCCTGGAATCGGCCTGAGGTGTTTAGTGTCCTTTGCATGGCACTGATCCTTGGTCGAACCATGGAACAATGACTGCAGACAAAAATATTTTGCCTGCCATTTCAGTAAACAATGAACATTGCCCACCCACAAGCCATCAGCCACTATAGCTGGCCTGACCATGTGCCCTGAAGGGAATTCAGGGTGGAGAAAGACAGGATACTGGCCTGCTGGGCTGCACCCCACAGGCCTGCAAGCCTTGTAGTTGCCCAGCCTCGAGACCAAAGAAAGAACCTGGAGACAATGACAGAGACATCAATGGCTTATGGGATGGGGGCTCTTACACGTCTGAAGCAAAAGGTCCTTGAGCAACACTCCACTGCGAACGGCAGGCAGAGGGCGGAAAAGAGGCTACCATTTATAAGGGGAATTGACGTAATGTCGGCTAGTCAGTTACCAGGGAAACCAGCACCTGGGGCAGGTGGCAAGCATGTAGATAGTTGTTACTGATTAAGCCCTATGATTAAGAGAATTGGATAGTCACCTGAGTGAAGCAGGGCCTGGTTGAGCAGGGGATGTACAGAGAGCAAGAGAACAGCCATCCTGAATGGCCTGACCGTACATTCCACCCCTACACACCCTGGCTGACCCTTACAATCTTGGTTCCCCCTCTCCTGCGATGTTCCTGGGGTCAGGTATGTAGGGGGCACTGCAACCAGATACCACAAAGGCAGTACAGACACCAGCAGCTAAAGAGTACAAAGAGGAAGCCAGGCACTTATTGGGTTAGTTTTTCATGGAAGTCCAAAAGCAGATGACAATGGCATCTTGCTGTAGACCCAGCAACCGAACTCATTTCTCAGTGAAGCCACTGTCACCCAGTCCATGAACAGATTCCCTCTGCTCAGACGAGGGACAAAATGTAAGATGTTTAACAGGCACAATACAGGGACGATCATGACCATTAAGCAAAATCCAAGCAGTAACAGCACCCTGAGATAACACCATCCCTGCCGGTTTTCGTCCTGGCCTGCAGTACCACACCGCCTGTCCGCCCTCAGTCCCCACGGCCAGTGCCAAGTGGAGAGATGCTATAACAACAGACCCCAGGCTTACTGTAATGGTGCCTTTCTCCCTTAGGGGGCCCGGGTTAATTACCTTCGTAGCCTTAGGTGGGGCCAGGAAGAAGACAGGTGTAAGTGCCTTTCTAACCCTAGTCCCCACAGCGCAGCAAGTCCAAACTCCTAGGGACTTACCTGCCAGTTCCAGGGTCATTTTGTAATGTGTTCTCCTGGGGGTAGATCTTGTAGCAAGGACAAAAGGGAGTGATTGTCCTGATGCATGTTTGACAGCAGCCCTTCGGTGATCAGCAGCTGAACCTGGGCTGTGCTGACTAGTTGCCTCCAGGTTAACATAGAGTAAGCACTGGGATGTCCAGTTGTAGTCTGTAGGGCTTGAGTTAGCCTCTGGTCCGCATGTTGAGAGTATGCATCTCAGTGGTTGACTAAGTAGTCCATTCGTCCTTTCAATTAGCCCGGCAACAGTGGGGTTGTAGGGCAGGTGGAAAAGCCAGTGTTCGGCATTTATATCAGCCCATTCCTGAACCTCATGGCCAGTAAAGTGGATTCCTTTGTCGCGATTGATGTCCATGGGGGTCCTGTATGTCGCACACAGCCATTCTAGAGCAGAATAGTGGTTTTCTGCATTGCTCGACAACTCGAGTAGCCTTTTGTAAGATCTTCTACCTGTTGTGCTGCACTGTAGACGGCCATAGCTGTTGTTCCATCACACTGTATCATTGCTCTGCCCCCGTCCATAGCTGGGACCAGAAGCCCAAGGGTACTCTTATTATTTTGCCATTGCAACAGGCCCCAGCCAAACCCTTCTGGGTAACTGGCCATGTCCAACTTACAAACCCGTACCTGAGCTAATATCACTAAAGCCTGTGTCTGTAATTGTTTAGGGGTGGTGGGTTGGGAGTATGCTTGTATTTTGTAGATAATCCGGGTCCTTGCCAGCCATCCACATGCAGTCAGATGAACCAGCAGCATGCGGCTGCTACTTTAAAACTAGACTCTGAGCTTAACAGGATATCATCCATATAATGGAAGAGAAAGACATCTCCCATGGTAGTCAGCTGCCACAGGGCACCATGTACTAGTGGATGGGATTGTCCCTGCAACTTTCCGTTCCCCGTCCCTATTTCCTGACATCTCAGTGCTCAAGGGAGTTTCCTCGGCCTCCAGGCTGACTTGCCAATTGTTGGGCTCCACACTGCAGGCTTGCAAGCCTTGTAGTCGCCCAGCCTGGAGACCGAAGAAAGAACCCGGAGACAGCGACAGAGACATCAATGGTTTATTGGATAAGGGATCTTACACGTTTGAAGCAAAAGTCCTGGAGTGACACCCTACTGTGTACGGCAGGCAGGCAGGAGGCAGGCAGGAGGCAGGCAGGAGGCAGGCAGGAGGCAGGCAGGAGGCAGGCAGGAGGCAGGCCATAGCTGTAATCCTCAACACTCGGGGGAGAAGGAGGCTACCATTTATAAGGGGAATTGACGTAAGATTGGCTCGTCAGTTACCAGGGAAACCAGAGGCTGGGGCAGGGGGCAAGCATGTAGACACTTACTGATTAAGCCCTATAATTAATAGGATTGGATAGTCATGTGAGTGAAGCAGGGACTGGTCGAGTAGGAGATGTACAGAGAGCAAGAGAAGAGCCATACATGAATGGCCTGACCCTACATGACCTTAGATAGTTAAGATGCATAAGTAAGGAATAATTTCCATGAGTCCAGACTCTTGCATCTTCCCATATAGAGAAAAGCACTAAAATCATTGAGATGGCTGTTTTCTGTGATTAACAGTAATATTTTGGGGGGTTTGTTTTGTTTTGTTTTGTTTTTTGCGGTACGCAGGCCTCTCACTGTTGTGGCCTCTCCCGTTGCGGAGCACAGGCTCTGGACGCGCAAGCTCAGCGGCCATGGCTCGCGGGCCCAGCCGCTCCGTGGCATGTGGGATCTTCCCGGACCAGGGCATGAACCCGTGTCTCCTGCATCGGCAGGCGGACTCTCAACCACTGCGCCACCAGGGAAGCCCAACAGTAATATTTTTATATTCAACTACATGCTGTTGTTGTTGTCTTTTCAGCAAACATGCCTATATCTCCCTCATCTCTTCGGAGCAGCTCCTCCAAGCTATCTGAAAGGCTATAGCCCTCAATAAGGTCCCCGAATAAAACATATCTTGCAACTTTTGGGTTGTGCATTTTTCTTCCTTGACATGATTAATTGTGTTGCTTTATGACCATGGTTCTGATGACTTTCAGGAAGGTTTGCACTGACTGCCAGCCTTGTTTATTGATTACAGTGAGATTCATGATTTGCACCTGGTCTCATTGAGCACCCTGGAAGAGTCTGCCTTGATAAGATGGTGGAATTATCTGCTGAGAGACAGCATCCTCCAAGAGTAGGATGCCGTCCTGCAAGATACAGTATATGCCTTAAACTTGTGGCCAATATATGGTGCCATTTCCCTGTAGGCAAGATGCGTGGGTCTAAGAACCAAGGGTGGATGTGAGAACGGCCCCTTCCACTATTATTTTTTTTTGGCTTCACCGTGTGGCATGTGGGATCTTAGTTCCCCTACCAGGGGTCGAACCCATGCCCCCTGCATTGGGAGCATGGAGTCTTAACCACTGGACTGCCAGGGAATTCCCCCTTTTTTTTTCCCTTTCACTATTATTCCTAATAACCCACTAGAAAAATGTTTGCTTCCTGTCTCCCCACAACCTTGAGATTGGTGAGCCTGGTACCCAGAGAAGAAAAGCCATTACCAGGGAACACAGTCATGATTCTGATGAATCAGAGACTGAAACCACCCCATCTCATCTGGGGCTTCACATGCCACTGAACCAACAGGCAAGAAAGTGGTCACAGTACTGGGTGGAGTGATTGATCCTGGCTACTGGGGTGAAATGGAGTGGCTGCTACTGAATCGGGGCAGGGAGGACAGTGTCTGGAATGAGAGGCACCACTGAAGGACCCCTTCATCCAATAGTCCTAGTCAATGGAAAACTGTGGCAACCCCCAAAATAAGGTAGCCAGGGACTCAGAATCTGCAAGAATGAAGATTTCGGTCATCACATCAGGTAAAGAACCCTGTCAAGAAAGGTGCCAGCAGAGGTTAAGGAAAACAGAGAATGGAAGGTGTAAGAACGTAGCTAAGATTACCTTGGCCTTGGGGTCAGCTATAGAGATAGGGAGGTAGCAGGACATTTGATGAACCTCAATTGTTTCTTTTTCTTACCTTATCTGAAGAACACCAGTGATTTCAGCTACAGCATGACTAGCTGGCGTCATCCCATGATGATACAGTAGCTGGTGGGACTTTATGAGTCCCTTGTGTTGGAGAGACAAGCCTTTCCCATGAACGAAGGTCTAGAGTGGATGCTAAGGGCCAAAAGGGTGGACTGTGACATTTACCTTTTGTTTGCTCATCCAGAACCCCCTACCCACCCCCTGACATTGCCTCTGGCCCAGGAGGCTGACCTGTGTGGTCCACATCCTGTGTCTTGAGTGTCCTGGTGGAGGCCCACAGGAGATCAGAGAGAGAGAGAGAGGAGCTGAGGTCAGGTTATTTATTTCCTCTCTGTGAGCTGGCTGTGTTCCGCAACCAATGACCACGTCTCCTCTCCCCGGGGCCCTGAGGCACAGCTCTCTCCCTGTGGACGCCAGCAGCTATTCCCCCCCAACCTCCCTTCCAGTCTCGATGGCAATACTTGGCTGCCGCTAAACTTGGGTTACTGCCCTATCCTTGTGGTTCCCCAACACCCATGTCTTTTTTTTGTAAATAAACCCTCCTCAAATTATCCTATTTTGAATGTGCCATCTGTTTCCTGTTGGGAGACTGACTGGTGCAGTGGGTTTTATGCCAAAATTTCTCTGCTAACAGTTTCATGGTTGAACTTCAACTTGTGGTGTCCTGGCATCTTTTCCCTTTAAATAGGAGCTGCTCTGAGCCCCCTAGGACTGTCTGCACCATGGCAGGCAAAAGGGTGAAATAAGACAATGTAATCACCTAGAACAGTGATTGGTACAGGCTCAATAAATGCTAGAAGAATCCCTCTCCCCTCCCACTGCCCCTTCACCCTCCCCATCACACCAGACTCTGCACTGCAAACAAGGCTAGTGGGGTTTGAAAAACTTTTGTGCTCCTGCCATGCATGTGAGTGATTTGAGCAGAGAAGGGTTAAACTAGAGAAATTTTGCCCCCAATGACTATTTTATTGAAGTCCTGCTCAATTCTTAAATTTTAATACACCTACAAAAGGCAAGAAAGAAACATGTCTCATTTAAGATGTTTGGAAATAAACAAAACTGGACTCCAGGCAGGGCAAACCTAGTTGTGGTCAGCAGCAGTAGATTTCCTGCCAAGTCAATGACATGTTACCCCAGGGCCCTTCAATAGCTCTGCACCTAGCTTTGTATTCATAATTTGATTTTTTTTTCTTAAAGAAGGACTCCAAATTGTTTAAGCTTCAGGCCCCACAAAATCTGGGGACCCAGCCTGCTGGGAAGTTATTACATTTGGGCTCCTCTCTGGGACAGGTGGAATGCTCTTTGGGGCACCTTCCAGGTCAGCTCGCACCACTGGAAGTCACATGCATTCTGGGTGAATATAGACAAACCAGGGGCCTCGGGCAGATGTGAAGTGTGCTGGGGACAGTGGCGCAGCTGCAGCTGTTGCCACCAAGAGCTCTCAGTCTCAGCTTCGCCCACAATCAAGACATGTGAATGTGTGAGACCGTAGACACAAACCCTTCCCCAGCTTCTATGAGGCAGGTCGTGCAACCACAAGCACGCACTTTCCAGAGCGTGGGCATTATTTGACTTTCAAGTGAGAACGAGTACCTCACCCAGGCCATTACCACCACTAACCACTGCTGCTTCACTTTACAGCATGGGAATTGTCCTCTGCTATACAGAAGGTGAGTTCATTGATATCAAAAGCCTAACCTTTTGTGAATTCTTTGACCCTCCGATTCCATGTTGAGGAATTTATTCTGAGGAAAGAATACTACTGTTTATAAGGATATCAGTACAAAGGTGCTCTCTCTAGCATTGTTTGTTATAAAAAAAAAAAAAGAATGAATTTAAATGTTTATGTTTATTAAGTGTCTGGTGATAAAGCATTGGTTAAATAAGTTATGGTACATCCATATAATAGAATGTGGCGGGGCTGTTAACATAACTTGGAAGTAGAATACATAATGACATGGAAAGATAAACACATTGTGGTGGACAGACCCTAGGGTGGGCCTCATGATTCCTACCCCCTGATGTTCGCACCCTGTGTAATCCGCTCCCCTTGACTAGGTCCTGTGACTTGCTTGTAGCCAATAGAATGTGACAAAGGTGAAGGGATTTTGCAGATGTAATTAAGGTCCCAAATCAGTTGGTTTTGAAGTAGTCCAAAGGGAAGTTATCGTGGATGGATGGGCCTGGCCAAACCAGTTGAAAGCCTTCGAAAGAGGGTCTAGGCCATCTCAGGGTTGGAGACTCTCTCTCTAGTGCTGGTTTTGAAGCTTCCATGTTGTGAAAGGGCCATGTGGCAAGGACTACCAGGACTCTCGAGGAGCTGAGTGCCACCTGGCTGACAACCAGCAAAAAATGGGGACCCTACAACCATCAGCCAACAACCTGAGGGAGCTTAGAAGGGAATGTTTCTCCAGTTGAGCCTCTGATGGGACCACAGCCCCAGCCAACACCTGAAACAGAGAACCCGGGTAAGCTGTGTCCAAACTTATGACTTACAGAAACTATGAGCTAATGTGTGTTGTTTTAAGCCACGAACTTTGTGGTGCTTTATTACACAGCAGTAGAAAACTAACACATGTCACGTGTTGTTACATGAAAAAAAAAGCAGATTATAAAATAATGAGATCTTGATATCTGCTTAGAAAAAAGCCTGAAAGAACAAATAACAAAACATTGCCTCAAGATAGAAGTATGATTATAGCATATTTTCATTTTGTTTATTTAAGTGTTTCTAAATTTCCTACAATGAACATGTAAGGAGTTATTTTTAAAGAGAAGAAGAATATCAGTAAATGAAATTAATATTTTTCATTACTTTTTAAAAATGGAATGATAGACAATGGAGTAAAAAACAATCTAGACTTCTGTTTCTGAAAATATCAAAAACACTCCCACAGGGCTTCCCTGGTGGCGCAGTGGTTGAGAGTCCGCCTGCCGATGCAGGGGACACGGGTTCGTGCCCCGGTCTGGGAAGATCCCACATGCCGCGCAGCGGCTGGGCCCGTGAGCCATGGCCGCTGAGCCTGCGCGTCCGGAGCCTGTGCTCCACAACGGGAGAGGCCACAACAATGAGAGGCCCGTGTACCGCAAAAAAAAAAAAAAAACTCCCACAACAATTGCCTAAAGCTTTGGATAAAATGTAACAAGGATCCTTTTTTTTTTCCTCTTGTGATGAGAACTTATAAGATCTACACTCTTAGCAACTTTTAGATATACAGTATTATTAACTATAGTCACTGTGCTATACATTACATCCCCATGACTTATTTATTTTATAACTGGAAGTTCGTACTTTTTTTTTTTTTTTTTTTTTTTTTTTGCGGTACGCGGGCTTCTCACTGTTGTGGCCTCTCCCGTTGCGCAGCACAGGCTCCGGATGCGCAGGCTCAGCGGCCATGGCTCACGGGCAGAGCCGCTCCGTGGCATGTGGGATCCTCCCGGACTGGGTCACGAACCCGTGTCCCCTGCATCGGCAGGCGGACTCTCAACCACTGCGCCACCAGGGAAGCCCCCAGTTCGTACTTTTCTATCCCTTTCACTGATTCTGCCCAGTGCCCCTCATCAGATCCTACAGGTTAAGGGTTCAGTCCCACAAGACTGCCCCTACCACACACACACACACACACACACACACACACACACACACACACACTTCAGAGGCAAGTGCTTCCAACCAACTGGCTATAGATATGAGGTTCCAATGACCACCCCCCTTGGGTTTAATTAATTTGCTAAAGAACCTCCCAGTGTGTCCACCAACTGGAAGCTCTCCAAGCCCCCTACTATTGGGATTTTATGGAGGAATACTCATGTAGGAATGATCAACTATTAACTTCATTTCCAGCCCCTGTCTCCTTTCTGGAGGATGATGGTGGGCCGAAAATTCCAAGCTTCTAATCATTGATTGGTCTTTCTGATGACCAACCCCCATCCAGGAGCTTCCAGGAACCCAGCCAGAGGCATTTCAATAGAACAAAAGATGCTTCTAGTGCTGTTAGCACTTAGGAAATTACAAAGGTTTTAGGAGCCATGTGCCAAGAACTGGGGCAGAGATCAATATATAAATTTTCCATGATCTCACAGTGAGGTTTTTGTTTTTGTTTTTAGATTCCACATATAAATGCAAAGATCCTTTTAAACATATACCCGATCTCATGAGAAAGGAGGATTCACCAAGGGACAGAAACAAAATTATCCTGCAGGGTAGTAATCAATACTACCCAAGGGCTGTGAAGTAGAAAGGTGGAGGTGAGTCCTCACCTAGATCCAGAATCCTCAGAGAGTTACAGCCTCAGTGAAAAGGTGACCTAGGGAAGCATCTTTTCCCTAGCCCAGGAAAATTGCAAAGAAGTATGTCTCAGCTTGGGCTCTGGGTAGAAAACGAAATTCTCCCTTTTAGAATTTTGAAACACAGTTCTGTGCTTCATGTTTGGGACTTGAATTTACACTACTATCATCGTTATTTAAATGGGATCCAGCAGCAAGGGAATAACATAAAAAAACTTTTCATAGTGTGTGATACTGTTGGGGTCCTTGAAAGAAGCAATCACAAAATAACTTTGGAATATCATGCTCTCAACCCAGATCACATGGGATTCCAAAGGATAAAGCCCTACTGAACATAAGCTTGCCATCCATAGTTACAAAAAAATAAAGAAAAGGAGAAAGGGAGGAAAGAAAGGAAAGAAAGAAAGAAAGAAAGAAAGAAAGAAAGAAAGAAAGAAAGAAAGAAAGAAAGAAAGAAAGAAAGAAAGAAAGAAAGAAAGAAAGAAAGAAAAGAAGAAAGGAAGGAAGGAAGGAAGGAAGAAGGGAGGGAGGAAGGAAGGAAGGAAGGAAGAAAGAAAGAAAGAAAGAAAGAAAGAAAGAAAGAAAGAAAGAAAGATAGAAAGATAGAAAGAAAAGAAGAGGGAGGGAGGAAAAGAGAAAGAAAGGAAGGAAGAAAAGAAGGAGGGAGGGAGGGAGAGAGAGAGAGAGAAAGAAAGAAAGAAAGAAAGAAAGAAAGAAAGAAAGAAAGAAAGAAAGAGAAAGAAAGAAAGAAAAGAAAAGACAGACAGAAAGAAAGAAAGAAAAGGAGGGAGGAAGGAAGGAAGGAAGGAGGAAATAAGCCATCATTATGAGCAAGAGTTAGCAAACTTAACCTCAAAATTAGACTCCCTCCCAAGAACTTCAGATGTTATATGAAGACTCTAAAGATATTGTAGAATAGATATGATTAAAATGCCTGGATGGGGGCTTCCCTGGTGGCGCAGTGGTTGAGAGTCCGCCTGCCGATGCAGGGGACACCGGTTCGTGCCCCGGTCCGGGAAGATCCCACGTGCCACGGAGCGGCTGGGCCCGTGAGCCATGGCCGCTGAGCCTGCGCGTCCGGAGCCTGTGCTCCGCAACGGGAGAGGCCACAACAGTGAGAGGCCTGCGTACCGCAAAAAAAAAAAAAAAAAAAAAAAAAAAAAATGCCTGGATGCATGTAAGGCACTGAAAGCATAAGAAAAGAATAAAATACTATGAATAGACATGTGTGACATGTGAAAAAGACATGTGAAAAAGAACCAAACAGAACTTCTAAAAATGAAAAAATGGTAACTGAAATGTAAAGTTCAAAAAAAAAAAGGCTAAACAGCAGATTCAACACAAATGAAGAGAGAAATAGTGAACTGGAACACTGATCTAAGAAAATTACCCAGAGAAAGAAGAAATAGAAATTACAAAAAACAGGTTAAGTGACACAAAGAATAAGATGAGAAGATCCACCATTTGTCTAACAGCAATTTCAGAAGAGAGAATGGCTGAGGCACTATTGAGAGATAACGGTTGAGAATTTTTCAAAATTAATGAAAGATATGCCTCTTCAGGTTTAAAGCACAGTAACACTTCTAAATTATGTTACTTTGTGTTTTATCCATCTTTGTAAATGGTCTTAAATCTTTTTTGGAACAAGATCAAATAGAAACAAAAAATTAAATGAATTAATTTTAAAATAAACTAAATGAAGGTATGAATGTAAAGTTTCACAGACATCTATGTCAGGCTGGGCTGGGATACATATCAGTTGGTACCATTTCACTTGTAAATGACATAAAAATCCATTTAAAACTGTCTTAAGAAACAAGGAGCAATCATTGCTAACATTACTGAAAATATAACGAGTAGGGTTGCTTTTAGGTGGGGCATGATGCAGGTTTCAGCCATGCATTCAGGATCTGCTTTTCCCGAAGCTCATCTCTGCTTTTCTGTATGCTAGCTTCATTCTCACGCTCTGTCCCTCACTTAAAAGGGGGACATAGCCTCCCCGTGAGGATAGAGTCTCTTTTTTGTTCACTGTTTAGTCCCCGACCCTTAGAATAGTATTTAGCACATAAGAGGCACTCAAAAAATATTTGTAGGAGTAAAAAGGAGGAGAAGGCAGAAGTAGTATCAGCACAATTTCTGAGCAGGAAAAAGAAAAAGGAACCTATACCAGATATGTTTTAGAGAAACTGCAGAACAGTAAAGACAAACAGATTATCTTAAAAGTTACCTGACAGATTACCTACAAAGGAAAACAATTCGTAGCTGACTTCTCACCAGCAGCCACAGAAGAAAGAAGTTAGAGGCATTCTACATTCAAAGTGCTGACAAAAAACTAACTCACCCTAGAGTTTAAACTCCCATAAAATACCACTCAGGAGGGCTCCAGTTACCTATTGCTGCGTAACAAACCTCTCCAAAATGTAGTGGCTTAAAGCAACCACCACCGTATATTTGCTCACAGTTCTGTAATTTGGCGGGGCTGAGTGGGGACAGCTCATTTACGTTCTGTGTGGTGTTGGCTGGGATGGCTCATCTGGGACTGGAGGAAACAAGGTAGCTTCACTCACATGCGTGATCCTCAGCAGAAAGGACGGGAATGGCAGGTGGCTGGTGGGCCTCTCTTGCCCTTGGTCATCTTTCATCCTCCAGGCCCCCTCTTCCTCTGTCCAGTGGGCAACTGAACTTAGTTTCACGGTGGCTGGACCCAACTGGGTGAAAGTGGAATCAGTCAGGCTTCTTAAGACCTAAGGCTGGACCTGGCACAGGGTCACTTCCACATTCTACAGATCAAAGCAAGTCACGAGGCCAGCCCGCATTTAAGGGAAGGGAAAATAAACTCCATCTCTATGGGAGGAGTGACATGTGCCTCACAGGGATGGACAGAACTGTTGGTGGCCACCTTTGCTGACAATCCAACACAACAAGTGAAAGTGAAATAAAGACCATTTCAGATGAAAACTGAAAAGAGCTCACCATAACATCACTGGCGTTAGAGCTGTTAACACATCTATTTTAAGAGAAAGGAAATTGAACTCAGACGGTGTGAGATGTGTGTGTGTGTGTGTGTGTGTGTGTATCTGAATCACTCTGGTGTACACTTGAAACTAACACAACATTATAAATTAACTATACTTCAATTTTTAAAAAAAGCAATGAAGAGCAAACACACTGGAAACCTGTGGGTAAATGGATATAAGCACCAACTGAGGAAAACTGCAACAGTGATGGTGATGAATTGGAGGCGTAGAAACTAAGGCAGACCCGCAATGCTGGATGGGATTATGGAAGGTGGAGGTAATCGGAGTTAAAGTATTCCAAAGGCCCTGCCTCCGTCAGGGGATAATCAGATTTCTGATTAATTTTAGAGTTGGTGTACATGTGAAAAGAAGGGGAGAGAAGCCCTTAAGAATAGGAATGAAATCTATAATTTACAAGAAAACAAATGAATGAAGGAAGGAATGAATACAAGTAGAAAAAATAATAAAAGAGGCTCGGACTTCCCTGGTGGTCCAGTGCTTAAGACTCCGTGCTTCCACTGCAGGGGGCATGGGTTCAATCCCTGGTCGGGGAACTGAGATCCCACATGTCACGCAGCATGGCTAAATAAATAAATAAATAAATAAATAAAAGAGGCTCACTAAATTTGATAAACATAGGAAACAAAAGAAAAGTAAAAAGAAAAAACCATGAGGAAATTAAGGAGCACAGAATAAGATGGTAAAAATAGGTTCAAATAATGATAACACTTAAACTTGTAAGTTAAAAGATACAGATTCTCAGATTAGATCTATGTACTAACATGGTGGAATCTCAGAAACATACTAGCACCACAAAAAAAAAAAAAGCATCAAATTGCCAAATGATACAATACAAATACTCCCCATATACAGTACATAAGATTTTAAAACATTCAGAGCAGTACAGGGGTTCCTGAAACAATTAAACATAGAATTCCCATATGCACCATATGATCCAGCAATTCCACTTTTGTGTACATCCCCAAAAGAACTGAAAGCACATACTTGAACGCATACTTACACACCCACGTTCACTGCAGCATCATTCACAAAAGCCAAAAGGTGGAAAGAACCCAAATGTCCATCAACGGATGAATGAATAAGGGAAACGTGGCGTACATGTGCAGTGGAATATTATTCAGCCTTTAAAAGGAAAGAAATTCTGACAACAACATTGAGGAAATATGTTGTTAAACCAATTCAAGGAACCTTGAAGATACTATGCTAAGTGAGATAAATCAGACACAAAAGGACAAATATTCTATGACTCTATTTACACAAAGAACCATAAATTCAGAGAGATAGAAAGTACAATGGTGGTTTCCAGGAGTTGTGGGGTAGGATGGACTAGGGAAGTTATTGACTAATGAGCACAGAGTTTCAGTTTTGGAAGATTAAACGTTTCTAGAGATTGGCAGTGGTGATGGTTACGCAACAAGGTGAATGTACTCAGTGCCCCTGAACAGTACAATAAAAAATGGTGAAAACATTAAATGGGAAATTTTATGTTATGTGTGTTTTACCACAATAAAAAAGAGCATGCAAAGCAATACTACACGTAGTTTGTAGATATGTACAGCAAAAGTGAAGGCGCACATGAGAGTAGGAAACTGCAAATTCAGGAGAGCAGCTACGCCTCTGAGGGTCAGGAATACAAGCGGGGATCTGTTATGTTTCAGTACTAAAAACAAAATCTGAAGAAAATAGGACAAAGTCAGGTCGTAGGCATATGCATGCTTCTTACCATTACACTCTAAGCTTTTCAACACGCTTTGAGTTTCCCGTAATCTGAAGGACTAGGTACCAGGAACGCCTGCTAAGGAGGAGTCGTGACGCAGCCCCATCCCCTCTTCGGAGACTCAACCCTAAGAATAGGCTCCTCCCTCCTCGTGTCCAGAGCAGCCTCCACTGATTTGCCAAGTGTGGAGCAGAGCCTAGAACTTTCTTTTTTAATTGAAGTATAGTTGATTTACAATGCTGTGCCAATCTCTGCTGTGTTGCAAAGTGAATTATAGACTTATAGACTTATATACATTCTTTTCTAAATATTCTTTTCCATTATGGCTTATCCCAGGAGATTGGATATAGTTCCCTGTGCTGTACAGTAGGACCTTGTTGTTTACCCATGCTAAATGTGATAGTTTGCATCTAGCAACCCCAAAATTCCCAGTTCATCCCTCTCCCTCCCTCCCTCCCCCTTGGTAACCACAAGTCCGATCTCTACGTCTGTGAGTCTGTTTCTGTTTTGTAGAGTTTCCTTTGTTCCATATTTTAGATTCCACATATAAGTGATATCATTTAGTATTTGTCTTTCTCTGACTTTCTTCACTTAGTATGATAATCTCTAGTTGCATGCATGTTGCTACAAATGGCATTATTTTGTTCTTTTTTATGGCTGAGTAGTATTCCATTGTATATATATGTACCACATCTTCTTTATCCATTCATCTGTCAGTGAACATTTAGCTTGTTTCCTTGTTTTGGCTATTGTGAATAGTGCTGCTATGAATATAGGAGTGCATGTATCTTTTTGAATTATAGTTTTGTCTGGGATGCCCAGGAGTGGGTGGGATTGCTGGGTCATATGGTAATTCTATTTTTAGTTTTCTGAGGAACCTCCATACTGTCTTCCATAGTGGTTGCACCCACTTACATTGCCACCAACAGTGCAGGAGGGTTCCCCTTTCTCCACACCCTCTCCAGCATTTGTTATTTGTAGACTTTTTGACCGGCCACTCTGACCGGTGTGAGGTGGTACCTCACTGTAGTTTTGATTTGCATTTCTCTAATAATTAGTGATGTTGAGCATCTTTTCATGTGCCTACTGGCCATCTGTATGTCTTCTTTGGTAGAGCCTGGAAACTTCGACGTCAGAAGATCCTTCCAGGCCCATCCTCTCCAGGCTGACCAAACCACGTCCTTCTTGCAGAAAACCCTAGGAGTGGAGGGGCAGAGAGATGGTCTGAGGAATGGAGCTATTAACAAGCCATGCACCTGGACTGTGGGTGTTGCAGGCGGCCTTCTGTAGGGAATCTGGAAGCTTTCCAGTCCCGGGTCTCCACTGCCCCGTGCTGAGCTGCAGGCCGCTGTGGGTGGCTGGCTCTCAGCAGCCTCTCTCGCCCCGCTTCATTCCACCCAGACTGTGGCGAGGCCCCCAGGACAGTCCTCTTCTGTTGCCTGGAGGCCAGTCTTTGCTTGTCAGACCACCAGTTATTCTTGGAATAATGCTCAGCTGGGCGTCTGCTACCCTCCCTCCAGCTGCAGATTTGTGTCATACAAGACACAAATCTCAGAGCAGGAGGGTCTGGAAGGACAGCCTCGTGGTGAGTGGCTGACAAGGAGGTCCTCCCAGGGAGGCCTGACGGTACCTTAACCAAGACCTCGGGGACGCTGTCATCCAAGTGGCGTGAGGCGGAGGGAACCGTCCTGCTCCAGCCCCCCAGCTGCTGGAATGGACTCAACCAGCGCGTCTCTACCCACTAGCAAAGCAGCCGCTGCCCTTAGCTGACTCTCTGTGTACCTTGAAACACACCACGTCTAATTTCTTACAACAAGCCTCCAGGAGAGATAATAGCCCCAACTTCACAAGTGAGGACACTGGGGCTCAAAGTGATCGCCTGACTTGCCTGTACTCGTGGAGACCGTGTACGACCGAGACTGCCCCCAGAGGCAGGCATGGACCCGCGGGCCTGGGAGCTGAGCGGGGCTGCAAGTCACAGGCGCGGTGCTCGGGCCCGAGCCCCGAGGCCCCACACGTATGAGCAGTACTGACTGAGGAAGGTGTGTCGGCCGTGACACACAGTGGCAGGCGACTCAGTGCAGCATGTTAGAGGAGAGCGTGCTCCTTGCCTGCCCTTTCATTTGTTTTTTTAACTTCTCACCACAATAGAAACTGCTGATCTGCAGGTGTGCAGCTATTCTAAGAGAATGAATGGCTCGTGTTAGAGTCCACGGACGGCACGGGGCCTGCCCCCGCCGCCCTGCCCGTCGCAGGTGCCATCATGCTCTGGCTCGTCAGGCTGCTGCGGCCGTCTGGCCTCCCCTCCTGTCCAAATGAGCCAAACCAAGCAGGCTGATGGACTCCGGAAACTTCAGATGATTTTATAATGAACGAGGGTGCAACACAGGAACGTCCATAAAATATGTATGACAGTTGAACAGATCATTGTAGAGCAAACACCTTGTAATGGATCATGCAATAGAACATCACCAGCACCCCAGGAGCTGCAAATGTCACCTTCCATCTACAGTCACTCACCATCCTGGCTTCACTGCCCGTGAGGATGCCAGGAGCTGTTGGCACAAGTGCTGATGGGGACTCCGGGGCTCTGGAGTTGGTTTCCAAAGCTGTGAGGAAGGTGGGCCAGGCACCTGATCCAGATAGATGGGTCGATCTGCCTCTGACACCCAGAGCCGGACTGAGGTTAGGCCAGGATCACTGCAACATTGCTGGGACATTAGGACACTGTGCTGGGAATGAAGGAAAAGGTACTGACCAGAAGCCCTCAGAAGAAGGACCTGCCAGAGACTCCGTTCACCCAAAAGGGACAGAAATCTGAACACCAGTGGCTTAAACAACTAAGGGGTTTGTTTTTCTCATAAAAGGGGAGCCCAGGGCTGTGTGACTCACGGTACCATCGAGGGGCCAGTCTCTCTTTCTGCTCTGCCATCTTAAGCCTGTGGTTTTCAGCCTTGGGTTCATTGCTTTGTGGTTGCAAGGTGGCTTCTGCAGATCCAAGCACTTCATCTGTGCTCAAGACAAGAAGGAGGGGGAAGGGCAAAGGGCCAAGAGCAAAGCCGGCTGAGTCCTCCCCCTCCTAAGGAGTTTTCCCAGGAGCCTCTTCCAGTGGCTTTCACTTATAGGTGTCAGAACTGGGTCCCCAGCTAACCCTGACTGCAGGGGAGCCTGGAAAATCAACCTTTTAAAAAAGCTGGTCATGGGCTTCCCTGGTGGCGCAGTGGTTGAGAGTCCGCCTGCCGATGCAGGGGACACGGGTTCGTGCCCCGGTCCGGGAAGATCCCACATGCCGCGGAGCGGCTGGGCCCGTGAGCCATGGCCGCTGAGCCTGCGCGTCCGGAGCCTGTGCTCCGCAACGGGAGAGGCCACAACAGTGAGAGGCCCGGGTACTGCAAAATAAATAAATAAATAAATAAAAATTAAAAATAAAAAAGCTGGTCACATTGCTACCCTGAGAACAGACGCTGAGAAGGAAACCAGTAGTTCTTCCTCAAAGAAATACTTTGGGTCAAGGCAAGGAGACCCCTCCTCCTCCCACTCAGCCCCATCCCCGCCAGCTACCTTCTAAGGATGGGGGATCCAGCAGGTCTTTTACCGAGGGTGTAAGTGCGGGCTAGAGCTGACTTACTGAGGACTAAGAGAAGGCTGGGCTGCCTCTCGGGGTCCCCCTCTCAGTCCTTCCCCCACAGAGCTGATTTCACAGCTTCACCACGAAACCAAAGCTGAATAAATATTTTAAAGTATTATTGAATATTTTTCCCACCAGTGACACATCTGCTTGTAAATGTGCTAAGAAAGACTAGGCAGACAAGCTAAGTGGTGAGACTTGGGTGAGAACATCTAAGAAAGTCGGGGCACAGACATCCTGAGGCAGGGGGAGCTGTGTTCTTGTGGGCTGAGGCCCAATCCAGATCCAGAAGAAGAACAAACAGAGCATTATATCTATCGACCATCCATAGTTAGCCTGTAGAGTTTTCCCAAGCATGACAATATGATTTTTCCTTTTTGATTTGTAAGAGATCTTTACATATTAAGGATCTCAATATGTACAGAGTATCTCACTGTAAAGGGCACCACGTGACTAGGAGTCAGCACCCAGGCTGAGGGCTCATTCAAGGGTGGGGCGCTGGACACTGTGGGGAGAAGGGGGCTCTGCAGTGGGGTCAGGTCTCCTCCTCCCCACTCCCCACTCATACACAGGCATCACTCCTAGATGTACATTCAGAATTTGGGACATTGAGACACTTAACAATTAGGATACTTCACGTAAAAATATGGATCTCTGCCTACGTTGAAAAGTTGGAAGATCTAGCAAACAAGGACCCCACATTCCCTTACATCAGCCAGCTTCTGCAGCAGAGACCCCAGTTCCACAAGAATGTGCTTCCCGGTCACCCCAGATCCCACCAAGCATCTTCCCCCTTGCATGGTTAGTTTCCTTATTCTCAACTACGTCCCTCAATTGCGTCCTGGAATTTGAGTTTGCAACCCCTAACAGCCTGCAAAGCCTTCAATTGATAGACAGATTACCTGGAATGGCAGGGGGAGCTGCCCAGGAGCCCACGGCCTCTAATGGCCTCCATCAGTGGCTCCTGGGACCCAGTTCTGATTGAAATCCTCTCTCATGGAGATTTACAAACATTGCTAACGCCATTAATTACAGGGTCTGGATGGGAGAAAGGGTGTGTGACTTGAGTTGAGGTCACCTGGGAGCCTGTGACTTTTGCTGATCCTGGGCTGTGGCCCTGGAACTCCTGGCCAGGCAGGGGGATGCCCAGTCTCCTGGGTGTGGTGGAAACCCATGTTCTCACGGGGAGAGGAAGCCACCACAGTGGGTGAGGTGAGAACAAGAGGTTGGGCATCCTGGGTGGGCAGATGTGGCTACAGGTAGCTGCCGCAGGCTGGTGCCTGGCCCAGATGCATCCTCTACGCCCTTTCTGCAAAAACTGCTGTCATGTGCAGAAATGTGCAAAGTCTGAGAGTGGGTGCTCAGAAGTCCCCCCACCATGTGTGTGCAGGCAGTCCTCGAGTCTCAGCCCCAGGCCCAGCCATGTACATCTTTCAGGCAACTGAGGATTTTAAAAAAGAGGTGTTTTTGATCTCCAGGTGGCTGTGGTTTGAGCAGGGTGGCGGGAGGGGACTTGAGGCTCTCTTGTCTTGCTCCAGGCCTGGCCAGGGAGCTGGGCCTGTCTGGGAGGAAGGGACAGTGCTGTGGTGCGCAGGCTGGTGGCCAAGCTGCAAAGGAGCAAGTGCTACAGGGTCTGCCCTCCCGCTGCGGGTCCCTCCTCTCCTGCTGCCGGGACAGAGCTCCCCACATCTCCCCTCATAGCAGCCCCCATCCCCAACCTCAGTGGTGTTCTGCCTGTTCCCTTGGCCCTCTGGGGTGTCTCCTGCCCCAGGGATGGCCCCAAACAGGGCCTGGACCAGTAGGAGAGGCAGGTGCATGACGGGGCACCCTGGCCGATATGACACAGCCCCCGGAGCACAGATTGGCACCCCTGTCCTGGGAACACAGGCCCCCATGCCCTCAGGATCACCATCTGAGAGGTGGGGCTACGTCACTGGCACTCTTGGCAAGAGGACGAGAGGGGGCCTGGCACTGAGAGGCTCGAGGCCTGCCGTGACCAGGCAGGAGGCGGAGCCATGCTGGCTCAGCTGCCCTGGGGCCCACAGCGCTGGACTGCCCAGAGCTATCAGATCACTAACTGAGAGGTGGGACCCTCCTGCCCAGGGGAGTCCTGACACTCCCCATCAGAGCAAACACACAAGAGATTGAGAGGCTGGCCGGGCACGCCCTCACCTGGGTCCCCTGTAAAGGATATATCAATGCAGGACGTAGCTCTTTCCCCTGGAGCTCACAGAGATGTTCCTGTTCTTAGTCCAAAAGTCCAACTCCAAGGCCAGGGTCTCAATGTTGTCCCCGGGGTGGAGCCAAGCACCACCTCCCGCGCAGGCACCCTTCCCAAGCCCCGTCCTGGGAGGTCTCAGGAACGGGGATGCAGGGCAGCACGGGGAGGGGTGCCCACCGTAGGAAGGTGGTTCTGCAGCGTGCCCTTCAGCATCTGGGGCATCTCAGAGAGGAACAGACCCTCCATCAGCCAGTAGGAGTCCCTGGGAGAAGGACAGCTCAGGCATCACACCACCCCACGCAGGACGCCCCGCGGGCCCCGGGCTCCCCCCGCGCATGCCCTGCTCCCTGCCCCGAAGCCCCCAGCCGCTCCCCAGTAGTAGAACTCAACAAAGAGCCCACCGGTCACAACGAAGGGGTGTCTTGAGTAGATCAGAGAGAAATGCTCAGGGTGGCTGAGGACCTCTGGCCTCACCTGGAGTCAGGGGAGAGGGCACAGGGAGCCTGGGACCCACGTGGAGTGGGGGCTGGAGGAGGCTGGGAAGCTGGAGGCCCTGGCAGCCGTGGGCTTTGGAGCCAGGCAGCCCGGGCTTGGGTTCTGGCTCTGGGGCTGCTCAGCCGTGTGGCCTTGGTCAAGGTCTGGGCCGTGGGGAGTCTGTTCTGCTGGTCCCCACATGCTGGCCTCTGGCATCCCAGCAAGAGCACGACGGTGTGCAGGAGCCTGGACCGCTCAGCCCAGTGCCCCCCGAATCTCGGTTGCCACTGTGAAGCCAGGCCCAGAGGATCAGGGCCCCCCAATTCTGGCCCAGGTGTGGATGAAACCCCAGTACCTTTTCCCAGTGAGGCGGATGTGGACGGACATGGCCAAGGGAGAGCACAGTAGGACCAGAGTGGGGCTTGCTGTGTCCACATCAGGTGTTTTCTCTGTCCATCCTCTCCCAGTTCTACACCCGTGAGGTGGCTTTAGTGGGAGAGAGTCAGCCCGTCAGGGATTTGGCGGGGAGGAGCGGAAGGGGCTCGGGTTTGCTCCCACTGGGTGAGGGGCTGGTGAGGAAGTGGGCCAAGCTGGCACACGACCCTGGGGCACTGCCCTGTGCCAGTGGGTGCCAGGGCCCTGGGGTCAGGCTGGAGGAGAGGTGCTGTGCAGCTAGGGGCAAACTGCTGCCCTCTCTGAGCCTCAGACAAAGGAGAGAAAGTGCGCGATAGTGTGCTGAGCACAGGGCTGGGCCAGGATCAGCAGTAGCAATTATCATTCCTGAGCAGAGGCCTCACCAGAGGAGCTCAGGGACCAGGGAGTCCCGCAGGGGAGTGAACAGTCACCGTGTGGTGTAAAGGGCAGGACGGGGCAGCCTGGGGGTGGAGGACAGGCTCGGTTTGCCTGGGGGAGGCTGGGGAGGGCAGAAGGTGAGGAGTTAGAAGTAGATGTTTCCGACCTCCCCCTCAGTTCTTTCTAGAGAGTCCTGTAGGGCCCGAGTAGGGGTTCTGGTTACTCCTAAACCCAGTGCCCCCTGGGAGAATGACTCCCAAGCTGTGAGGTACTAAAATTTGCAGAAACCAAGCTAGGCCGCGCTGAAGGCTGGCCTGTGAGACAAGGAGGAAGGTGGCTGGTCAAGTATGGCCTTCAGCATAAAAGATCTGGAAGTTCACCCCATTTACCACACTCCTCTTGGGGCCGTGACCCGGGCAACGTGGACAAGGCTCTGAAATACCTGGAGGCGAGGGGGCAGCAGGGCGGGCTGCTACACTGGGGACAGGGCCACCCGTCACTCCCTGACTCTGACCTGTGACCTCTGGCAAGTGGCAGCCACACCCCACTCCGCCCAGGGCCTTAGCCTGAGGGTCCCACTTCTGCCACCAGGGGGCAGCTGTGAGCCAAGGAGAGAAGGCCCCCAAAGGGGACATCTGGCTTCGGGAGGGCCCAGCCTCTTGGCTCCCTGTCCAGCCCCCACCTACACTCATGGTAACGTCTGGAACCTTCTAGGACAGCCAGATCCTCACCTACCAGAAGACAGGCCAGCAGTGGGACTTCTCCAATGCCTGGGCCCCCTGCAGGACCTGCTCATCAGAGGTGAGGAGGCAGGGATGGGGCCTCTCCCAGGGCCTCAGCCCACGGAGGTAGAGGGTCCGCCTGCCTGGTTCTGGGGAGGCATGAACAAATGAGGCAGAGGCCCTTCTCTGGCTCGTCTGCTCTCTTCGCCTCTCACTCAGCAAACACTTACACCTACCTCCACCTGTCAGGGTAATCGGCCCTCCTCTCTCCACACCCAGGCCTGGATGGGAGCAGGTTGGCCCCCGGCTCCAGGAGGGAGGCCTTAGCGCCCGGGGCCTCTTTCCCTCCTTGAGGAGAATAAGGCTCAGGCCTCTGCTCCCCCTGGGATGGGGGCTCTGGAGATTCAGGGTCCTACCTGGGGTGGGGTCCAGGTCTGGCCAAGTCTCCTTCAGCCAGAGCCCAGAAAGTAGCTTCCCAGCTGGCCCAGAATTGCATCCGAACCAACTGTGACATCTACTCCAAAAAGTCAGCCATGTATGAGAAGGTGAGCCGCCCCTGAGCCCAGTCCCTCGAGGTCCTCCTCCCCACGGTGAGATGGAGGAATGGTCAGGCTGTGCAAAGCCCAGGCCCACAGCTGGGGACAGTGGCGGCACCTGGTGGCCATTCTTGGGCACTGCAGGGGTCAGAGCTGCAGGCCAGAGCAGCTTCTCCCTAAGGGGCTCCCATTTCTGGCTTCCCTAGAGGCCTGGCGTTGCGGGGCTGGGGTAGGGCCTGACCTTAGAGCCCATCCTCTTGTCCCCAGTATGATGTCAGCAACAGTGGACAACCAGGTGGTGGAGGGGAGTATGAAGTTCAGGTGAGTGGGCCACAGCCTCCTGGGAACTTCGGGGCTCTGCCGTCCCTGCAACTGACCATGACCTCCCCTCTCCGGACCTGTTTTTTCCATGGAGGTGGGTCCCAGGGAAGGGCCTGACTGGTGCTCCCTCGTACCCCTGGGGCTATGCAGGGCCAGAGCCTCTAGGTGGGGACCCATATACCCCATAAAAGGACGTGGGGGCCTTCCCCAGAGATCTTGCCCCACTGACCTTACCTCTCTCCAGGAGGGGTTTGGCTGGACCACTATGGTGACCGGCTGAGCTCGGGGACCCACACAGCTTTCCTGGAGCCCCACTGCCTTGCAGCTGCCCTTCTGCTTAGCCTCCTGCCTCAGGGATGGGCCTTCACGCCCTCATCTGGCTCCAGCTCCTGCCAATTAAACCTCCACATGAGTCCCTGCGTTCTCCTGCCTCTCGATCCTTTATCCCTGGAGAGCCCACCCCCCACCCCCAGGCCGGTCCTTGGTCACAGTGGAGTGGAGGCAGGGTAGGGACCTGGAGGTCACGGTTGGGCCCTGGGTCCCTGGAACATCTAATAAGGTGGAAATGCTGCATTGTGGGGAGACCTAGCTTTCCTAACCCACGTATCCCAACCCCATGTCCCCCACCACCAGGCCTCCCAAAGACATAGTCCAAATGCTTTATTGTTCTGCTGAGATGCTTACAAATACTGAAAAACATCCAGCCTGGACCCAGCAACCATGGCCCAGGGCTGGGAAGGGGGACAGGGAGGTGGGCTTAGTGTTAAGGCGGAAAGGGCTGAGCACAGACAGCTGGAGGCCTGGTCCTCTGCTCTCCATTTCATCCCCCTTCTGAGGCTGCAGGGAGGGCAACCAGACCTCAGGGCACCCCCCTCTGCTGCTTCCTCTCCTGCTCAGGACTTCCATCAGGGAGAATCTGAACAACCCTGTGTCAGAAACTCAGCCCTATAACAGAACCCCAAAGACAGCCTTCTAGCTTCTTCTCCCATCCAATGGCTCCTCCTCTGGTCTATAGTTCCCAGCTTCACCCCTTCTGGCTCTCAGCAAGGCACGAGTGGAAGGGGGAGGGCTGGACAGGGGAGCCAGCAGGCTGTGTATCAGGGCCTGGAGACGCAGGCAGGGGGCAGGGAGAAGGTGTTCAGTCCCTTCCCCCCCGCAGGAGATGCCCAAGGGCCTGGGCTGGAGAGAACATGGCACATATCCTCAGACGGGCCCACCACCGAAGCAGTGGGCTGAGCCACGGAGCCACGGCAATTAGTATGTAACCATGGCGATGAAGCCGTCACTGTGGTGACCATGGTGATGGGTCTGTAAAAAGGTGATAGAGCTGGGACCTCAAGGATGACACTTCCGGTCTCTGGCCCTTCAGCAAAGTAATAAAAAATATAAACGCAGGACAACAACGGGGTAGAGCGGGGTTTGAGAAGTACACCGCCTGAGCTGTTACCCCACTCTGAATGTGGCTCTGCTCAGCCCCCAAGGCCCCTGCAAAGGGGGCTGAGGCAAGAGGGGATCTTTGGCAGCTTCTGGTACCATAATTAGTCCTTTACAAAAGAGAACACAGGCTGGGGAGCACAGGTGCCAGGTCAGAGCGGAGGGGCCCCTCTGTGACAGCTCCTCAGCCTGGCTGGGCCTGGGGCAGGACCCTGAAGGGTTATTGCAAGTTCTGGGCTCCCAGGAGGCAGCAAAGCCCCCTCCCCAACTTTTATCTCCTGGCTGGTTCTTTAGGGGGCCGGAGCTCAGAAACTCACAGGACGAGCTCCTTACAGAACATTACAAAGTCACTTCTTGTACAAAACCCCAGTCATGCTCTGCCCTCCAGGGCCTCTGGGAGCACTTGTGTGAGGCCTGAGGCCCAGGGCGTGACTGTCTCCAGGGGCGAGTGGAGCAGCAGGCAGTTGGGCCTGGGTCCTGGGCCGGCCTGAGGGTCCACGAGGCCCATTCGGTCAGTTCATGAACTGGGTGTAGCCCTCCGCCCCGGTGACGATGACATCCATCCAGATGCGCATGGCCTCTGCGGACGGGGCCACCATGTAGTACAGCCGGTCGTGGGTCTTCACACAGAAGGTGAGGGCCGGGTTTGGGCTCTGCCGAGGGAGAGAGGAAGGTCTAAGCCAGGGCCCACCCCCAAAGGCCAGGAGCATCTTGCATCTGCCTCGCCGTCTGCCCTTCCTCTCTCTGGCTCCAGGATGCCCTGGAGCTCGAGGCTGAGTCCTAAATAGGCCCAGAGCCCAATCTCCACCACCAGGTGGGCCCCAAGCTGAGACAGTCCCCTCCTCTCAGCTGGGCAGTCCTTGGACCCTGGCAGGGACAGACGCTGCCAGGCGGGGGCCCTGCTCCTTGGTACCCGCAGGCACAAAAGGGAAAGACTCAGTCTCAAAGGGCTGCTCCAGTGAGGACCAGAGTCTCTTCTCAGCAAAAGAGGAACAGATGGAAAAAGCTACAAGTGGGATGCTGGGCCCCAGGACCCCAGAAGGGCAGAAGATCAGGGATAGAGTGGGCATCTGAGGCTTGGCGGGAGGGAGGCTGACCTGCATGAAGGCAGATGGTCCCAGCCTCAAACGTCTCCTGTTCACCAATCCTCTTGACCAGATCTAGTCTCTGGGGACTCCCTACTCCCCTTGTAGCCATCCCTTCTGCACTGCCCACCCCCACGGAGGGACACATCCTACCGTCACCTCAGGATTGGGAGGCAAGCAAGCGTACTCACGCCCACAGGGGCTTCCTGCTCTCTGCAACCCCCCTGGCTCCCCCCTCAGGCCTGGGGGAAGGGGGGGTACTTAGGGGAGAGTCAAGGGTCAGGGGCGAGAAGGGTACAGGAGGCATTAATATGCAGTAGTTCTGGTTACAGGCATATGGGGAGGGGTACCTCAGACACCATAGTGAAGCTGAGAAACCTCTTCTGGGAAAGGGAGAGGGAGAGAGGAAGAGAAAGTTTAGAAAGAGAACAAGAGATGGGTCCGAGCCTCTGAAGAGGGCAGGCTGGAGGCCTTTGCTCACAGGGCCCTGCTGGGCCCACCCCTTCCCCAGGGCTGTCCCTCTGCCCCTCACCTTGGCTGCACTGCGCAGGTGGTCATAGTACACTTCCTCGATGGCCTGGAAATAGATGACCCCTTTCAGCTTCGTCTCATGCTTGTCTGCAAAGGAATAAGGGCCAGGCTCGTGGACGTGGAGCGTCCTCACGTGGGAAATGGAGTGATTCCCAGGACTCCAAAACAGAGCCCAGCAGGGAGCCCGGAAGACATGGTCAGTGTTCAGCCTCACTCAGAATTATGGAGAATGCAAATTAGAACTCCACCGAGATACCACTTCTAACCTATCGGAACGGCAAAAATACACCCCAAGTACACAGCACACTTTTGGTAAGTCTGTGGAGAAACAGGCGGTGTAATAAATCTGACAGGTGGGAACTGGTAAACCCTTAGGAATGGTTTGGCTGCATCGACCAAAGTTAGAAAGGTGTTTGCCCCTCAAGCCAATTTTTACACTTCACGAAAATTTATCTTACACATTATTTACACATGTACAAAATAACAAATTTACAAGCTTCACCATAGCAGTACCTACAGTCATGAAAGATTAGAAACAAGCCAGGTATCCATCAAGTGGAGACGGCTAAGCAAATTAGAGTGTGCCACGTGAGGGAATACATCCAGCTGTTTAACAGAATGACAGAGAAATATCTGATATAGATACAGATTCAGAAATAAATCTAAGGACTTCCCTGGTGGCACAGTGGTCCGGGAAGATCCCACATGCCACGAAGCAACTAAGCCCGTGAGCCACAACTACTGAGCCTGCACTCTAGGGCCCGTGTGCCACAACTACTGAGCCCACGTGCTGCAACTACTGAAACCCACGTAGCTGGATCCCGTGCTTTGCAACGAGACAAGCCACCACAATAAGAAGCCCGCGCACCGCAACAAAGAGTAGTCCCTGCTCACCACAAGAGAAAGCCCACTCACAGCAACAAAGACCCAATGCAGCCAAAAAATAAATAAAAGTAAAAAAATTTAAGAAAAAAAAAGTATCCGCCTGCCAATGCAGGGGACACGGGTTCGAGCCCTGATCTCTGGTCCAGGAAGATCCCACATGCCGCGGAGCAACTAAGCCCACGCGCCACAACTACTGAGCCTGCGCTCTAGAGCCTGCGAGCCACAACTACCGAAGCCCACGCGCCTACAGCCCGTGCTCCGCAACAAGAGAAGCCCGCGCACCGCAAGAAAGAGTAGCCCCCGCTCGATGCAACTAGAGCCGCGTGCAGCAACGAAGACCCAATGCAGCCAAAAATAATTAATTAAAAAAAAAAGAAGTCTATAAAATATTCCCAGATATCAATATCTAGATATAGATATATTTGAGATAGAAAGATCTCTAAGATACATTAGCAGGAAAACAAGGAATGTATTGGGTGCTACCTTTTGTGTAAGAAAAGGGGTAAGAATACATGTTTGCATTTGTTTATATGCCCCTAAAGATACTCTAGAAGGATACACAAGAGATTTAAAGGTGGTTACCTGTAGTGAGAGGGGGCGTAATGCTCAATTTAAACCTTTTTATGTGTCTTGAGTTTTGAACTATATGAATGCATTTATCTATTGAACTCCAACAGTAAAAACTGGAAGGAAGCATACAGCATCTGGAGGCAGGGGTGGCAGGAAGGAGGTGGGCAAACCCGCAGAGCAGATGACTGCTCGGGTGGCAGGGACAGGGCGCTAGCAGGAGAAAGCACAGGGCCCGGGCCATCCCGTCTTGGGGCAGACACCGAGCAGGCACCTCCACTGACGTCCTGGGCACTGAGCCCAAGTCACAAAGGAAAGGCCACAAGATCACTAAACTCAGACTGTGATGGCTGGCACCTTCCCCCACCCCCAGTGTTGTTTCAGGCCCAGGTATCGATCCCAGATCATTGCTACAGCCTCCTAATGTGCCCCTGCCCCGCCCCCTGCCCCTCAACTCACTGGCCCTGATGCCGAGGGGGGAGCTTCCGGAAGCAAATCGAATCCTGCTGCCTCACTGGACATTGCTGCCTCCTTGGCTGGGCAAAGGTCCCTGACAGGCTGGTGCCAATGCGCCCCTCTGGCCTTGCCTCACATCCCTCCCCTGCACCAACAGCAAGTTCTCTCCGGCCAGATTGAGCTTCTCACGGTCCCCTAACAGTACGCTCTGCCGACACTGGAATGGTCTCCAGCCCATTCCCTTGGCAAACTCCTATGTCATCTTCAAGACCCATTGCAATTGTCACCACTGGCGTGCACGGTTGTGCTCTCCCATGCCCCTACAGCACGGATGGTCCTCTGTTCAGATCTCACGGTGCTGAATCTGAACCCTCCTTTATCTGTTCGTAGGTCTAGCTCTCCAACACTGACTGCTATATCCTAGCACACGGCAGGTGCTCAATCAATGTTGAATAAATGAGCCCGAGGCACTGGGATCCAAAGAAGTCAGAGACCCTTCTCTTAGGAGCCCACAATTCGGGGAAAAGGAAAGCAGACACACGGCCGCTTATCAGCTGTGTGACCTGGGCATGGTTAGGACTCCAAGAGAACGCCTACAGGTCACTGGCAGTCACGAGTGCTGAGTGAGAGGACACACTCCGACTGTTCAGCACAGCGTCTGGCACAATGCACGTGGCATCTGTCATGACATCATTACGCCCCAGGGCTGGTACCACATGGCAGAGGGACCCTGTATAACACAGGAGTTAACAGCGGAGGGCAGGAACCGCTCCCAGTGAGGCGGGACCAGGAAAGGCTTCCCCAGAGGTGGCTTCTGATCCGGACCCTGTAGAATGGAGGGGTTTCATGGAGTAGGTGGGAGGAGGGTCCAGACAAGGGCAGGGAGGATGTCAGCTTCGAGGAGCAGGCCAGGCACACCCAGGGCCCTGATCCAGCCACAGGCCCGCCTCCACCCGGCACTTCCTCCTCGGAACAGGGACCCAGCCCCATCCTGGCCCCTGGGCCTGGCCTTCCCTCCAGCCTCTGTTCTCTCCCATCTCTTCCTTTACTGGAAATAGTGCCGCATTCCTGCCTCTGCTTCCTTACCTCCCACCTACCCTTGACGGATCACGTGCAATCTGGCTCCCACCCCGGTACGTGGTGGAAACCATCCTCTCGTCAAGACCCAACCCCGAATCAAATGGCCTCTGGGTCCACACCACTCTTGGCCTTTCTGCAGCCTCCATCATCGCTGGTGACATCCCCTGCCTGCACATGTCTGCTCCCTTGGCTGGCTTCCTTCTCCATTTCCGCCCTGCCCTCCCCCTCCCCTGTCTGATTGGGTCTCCTTTTGTTTCACAGACATTAAGGAAGGTCACACGCGCCAGGCACCAGCCCAGCACCTGGCATGTGGCTTCCTGCCTCCTGCCCCTTTCGCTTTGCTGGTGCCTCCTTCCTCACAAGGGTGGACCTGCCCCAGAGTGCAGCTCTGTTTCTCCCTCTTCTCTGCTCTAAAGTCTAACTGCCCAAGATCAGTCTTAGCTCTGCCTCTTAGCAGCTGAGAGACCTTGGACAAGTTACTTAACCTCTCTGTGCCTGATTTTCCTCATCTGTAAAATGAGTGTAAAAACAGCGCTTACCTCACAAGATCACTGTGAAGATTAAATGACATGAGGCACGTAGAGTGCTTAGCACGGCATCTGGCTCATACAAGTGTTCAGTAAGTGTGATCTGCTATCATTAGTATTATCGTTATTATTATCATTCCAACAGCTTCAACTTTCACTCTGCCTCTAACCCTGACCTTTCTCGTAACCCTAGATGCCCCAGGGGCACTTCAACCTCAACGTGCCTAAGATGGAGCTGTCCTCCCGGGCCTGTTCCTCTCAATCCTGACAAAGTCCCTTCCCAGCCTAGGTGGAAACATGGGGACACGCGTGTCTCTGCCTCCCCGTTCCCAGGGCCCAGGTGGCCAGGGAGGGCTTCTTGGAAGGGATGGCACTTGGTTGGGGACCAGGTCAGGGGGGAAGCAGGGTGCTCCAGGCCTGAGCGACTCCAGCACCAAACCCTCCGGCCCTCTCCTTCCAGGCTCCCAGCAGGACCGCTCCTCCCGGCTTTGTGGTTGGGTGGGGCCGGGTGACTGGCTGAACAGACCCCAGCTGGGGCATTTAACGCCAGTGCCAACCCAATCAGGCTTTTCTTTACCCTCTGCCGCTGCAGCCAGCAACATTCTAGAAAGGCATGTTCTGAAGCAAAGAGAACGCTGACGCAGAGCAGAGCCCCCGCCAACCCACGACGTACATGGACACGTACCAGGAGTAAGTAGGGAAACGCGGGTTTTGAGCCACTGGGATCTTAAGACAGGTCGCTTCCGCGGCGCAGCCTAGGCTATCCTGACCAGGATGTGATACAGCGTCCCACGCTCCACGTGGGAGCTGTCCAGAGGGAGTTGCAGGGATGGGAAACTAAGCTGGAGGCTGGGTGCAGAGGGCGGAGGGAGCAGGATGGGCCAGGGGGCTGTCCTCAGGGCTGCCCTGAGCGTCCCGGGCACCGCTCGGCTGCTGGTGCTGGTGCCTTTGCAGGAACTTGCCCGAGGGGGAATCCACAGGACTCCACGCGCCCACAGCATCTGGGGCCCCCTACAGCACTCCCATCATTCTTTGCTCACTATCTGCCTCCCTGACAAAAGGCTCCAAGGGAGAGAGAGCTGTGGCCACCTTGCTTATCACCAGAGCCGAGAATAGTGCCTGTAACTTATTAGATGCTCAGTAATACTGCTGAAAAAATGAATGAGTGAACAAATCAATGGAGGTGAACCAGGTATACTCTGTACATTTTCAGAGAGGGGAGGACAAGACCCAGCCCAAGCCCCTGGACCCCACTTGGAAGCTTCCAGAAGACCCGCTGTCCTGGGTGACAGAGCTCAGGGGTCCTGGCTCTGGGGCAGTCTTGGGGGAACTCACCCACATAATAGGAAAGGGTGCGCTTGAGTCGATCGAAGACAAACCAGCGCTTCTTCCATGATTTAATCTTGCCACCCATCTTGACCAAGTAGCCACGGCAGACCTGGTGGAATGCAGGGGTGAGGAAAGACCCAAATGTGCAGCCCCTAAACCTTTATTCCCTGAGCAGCGATGTCAGTGCCATCGCCTGTGCCTGTATTTGTCGGGGGGCTGTCCCCAACATCTCTTCAGGCCAGCACACCCGGTCCTGGGACAGAGACCGCTGGTGTTAGGGCAGGAACTAAGGCCACTATTCCGAGGACCCAGGAGGTGCCTCTGAACGTGGGGTCCCCACCACGACACGCACCCCGTGCCCCGGGGCCATGCGTGCCTGTACCTTGCTGCTGAGCACCACATGCAGGCAGGTATCCACACCGTGGCCTGAGGACTCAATGTGGGTCTTCAGGTCAAAGTCCTCCTTCCGGATCGGCAGGTAGCGGGTCAGGGGTCGTGCCTGGGAGCAGAGGGTAGGATCAGTAGGGGCCCCGCTCTTCCCCTGTCATTCCCTTGCCCGGGCCCCTTGGCTTCAGTCCCGAACCCCCGAAAGCCTGCCATCACTCCCTCCCCACCCTCCTGGCTGTCACTCTGGTTTCATGGGGCTTTGGCCAAAGCAGGGACCTGGCACGCCTGTGCTGACTCCACCCAGGTCTGGGCAAACTGCTGAACGGCTCTACGCCTCAGTTTCCCAGACACAGCTGTCCTTGTCCTGTTCCTGCCCCTCCTCTCCCTCCTGGGCTGAATGGAACAAAGCAAAGGACCAGATGTGAACATGCTCTTGGAAGAAAAGCCCAATAAGAAGCCTGGTCTTGGGGGCTTCCCTGGTGGCGCAGTGGTTGAGAGTCCGCCTGCCGATGCAGGGGACACAGGTTCGTGCCCCGGCCCGGGAAGATCCCACATGCCGCGGAGCAGCTAGGCCCGTGAGCCGTGGCCGCTGAGCCTGCGCGTCCAGAGCCTGTGCTCCGCAACAGGAGAGGCCACAACAGTGAGAGGCCCGCGTACCGCAAAAAAAAAAAAGAAGCCTGGTCTCTAACTTCCTGTGGGGCCTTGTTTGGGTCACAGTCCCTCTCTGGGCCTCCGTCTCCTTATATGTAAACAAGGGCTTTGAACTAGAGAATCTCTAAGGTCTGTTCCACCTCAAAATTTCTGATACTTAACTAGAATTCTCAGTCAACTGGAATTTTTTTCTCCTCTTTATTTCAAGGAAGAATGTTAGAATGACATGAAAAGGAAACATTACAAATTATTTAAAGAAGAAACAGGGACTTCCCTGGTGGTGCAGTGGTTAGGAATCTGCCTGCCAATGCGGGGGACACGGGTTCGAGCCCTGGCCCGGGAGGATCCCACATGCTGTGGAGCAGCTAAGCCCCTGCACCACAACTGCTGAGCAACCCCCGCTCGCCACAACTAGAGAAAGCCCGCACACAGCAACGAAGACCCAATGCAGCCAAAAATAAATAAATAAAAATAAATTTATTTAAAAAAAAAGAAGAAACAAAACGCTCAACTTCCCGGAGGTGCCCCAAAGATGAGCTGACGCCATCCACCTCCTCAAAGCTGGTGGCCCCTGCAGCCATTCCTGAGCCCTGGCGCAGGGGGATAGAGAAGAGTCCCAAAGAGACCACTGACAGAGACAGGAAAGGGGAACTAGGCATTTAGCCAAAGATTCCAAGCACAGAGATAAAAGTCACACACAGAGTTTCTTAATCATTTCTAAATTCCCGAGCCAACCTACCCCTTAGAATTCATGTTGCAGCAACATCAGGAAATCATGGAGCTATGATCGCCAGTCAGTGCTGGGTAGGACCTCCACGCTGGGGAGGCCTATGGAAACCCCCAGAGGAAGGGACAACCTGTCTGAATCTCACAGGTTCTCCCAGGGGCCCAGGGTCTGGGACCAGACACATGAGTCGATTTCCCTGCCCAACCTAATTTCTCCCTCTCCCTTCAACTGCTCTGCTCAAGTCTCCTGTAGAAGGAAAAAGCCCAGGGTTGGCTTTTGTGTAAGGATGGATTCTTGTCCCAAGGAGAAACTAGTACGTTCTCTTTTGGAGATGTAAACCGAAAGTCAGAGTGAGGCCAGCTGCTGGTGGTGGGGCCTAGAGCCAAAAGGTCTGGTGGAGTGAGGCTAGGACAGCCACAAAGCACCAGAAGCAGGAGGGCATCAGGGACCGGGAAGGAGGTGCAGTGCAGACTCGTGAGGCCCCTGCGAGAGGCCAAGGGTAGCCACCCTGATTCTGACTCAGCTCCCATCACTGGAAGGCCTGTCCAGACCCTCTTCTCTAAAAGGTGGCCTGCCGCAACCCCACAACCCAATCAACACACACACACACACACACACACACACACACACACACAGAGCGGGTCCCTGTTCCTTGGGGCCAAACAAGTCCCAGGTAGAATTCTGCTTGTGCAATCCTTTCTGGAGAGAACAGGCTCTACAGCCCAGCAGGGGTAGTACCCTGGGATATCCCGACCCCTCGTCAGCCCTACCCTTAAGCCCACCACCCACTCACCTGCGAGAACTGCTTCTCCCGCATCTTGACCTCCTTCTCCACGAGCTGATGCCTCCGGGTGCTCTCGCCCTGCAGCCTCCGTTCCACCTGCTCCCGCCGCCTCCGCTCCTCCTCCAGGGCCTGCCGCCTCAGCTCCATCTCCCGCTCCTGTCCCCAAAGCCAAGGCTCAGTGCCCACCACTGCCCTCTTCCCCCCCAAGTCCCTGCCACCCCTCCTCAGGCCGGGGCAGAGCCACAGGAGGCACCCACCTCAGAGGGCAGCCTGGCATGAGGGGCCATCATCCTCCAAGCCCACCCTCTCTAAGGACCTGGCTGACAAGGGTAAATGCCTTAAAGTGAGACCAACCTGGCTTCAAATCCTGGCTCTACCACCACTCTGAGCTCTGGACCCTGACAAACTCCCTAAGCCTCAGTTGCCTAATCTGTAAAATGGGACCAACTCCAGCCTACTCCTGGGATTGTAGCGAAAATTAAATGAGATCATGTGAGTAAATGCCCATCACTAACTCTGGCAGGAAGGAAGCACTCAATAAAAAAATGGGGCTTTTATAATTTTATCTGAATTCCTAGGACATGGATTGTCTAAACAACCTAATCGATAAGTGAAGGCCCTCTGAAACTCCAAATGAGAAACATTTATGGTTGAACTTCAGATTTTATGGGAAAAAAATGAACTTATGAAAGCCATTATCAAAAGATTTTCAGTCATTAAAACAAATCATTAAATACACAGCATGTGGGTGATGTTTTATATGTCTTCATCAATGATAACAACCTTCATATTATTAACTCCCATCCGTCATTTCTTCCCAGCTCAACACTCAGCAGAACCTCCTTTTTCTCCTTTTGTCAAGAGATGTTTGTAAATCGGCCCTCCTCTGAAGTAAATAAGACTAAGAGGCCTTCTTTTCTGGTTGATCTCCTGCTCCCCGGGTTCCACTCTTAACTCCAGACATGCAGAATGCCCGGATGATAGAGACAGACGAGCTTCTGCAGACTCTCTATTTCACCTCCTCCCCAGGCACAGTTTCCTCAGCCTGGCTGTGCCCACGATGAACCCCTGGCCCCTCTGCTGTGTCCCAGGCCCATCGGTAGGCAACGTGAGGCCCCCGCAGCCAACACCTCTGCTCTGGCTTGGACATCTGCCTTCTCTCTGTCCCCATCCTTCAACCCCAGGTCCTAGCCATCCCCAAGAGGAGTGACCTGGCACTCAGGTAGACAGGAATCAAAATTTCTGTGGTGGCCAAACGTCCACAGAGGTGAACACACAAAGACTGGACGCTCCCATACGGGAAGTTCACCGTTGGACGCTGGGTGCTGCCTCCCCTTTTCCTAAGAGCTGTGAAACTGGTCATCTCGCCAAGCCTCCGCATCCCCCACTTGAGGAACACAGGCTTTGAAAGCACTCTTCCTCAAGGGACTGCTGTGAGGACAATGTGGGTGAAGGGGCCTGGGGAGGAGCGGAGGCCCTTGGCGGGCGGAGGGCAGCCCCGGGGCCTCGCACCTCCTCCCGCCTCCCATGGCCCAGATCTGCCTCACCCTCGACTCCATGAGCCGGCTCTTCTCCGCATGGGCTTCTTTCAGCATCTTCTCCATTTCTTCCGTCTTCCCCACATCCAGGCCGCTGGCACTGGGGAGGCAAGGGGAGGAGGCACACGGTGGAGGCGGCGGCCCTGGTGTGGGCAGGACGGCGGCGGGCCGTCGGGTGGCGGCCGGGGCGCGGGTACCTGGACATGGTGTCGGGGGAGCAGGCCGAGTTGCCCCCCGTAGAGATGCTGGTCTCCATGCTGTCTGAGCTCTCCAGGCTCAGCGTGTCGTAGGCATGCTCGCCCTCCTCCCCTCGCTCCCTGGACACCGGCAGGTGGTGCAGGATGGAGTGATGCAGGAGCTGCGGGAAGCCCGAAGGCCCAGCCGGGAAGGGCGCGGCCCCGTGCAGGGCGTCCCACTGGCACTGCGCCTCGGCCGCCGCCTTCTGCTTCAGCTCAGCCAACCGCCGCCGCTGCTCCTCAATCACCTGCTGCCCTGCAGGAGCGACAGGCGGGAGTCACGGGGGGCACCCCACCTCCCCAGGGAGGATGCCGGCTGCATCACAGACGGAGGGAGGAGGCGAGCAGGGAGAAGGGAACACGGGGCAGCCCCCTTGCCCCCCACCAGCTTCCCTGAAGCCCCCGCAGCTCCAGGTCCGGCTGCCCTGGCAACGCTTTGTCACCTGCACAACTGGCCACAGCCATGCAGCCTGACTTCAGCGCTCCCACTGTGTCCTGAGCCCACATGCGGCACCGAACCTGCCCAGGTGGGGCCCCGGCAGCACGACGGCCAGGTGGCTCCAGCTCACAACCATGGCCTGAATAGGTGGGCAGGGCACATGCACCTACCCTGCTGCTGGGGAAGGGTGATGCAAGAGATGCTGGGAGCCCCATGAGCACCCACATCAATGCAGACCCCGCGGCGATGCAGAAGCAGGAGTGCCAGTGGCAGGAAAGGAGGAAGGGGAGACGAGGCGGAGCACAGCTGAGGCAGGAGAGAGCTCAGCTGGCGGGGTGAGGCCAGCCCAACACCCCAACCCAACTCAGCCTGGGAGTCTGCCTGCGGGCAGTGGGGGCCTGGGCAGAATACATCATGCGGATGCCCGGGCAGGGGCTGCCTGGCCAAAGCAATGCCCTCAATGACCAACGCTCTACCTGCTGGGTCGTCAGTTGGGAGGGGCTCGGCAGGAAGCGACTCGACTGGTAGGGGGGCCCCGGGTAGAGACACAGAGGGGATGAGAGGGGAGAAAGGCAAGGACTTGGACTTTCAAAACAAACAAAACGCACACGAGCAACCAGGACTCCTGGGTCCCTAGAGACAATATCTTAGGGAAGCATTTGTGGAGGTCATCAAGTCCAACCCCCTGCCTCCAGACAGGATAACATCTATCTCTACTCAGGTCAACAAGCATTTCCCTTATTTGCTGCGGTCTCTAGGAAAGATCTCACAGCCACCAACCCCCCACCCCCCCCGCCCCCCCCCCCCCCCCGCCCTGCCGACCCTTAGTCCCCTGCCCTTAGTCTTTTGATAAATAGCCAGGAATCTCTTCTTTAGGTATCTAATCCAAATCCTTTTTGCTCTTGCCTAGATCCCAATTAAAGGAAAAACATCCTGGGAAAGGCGTGGGCATGGATGAAGTAGTGGTGGGGAGTGCGTGGCAGATGTCCAGGGCCCCCAGGAGAGCAGGTGGGCTGGCGTTGCAGCCACTCACCCTTCTGCTGGAGGGCCAGCTGGCGCTTGGTCTCAATGTCCTGCAGCGTGGCTGCCAGGTTGCGAGGAAGGCTGCTTGTGCCATTCTGGGCGAGTAGAGTGCTCTGCGGAGGGAAACGGAGCATTGGGACCCGAGGCTCACAAGGCACCTCCTCCCACCCTCAAGGCCCTCATGGGAGGCTGTGACCTCTCTCCAGTGTGGCTGTCTCCATCCCCCACCATCACCACCCTGCCACGCACACAGCCCTCCCACTGTCCTCAGACCTTTGGGGAGGGGCTACGGCCCAAGGTAGCCACGCTGAGCTGGGAGGAGGAGGAGGAAGAGCCAGAGGAAGAGGGGAGGGGGCCGCTGCGGGTCCGGGGCAAGGGGCTAGTGGCCTCACCATCCATCTTGGAGCGGTAAACCTGGAGGGAAGAGACACTGTCTGGTATCCCCAGCTCCCCCACTGGCCACCATCCCCATGGCATCTAGGTGGCTGTGATCCAAGGTGCTGCCCCAGCTCCCGAGGCCTCTGTCTCTAGCTGACATCAGCACTGAGCCTCCTGGGCCAGCCCAACGGACAGATGCTATTGGCGGCCGCCAAGCCTCGTTTCCAGGCCGCTCCTCCTTGGGCCAATCCCTGGTCCAACACTGCATCTTAGAAGGGACCTTGTAAATCAACCCATGTGAGGAGTTAACACCAACGGGCAGAGCTGTACGGGAGACTGACTGGAGGCCGGGGCTCCCTCTGGTCCCAGCTCTGCTGCTAAGGGGCTGTGACCTTGGGCCATGCACCTCCCCACTCTGGGCCTTGGCTTCCTTATCTGCAAAAGGAGGGGGTAGGGCTAGATGAAATAATCGCCAAGCTCCCTCACAGCACTAATGTTCGGTGAATATGGTCTTTGGAGTCAAGAACCCTGGCCCTCAGTGTAGCCTCTGCTACTTCTTAGTTGTGTGACCTCGGAGAGATTACTTATCTTCTTGGGGCGGGGGGGGCGCGCAGTGTTTGATCTGTAAAACGAGAGTTATCGTTATCTACCTCAAAGGCCTGTGGTAGTGATTAAATGAATCAAAACATGTAAAAATCTCAAACCAGCTGGGCACAATATAGAAATGTCACACAAACTACTTCCAAAGGAAATACGGAATTTTAGCTGAGATCACAGTCTTAGAGATGCAATGTCTTCACTCAAAGAATGAATCTTGAATGGGGCGTTGGGGGGTTGGGGGGTTCAGGCCCTCCAGCCGGTCAGTGGAGCAACACTTGGGGCAGAAGGCTGCCCGAATACTCTTCCCCCACCCCGAGGGCAGCAGCTTGCCACAGGCTCGAGCACGGCCACGCCCCCAATGGCAACTAGGAGGAGTCTTGGGCATGTCCTCAGGGCTATCACTTCAGAGCCTTTGTCCCATTCTGTCCTGCCTCCAAGTGTCACCCCTGGGGAGACCAGGAGAACAAAATACTGGCAACTCTCCTAGGACACACAAGTTCCAGAGACAACAGGCTCAAGAGTGCGTCAGGACAAGACCGAGTGAGAAGCTCTGGGGGTGAGGGCCACCGAGGACAGCATGAGGCACCGCCGCTCCAGAGCCTCCTTGCGTTGGACAGCCAAGCACGTCGAGCCCCGGACTCAGGAGGCTGGCCCTCCACGCCCGGAGTGCCAGGATGGCTGCCCAAGAGGAGACCCTCACTCCCCTCTCAGGGTCCAGAGGCCCCTGTTGCCCCATCTGGATTAACCCCCCACCACCTAAGGCAGCACTGTGGGGTTGATGGATCGGCAAGGAGGGGTTACCTGCAGCTGACGGGAAGCTTTGGCGGGCAGAGGCGGGGGGGAGGAACGAGGGGAGGCTGCAGCGGGGCCGGTCCCCAGCCCGGCCATCAGCTCCTGGTACCACTGCTCTAAGTCTACAGCAGGGAGCAGCAGCTTCTCCATCTGGAGGGGGCACGGGGAGGAGGACAGGGGACAGGAGGGGAAGGATGGAGAGGAAAGGTCAAGGAGTGAGGGGAAAGGAAAGGAAAGGGGAGGAAAAAGGAAGAAAAGGGCAAAGAAAGGGGAAGGTTGGAGGAAGGGTAAAGGAAGACCATTATCAGGGAAACAGACAGGAAGGGAAAACAGGAACGAAGGAAGGGAGAAAGGAGAGCGTAAAGAGAAGAAAACACAGTGAGAAAACAGTTGCCGCGAACGTGCTAAGGGCAAAGAGAAACAGGGCACAACTCCCAGACCACAGACACGTGCTGCGCCAACCACGATGCCGGCCAGCCGGAGCACCGCCCCCCCGGCAGGCAGCGCTCCCCCCCGGGGGCCGGCTGAGGGCTGAGACGCCACTGGGCACGGGCAAAGCACACACAGACAGAGCCACGCCACTAGTGGGCTGCGGGTGGCAGGAACACACAGACCACCAACCTGGGCTGAAGGCGGGATAGAAGCGAAGGAGGAGGAAGAGGGCAGCGCAGGAAGAAGGCAGGTGGTGGGAACCAGGTCCTGGGAGGCAGGGGCCCAGGGAGGCAGGCCTGGCGCGGGTGCTGCGGGCACAGGCGAGGTGCCCCACATGGCCTTTAGCTGCTCAAGCGTCACGTACTTGGGGGAAGGCCAGACACAGGAGGGAATACAAGAGGTTAATGGGACGGGAACCCAAGAGATGGCCCTGCCCACGGGCAAGGGGAGGGTAAGAGGAGGACACAGAGAGCAGAGTAGGCTTGTAGAGCCCGGGAAAGCCAGGGTCCTCTCCGCAGGCTGCCCTCACGCTGGAGCAGAAGGCCTTCCCTCCTTGAGCCATCAGAAGCTGAAGGAAGATCCCGAAGCCCCAGGCAAGAGAGGGAACCACTCCCAAGCCCCGTGACACCAGCTGCCCTTCTCCCTCACTGCTGAAGACAGACCCTGCTGCCCCCCCAACCCAGGCCTGAGGGGCAATCGAGGGCATCCATGAGGAGGCCCTTGGGCATAGGTGGGCTCACTCGGTGGCTGGTACCTCACTGTCAGGCAGGGGCTGGGCGAGCGCGCTGGGGGAGGTGGCAGAAGCATAGGGGTCCAAGCAGGAGCACAGCTGGAGAACCTCTGCCAGGCTCACATACTCCTAGGGTGCCCGGTGGGAGGGGGAAGGGTGGGCAGAGAACAGGTTAACAGGATTCAACCAGGTACCTGACATCCACACTCCATGCCAAAGGGCCATCACTCCATTCAATACAAAATCCACAGCAGGGGTGCGTGGGGAACTCAGCTGCCCACGGTGGCCTCAGCTGGCTGCCGGGCAGTGGGGTGGGGGGCAGAAAAGGGCCGGCAGAACTGACTGTCTGAAGGCTCTTCTTAACCTTCACTCTTGAGGTTGCCTTGGCATCCGGGCCCTGCCACGGGCAGACCCTGAAAGCCCATTCCTGGGTTTGCCCTGGGCTAGGGGCAGGTGAAGGAGCCCGAGGAAGGTCTTCCAAGAGTCCACCAGGGACCAGGACCCACCTCCCAGAGAGCCTTTCTGTCTCCAACACCTTGGGCCTCCCCAGTGAGGCACACACAGGTATCACCAAGCGCCAGTCACAGCATTCCCACGGGTCCCCTCACACCCCATCTGCTGGAGCCGGAGCCGGAAGGAACAGGAACCGGAGGCACCACTAGGGCCTGAGCAACACAGGCCCTGAGAAAGAAGCCTTAGCAGGGAGTGGCCAAAAGCCCAGATAGAAAAACCAGCCCACTGCCCGAAGGTTAGGACTTGGAAAGATGCTCACACGCCAGATTGTGGGTTGGGAAATCAGGGACTGTTGTATTCTCTGAGCAAATCCTTAGAATTCTGAGCTTATCTAGGTGCTGGGGACATGGTAGGCATCCAAAATGCATGCAGAATCAAAGTACAGGATCCTAAGCCTGCCCTATCCAGGGGAGCCCACCCTGACCTAGCTCCAGAGGGGGACCCTCCTCAGGGGTCACAGAAAAGGAAAATGAGCTAGCAGGTCCAGTGTGTCGTGAGGACGGATGGATGGCATGCAGAATATATGCAAATTTATATGCAAATTAATGCTCTGATTTTGCATGGACTGCCCAGGCACCTATGGAACAAACTCTGGCCAGACAAAGGATTACTGCCACGCGCCCTTCAGCTGGGCCATTGGGAGGAGCTGAGCACAGCTCAGCAAGCAGGCAGACAGGCAGTGAGTACAGCAGAGCAGGCAGTTAGCTGCGATTACCTCTTGTGCTTTGGGGCAGAGCTGAGTGGAAGCAGGTGGGGTTAAGGGACCAGAGGAGGCCCCAGCCTGAGAAGACCCTGGGAAGGGACTCAGAGCCGCCATCCCCGGCCCCACCTCTGAGGACTCGGAGATGAGCAGTTCAGCCTACAGAGAGGGTACGTGTGAGGGGCCTCACCCCTCACACTCAGCCCAGCCACCCCACCCCAGGCCCAAATTGTTTGCACAATGAGGCAGGAAACTTGGCACGTCCTGGTTGGACCTCACACACCAGGCAGGCAGAGACTCAGGAAAGAACGAGCCCCAATGCCCACTTCTGAGCCTGTAGCCTAGTTGCAGACAGAAGCCCAGGGAGCTCCAAGATCAGGACCCCTAGATCCTTATGCTGCCCCTTGAGCTGAGTCCACCCAGCCCTAGCCCTTACCAAACCTCTGAGCTGCCATCCTCCCCACCCATGCCTCCTGAATCCCCCAGATGTATTCAGTCACCCGAAATGGTAAGATCGGTGGGCTCCTGGGGCCCAGAAAGGCAGCTGAAAAGAAGCAGCTGGTAGCCATAGAGCATCCAATCCCAGACCTCAGAGCCATCCCTACTCAAATTTCTCCGGTTCAGGAAAATGCCCCCATATTCAACCTCAGCTGTTGGGGTGAAGGCCCCATGTGTTGCTCCAGAGCCTCCCAGGAGACCCCTTGGGCCTGAGGCTGGGGCCCAAACCAACCATGTTACCTCTTTGAGGGTCGACGTGGTCTTCGGGAAAGCCCTGCCCCCTGTGAGAGAGTGGTATCTTCTTTCCAACATAGCCAGTTTCTCCTTCTCCTGCAAGCCCAAAGCGGCAGAATCAGAAAGGAGTGGGAGTGGGGCAAGGGGCCCCAAGTAAAGGGGGATCCCACCTGGCTGGCCAGTCTCCACCCCAGCCCTTCTGCACTCACCTCCCACTCGCCCAGCCCCTCGCCAGCCCTCATCCCCCGCCCAACCTGACTGGGGCTACCTTCTGCAGCAGCTGCAGGGAGGCATTCTTATCCCGGGCTAGGCGTTCTGACTCTTGCACAGCCTGGGACCGGATCTGCCCAGCCTGACTGTCCAGGACCGCCAGGCGCTCCTGGAGGAGATGGGGGGTAGTGGGTCAGACCCTGGAGAGACAGGGCTGAGCCCAAGGTGAGGCTTGGCCATCTCTGCTGCCCAGAGGCCCTGGGCTTGGGTGAAGGGAATCAACTAGCCCTTCTGTTCGGCCTCATCTCACCCAAGGAAAACGCAGGCTGCTGTGGTCGGCTCCCTCACCCCTCCCTCGACCAGTGACCCCATGCCACCAGGCACACCAGCCAGAACTCAAGTTCCCAAATCTCTCTCCCCGCCCGCCCCAGTCAACGTGTCCGGAATCCCAGACATGCTGAAACGTTCTCCACCTGCCCCCGTGCTTCCATCCCACTGCCACCACCCCAACCCAGGCCCTCTGTTTCCTGGCCTGGACTTCTTCACCAGCCTCCTGCTTCCACTCTCTCAACTTTCTGATCCACCCCTACACGGCCACAGATAGCTTCCTAAAATGGACTTTGAGGTTTGTTTTCATTTGCTTGCTTTTTTGAATTTTCTCATCTTTTTAGAATGTATATTACTTGAATAATTTTTTTTTTAATCCACGAGTAAGGGTCATCAGTCCTCTTCTCAGCAACTCCTCATTATTCACAGGATAAAGCACAAATCCCTCAGCCAGCACTCAAGGGCTCCTGGAACTGGGCCTCCACTTTCCACCCTCCCTCCTACCCTGAGCCCTCGGCGGCATGCACTCAGCTCGGCCCTATTGTAATGTCAGCGGTGCAGGTGTACACTCCCAGGCCTTTCTTATACGGTTCTCCTTGCCAGGAATGCTGCCCTGTCTTCTCCACCCATCAAGAGCTTATTTATCCTCCAAGACCAGACCCAATGCTATCTTCTCTCCAACATCTTCCTTGATCACCACTCAATTCCTTTGCTCCTTGCTCTGTGCTCAAATTATTCCATATCACCATTTGCCTTGTATTGCTGTTACTTGTGAATATATGTCTCCATCACCACCACCCCGCCCAAGCTGTCCGATCCAAGGGCCGGGCCAGTTTCTTTTTTGTCTCCATATCCCCAGTAGGGCTTAGCGCAATGCCTGGCTCAACAATCATGTGCTAAAAGGAAACGAAAAGATAATAAGTGAGAGAGAAGGAGAGGGGCTCCGGGAAAATGGGCTGGGTTTATCCAAGGAGGGCTTCCTGAAAGAGGAGGCCTTAAACTATCACCATGAAGAGCAAGACATAGGAGAGAAGGGAGGGAAGAAGGGAGCTGTACTAAATCTGGGGTCAGCCCAAGCAGACTGAAGCAGACCAGGTGGTAATCCTCACAACAAGATCTGCAATTTACTGAGAACCTGTCAGGACCCAAGAACTCTGCTAAATGCTTTGCACGTGTTACCTCACTTAACTCTCTTACGAGGCAGATGCCTTTATGCCCATTTCACTGATAGGCAGATGCATTTGTAAGGCAGAGCAGCTCAGGGAGAGAAGCAAGGGATCTGGACTCAGGGGGAAGTCCAGTGGCTCCCCACTTACCACCAAACTAGCCCCACTTTTTGATACCCCTCCCCAAGCTCACTGCCCTCACCTCCCACCCACTCACTCCAGCCTGGCAAAGTGCACATGCATGCATATGTGTGCACGGACACTCAACTCTCAGCCACAGGTGTGTGGGCCGCCTGGCTCCTCCCCCTTCTCCTCACCCACACCTTCCTAACCCTTGCTTAACACAAGGCTCCTCCCAACTTTACATCCCCGCCCCAATACCCTGTCCTGGTCTGGCTGAGATCAGGAGACATCAGAGCATCTGGAGCTCCAGAACCAGCCAGGATGCGATACCAAATCCCCTTGTTTTACGGCTCAGCTGAGCCAGGGCTGGGCCAAGGCTGGAACCCAGGTGATGCCTTTCTAGTACCCCTGGCAGGCTCTAATATCCAGATCTCTGGTCTTTGTATGTGTCCCAGCACTTCCATCAGAGAGCTCTACAAGGGCAGGAGCAAGTCTCCTCTTCAGCGCCCTCCTCCATCTCCGTTTCTCCCTGCCCTGCCCAGCCAGGGCCCAGCTCTGAATGTGAGCCCAATCCACTTTCCAAGGGAGGACTGGGGGGAGTCAGAGCTTAATAACAATAGTTATTGTTCACCGAGTGCTTACTATGATCATGTCCTATGCTGTCTTCACACACATCATCTCCTTTATCGCTCACAACAGCCTGTTATTGTTCTTGTTTTACAGATGAGGAAACCGAGGCTCAGCAAGGCGAAGTCAAGCCGGCACTGCGGGCCTCGCGGCAGGGATGGGGGCCGGGGGGGCGCACCTTCCTCTTGGCGATGCTCCGGAGCAGCTCGGCCTTGCTCCGGAGCAGCCCTTGGCCAGCCAGCTCGCGCTCCTCCTCCACGCGGCTCTCCCGCTCCAGCTGCTGGAACTCCAAGTCTTCAAAGAGCTTTGTCTCAGTCTCCAGGGCTTCTGCCTCCTTGAACGACAGTGACAAAGGGGATCGGGTGGTGCTCACGATACCACTCTGCGCCTGGAAGGCCAGTTCACAGAGGTGAGACTTCTGGGGGCTGGACCCGGGGAAACGGAGGAAGGGACCTGCCCCCACCCCGCCCCCTTTCCTCCGCTCGGCTCTGCCCCTTTGCCGCGCAGCGCTGCCTGCAGTAGCAGAAAGGAGAACCTCCACCCCCACCCCAACCCTTCCCTGTCCCCTCCAAGCCACAACACGGACCCTGTCGTCCGGCAGGTACTGCAGGGCCCAGGCGGTCCCGGCCCACCGCTCCTCTCTTCCGGGCGGGCGGCCCTCGGGGGCGGGGAGGGGGCGGGGGCTGGTGAAACTGACCCTTCTCAGCTGCTCCTGTAACTGTTCCCGCACTGACTCGGGGCAGTTATCGAGCTGCGTCTGGAGCTCGGCGTAGAGCGCCTGGCGGGCCTCCAGGTGCCTCCGTCCCGCGGCCAGCTCCGCCCTCTCCTGGTCGCCGGAGGGGGAGGGGGCGGGCACAGGGGAGAAACAGAACACACACTCCTCAACTCCGGCCCGGGGCAGCGGCGGCGCGGGGCGGGGCGCAGGGAAGGGGGGTGGGGTGCGGGGAAAAGAGAAAGAAGGCGGGGAATGAAAGGAGTTTAACCAGGAGAGGAGAGAGCAAACAGGAGAAAGTGAAATAAGGAGGAAGAGGTGCAGGGTGGGAAAGGCAAAGAGCTGGGGTGTGAGACAGGACTGGAGGTGCAGGCGATGGTGTCACAGGCAGGGGTGTGGGTCCCAGGCAGAAATGTTGGTCTCTTGGAGTCCCTTGAACTAGAAAGGTTTGGGCAAGTCCTAGGAAGAGGCCCTCTGTTTTCTCTCCAAACCAGTCAAAGACAAAGCTGGTTCCACATCACAAACACGGAGCCTCTAGCTGCTGTTCCTCCCCCTCTTCCGCTTCCCAGAGACCAAAATTTAACCCTGGGAAAAGGGTAGAGTTGGTGGGGATTAAATCCAGGGGTTGGGTGTGAATTGGGAGCCGAGGATGTTAAAGCTACAGCCGTGCAGTGGAGGGGACCCCAACCCAACCCCCTTGGCCTCCCCACCTCCTGCCCAGGGTGGGGGTGGGGTGCTGGCACTGCAGGCTGAACTTCAGTAGGATGAGGGTTGCAATTAGTTCGGCCCGTTGCCATGGTAATAGGAGCCCCAGGAGTGGGTACAGAGAGGAGGTGGATGGCTCTGTCTGGGGCGAGATGACACCTCTGAGGGTGGGAAGGGGGGATGCAGGGAGGAGCTGGTGAGTCACCCCTCCGAAGGACAGGCAGAGGAGAAACTGTGATTACTGATCTCAAAGCCAGAATGGGGCCATGGGCTGGGCGCTGGGGAGGGAAGCTGAGGGAACCTTCCCCACTGCCACCACCACCGTGGCCACCACCATCACCACCTCCACCTCAAATAACTGGGCCCAGAGAGAAGGCAAAGTCCATGCCTCCAGGCAATGCCAGGTCAAGGAGAAATGAGGTTAGACAGGTTCCTGCTGAAATGCTGAGCTTCACCCTGGAGTCCCTGTGCTGAACCCTGCCTCTGTCCCCCCTCCACCCCACGCCCCCATCCTCATCCAGGAGAGGAGGACCTGATCAGTCCAGTTTCTGAGGTCCAAGCACTTCCCCATGCTTGGACTCAGCCTTTGCAATACCCTATGTTCTGAATGGATCAGGGGTGGGAGTGGGGAGAGACCTACCCCTTCCCACCCTCTGGTTGGAGTATCTGAAATTGGGAAGCCCCAGAGGAAAGCTAGGAAGGGTAGCCACTGTGTGGCAGAGAACCCCTGTCCGTGCCCTCCCCAGGCCATGCCACCACCACTGGACCTCCTCGTCCCTCCACTCAGGAGGGAAGACAGGTGACGACAGCCCGCCTCTCCTCTGTGCAGGAAACTGCAAACAGTCTGTGGAGGCCGCACCCTGGCTTTTCCAAATGAGAGGAGCTCTTTGGACCGAGAGGCTCCTCGGCCAAGCATTTCCCCCAATTTTGTACCCCTCCTGCCAATGCCCCACTGAGCAAAGTGGAGCTGTGCCCCCTGCCCATTCCTTTCTGATCAAAACCCTGGGGTCCCACACCAAGAACGGAAGGAGGCAACATTAGAGGGGAGGGGCCAAGGGCACAGGGGTGCCCGTGGAGTTAGTGCAAAAGCAGGCACGGCTCAGCCCTGCCTGGGTGGCACTGGCAGTTAGGGACATGCAGAGAGCCCAGGACAGTGATTAGAGGGGGCGTTAGTGCAGGCCTGGTTGGTAAGCATGGAGTTAATTTGGCACAGAATTTGGGAGTGTGGTTTTGGGGTCCAGAGCCAAAGCTCCAAAAAACAGGGTGGGAGGGTCACAGAATTGTTAAGAGCTTCAAAACTGAGGGGCCGGAGGAAGACACTCTCAAAAAATCCAGAAGGAGAATTAATTCTTGGAAAAATACTGTCAAGTCCAGAAATAGGTGGCCCCTCTCCACTTCGGAGCTTTTGGCACGTTGTTGGACATCTTGGGCGTGGCTGACACGGCCCCTGTGGGATGGAGCGGCCCCAGCAGGCTGGCACGAAATCTGAAAGGGCCAGGGGCAGGAGCTGGGACCATCTGGGATGGGAGGCTGCAGATCCTGAAGGCTCAAGGGAAACAGAGACCTGAGGGCCATCTCCCAAAGACCACATCCTGAGCACCGGAGCCACGCTTGGAGGCGGATGTCCTCCAGATGCAGACACCCAGACCTGAATCACTCCCCAGCACCAGTGCCTTGGGCCGTGCTCACCGCCCAAGAAGGGGCTTCGGCACTTCCTAGAAGGGGCACGAAGGGCCTAGAATGGCAGGCACCCAGGCACCCAGATGTAGAACAGAGACCCAGGCAGAGGAGACCCCAGACACCAGCCCAGACCCTGGCAGCGCCCTCCAAGCTGGTACTTTCCACGGAGAATAAGGCCCCCTGCCCCAGAAGGGGCCCAGAGACCAGCCGGGCTGCAGAATGAACAATGAGGTAAGAGGTTAGGGGCCCCAGAGAAGGCATCTCTCCTCTTCTCCCAGGCCACAGGCGCCCGGCACTGAGCCAGGCCTGGGGTGGGTTACCTTGTCCCTCTCCTTTTGGATGCCCGTCTCCAAGGTCACCAGCTTCTCCTGCAGCTGGTCCAGCGCCTTCTGCTCCTTCTGCAGCAGCGCGCGCTCTGCTTCCCTCTCCCCCTGCAGCAGTGCCCGCTCCATTTCAGCCTGGAGGCAACAGCAGGGTCCACGTCAAGGCCACTCAAGGCAGCTGGACTCGGGCCACTCTGGGGCCATCACTGTGCCCGGGGAGGAGCCCAGCCAGGGCCCTCGCTCTCACCTCTCGGGCCGACTCCTGCAGCTGCTGCTCCAACTCCTTCACCCGGACTTTCAGCTGCCCCACTCGCCCCAGCACCTGAGCCCGCTCCTCTTCCAGGGCCAGCACCTCTCCCTGGAGCTTGGCACTGGGTGCATCTTCGTGCTGGAGGGGAGGGGAGCCATCAGCTAGGGAAGCCTCTAGAGCCTTCCAGGATGAGACTACGGAAACGGATCCGCATTTCTCAGGGTGCTTGGAAGGGGCAGCTGGACTGAGATAGGAGGAAGCTCCCCTCCCCGCACAGGGAGCAATACAGCTTGGCTGAAAGTAACAGACTCACCACCGGGTGCCAGGCCCGGGTGGGGCTCCAAGGAAAGCCAGGTCGTAAAGCATATTTATAGCTTGGGAAACTCATCAACACCTCCCCCTCTTCCTTGCCTCCTCTTTTTTTTTTGGCCCTGCTACTGGATACGCGGGACCTTAGTTTCCGGAGCAGAGATCGTGGAACCCACACGCCCTGCGCGGAGTCTTAACCAGTGGACTGCCAGGGGAGTTCCACCTCCTCATTTCTACACCCTGATGTCGGCCCAAACTTCATATACTTCCCCCTCGCTGGGCCTTGGCATCCACCACACACGCGTGCCTCCTCGGCCTGCGGCCTGCGGCAGGCCGGCCTGCGGCAGGCCACCCCGCGTCCCACCTCCTGCTGGGTCCCACCTCCTGCTGGGTCCCACCTCCTGCTGGGTCCCTGCTGGGTCCCACCTCCTGCTGGGTGCTCTCCGTGCTACTGCACTCCTCCTTGAGATTCTCCTCATCCGAGCGCTCCACAGTCTCCCACAGGCGTTGGGTGGCACCTCCAGGCTCCTCGTTGCTCCGCGCAGAGGCCCCAGTGCCCCCCACAAGGCCTCGTGAGGGCCTCCGGCCGGCCAGAGCCAAGGCTGCGGCGGCCTCCCCGATGCTGGGCAGCTCCCCGGCCTCAGGTCCCCCGTCGGCCCGGCTGTACTCGGCGCATAAATTCAGGATGGTCTCCAGGCGCTGTCGTTCCTGGGGAGGGTGGACAGAGCAGGGCGTAAGGGGAGGAGGCTGGGTCCCAGGAGGGCTAGAGCCAGGCATGGTGTCCCGTCAGGAGAGAGGACTAGGACACTAGGGGCTCGGCGTCAGAATCAAGTCAGGAGAGCCCAGAGCCCAAGGTCTGGGGAGGCAGAGGGAAGGAGGGCGGGTGCCCCAGAGGCGGGCAGGAGGAACCGGGCTGTCGTGCCACCTGCCCACGCGGCCAGCCCCTCCCGTCTTCCTGTTTCCTCTCCCTTCTCATTCTGTCCCAGGGTGGGCTTCCTCGTGAACACACAGGGACACACCCAGACGCACCCAGAAACACATGCTGGTAGGCAGGTAAAGAACACAATGAGACACAGATAAACACGCAGGTGTTCATGCTGACATGGATACACGTAGATCCAAAGACACCTGGGCCCACAGAGACACCGCCGCATATCAGCACTGACACACAAAGACACAACACGTACCCCGGGCCTGTATTAACAGGCAGCTACGCACAAACACACCAGTCCTGACATGCACAAACGCACACTGGCACACACACAGATAAACACAGTCTAGCACACAGACAGGTGGGCACCGACCCACACAGGCAGGGCCGGAGCACAGACCCAGGGGCCCACAGGGACCTGACACAGGTTTACACAAAGATGTGCTTAGCATGTATACACCCTGCCCGAGAGGCCTGGGCCACAGCCCTCCTCATGCCCATCTCAGCTCCAGTCACCCTCTGGCAGCCCCTGGCTCCTTCCCAGCAGGCCGCGCAGCTGCCAGCACTTGAACGCCTGGGCCCAGGTGTCAGTGCTCTGTGGCCCAGCTGCTGCATCCGCCCCCTTCCCACACAGCCCACCCAGATACCTCCCAGGGGCCTAAGAAGGTGAAGGAGGGATAGTACTCCAGACTTGGGGCTTCCCCCAGACTCTCTCTGTGGTCCCTCAACCTCTGGTGTCTCTCACCAGTTTGGCCAGGACCCCCCAGACACTTACCCAGCTTCCCTCCTGCTGCTTAGCCAGTTCCATAGCAAGAAAACCAGGAACAGAGTCTCAGCACCCAGGAGGCTGGGCCAGTGCCCCCGCCCCTGCCCCAGGACCAAGATAAGCAGCCAGCCCGGTGGAGGTGGGAGGGGCAGGGCAGGCAGCCTCCAAGATTTAAAGTGACAGGTGGGGCAGGTAAGGGCTGGGGAGGCACGTGGTGCGGGGCAGGGGAGGGGGCGGGAAGGCTGAATGGAGTTGAGGGAGGCTGGCCCCACCACTCTGCCTGTGCCAGGTTCACTGCCCCCTCTCCAGGATGAGACCCCAGCGGGGGGCAAGCACTCTTGTCCAGGCCAGGCAAAAACAGAAGATATAGTAACTTACAAGACTGGGGGTCCTGCCTCATCCCTCCCGGACCCAACACAGACACAAGGTCCCACACCCTCACCTCACCCAAAGCTGTCCCAACCTCTTCTGAAAGGGCTCCAGGCAAACCTCCTCAGTTCCGATTCTCCTCCTCAAACCAATCCCAGTGTCCCTGGGCCCCCAGGAGCCCCGTTCTTCTGCTCGCAAGGGAAAGAGGGCAGAACCTATTTTCCTGTGCACGTGCTACAGCGTGGACACACCAGCCAGCGCCCCTCAAGCTCCCTGCTCTATCTGGGGAATCCCAGCCCCCACCCAGCTCAGATGCCATCTCCAGGACAGCTGCCCAGAACCACACCCAGCCCCCAAAGGCACCCACATGTGTGCGCATGCACACACACACACACACACACACACACACACACCAGCACACAAAATCACTATCACACAGACTGACCTGGATCAGCCAGGGGCTGCCCATCCTGTTCTCTTCTTCTCCCCCTGCCACCCCCATTTCCAGATGATCCAGCATGGGCCAGGATGAGCAGCTCCCACCCATTTATAGAGGCCAAAGAGAAGCAAGAAAGAAGGACCAGAGGCTTTTCTAAAGAATAAGCCTTGGAGAGACAGGAGACGTGGGTTCCAATTCCAGCTCTGCCAGCACTTGCTGTGTGACCTTGCACAAACCCATTCCCCTCTCTGGGCTTCAGCCTTCTAATCACTGAGACCTGCTTCTCAAACTGAGACGTACAAAGCTTCATCATAAACGTGCTATGTTTTCCTAGAGCTTCATTGTGTTCAGGTACATAACGTGAAACTTCTTTTATACATGAAAACAAACACTGTGTTATGGAATAAATGCAAAGTGAGCATGAATTTGAAATAAGGCCTTAGAGACGTCAAAGAAAGTTCTTGTTCAGGGCACCAGAGCCTTGAGATACTGGTCACTACGGTGTATCCCGGAAGTGGAGAAGCTTGGGAAGCCCAGGCCCTGTCCACGGGCCCCTCCCTCCCTGCCAGCTGGCCCGCCCACACCCTGGCAGAGCCCCTGTCATGGATGCCAGTGGCCTCCCTGGCATCCGCTCACCAGCCTCTCCATCTCCTGCTCCCGAAGCCGCTCTTGGCGCTGCCGCCGGTGGTACTCCAGGAGGTCATCCTCGTTGTCACTAATCTCTGTGATGCTATTTTTCCGCTCCCGAGTGACAGGCACCCGCAAGTCCCCGCTGGAGAGCTTCCTCTGGGCACGGGGGCTCTGGTGGGGTGAAGCCCCAGTCAACGAGCCCAGACTATAAGCCGGGCTCAGCCTGCCACTGAAGCTGCCCTTGCGGGGTGCCAGGGACTCCCCTAGTGTGGGTGAGGGGCTCCGTGTCCTACGGCCCCGCGCCCCCAGCGTCACAGAGAAGTCCTCTGGTGAAGCCCCATGGGCTGCCCAGCGCCGGGGTCGGGGACTCTCTGCCACTTCCCTGGTTAGTTTGGGATCTGGGGTGGTCCGAGCGGGCATGGGGGAGAGAGCCCTTCGGGACAGAGATGGACTCAAGGGAGGCAGTTCTCTCATACTGTCCAGGCCCCGCCGGCCTAGGCGGGGGCTCTCGGGAGGTTGCAGCGTGCGGGTAGCGGACCCATCGGAAAATGTTCGGCCCACCAGCTGGCGTGAGGGGCTGGTTGTCAACACCCGCTCAGTGCCCGGCAGCTCCCGGAAAGGGCTGGGAGGGCGGTCCTGGAGCGTGCCAATCTTGTTTCGAGGAGCAGGGACTGGTGGCTGGAATTTGGGGCTGCCAGGAATGCTGGTGGGTTGGCCACGGGCACCGGAAGCCTGGTATTCACTCAGGCCAATCGCCACCAGGGGCAACTGCCCCCCCGCCCGGGGGCTCTCGGTGGCTCTGCAGGCCACTGCCAAGACAGTGGCTGCAGGGCTGTCTGTCCGCAGACCTCGGAGGCCAGGGCTGGGCGGCCTCTCGTGACCCCCCTTCCTGCCCAGCCGGGGGCTCTCAGAGGGGCGAGCACCACTGGGTCGGGACTGTGAGGGCTGCAGGGCCAAATGGTAGCTAGAGGACCGGGCAGGCACCAGGGGGGGCATGGAAGGGGCTGGCTCCTGCCCACTGGGGGAGTGGCTGGCACAGCTCCCACTGCTGGCTGGTGAGGAGAGCGGAGAGAAGGCTGGAGAGGTGTTCTCATAGCTGGAGCCCATGGACATGGCGCCAGGGCTGGTCGGGGGGGACAGCAGGTAGCGGCCACCATTGGCCATCGGTGACAGTGGGGAAGTGGCGGCAGGCTTCTTGCCAGCAGCTCCAGGCTCCTCGAGCACCAGTGAGTCCATGATCTCCTGCAGGTCCTTCTCAATAGAGCTCACCAGGGAACTGTGGCTGCCACAGGCTGAGGGTCCCTGGGTTGCAGGCTGTGGGGTGTGGTTCCCGTTCACCAAGCTTTGTGATTCTGCTGAAGGAAAACGCAAAGAGGCCTCAGGACCTGGTCGGCGTCTCCTAGGCCCTAGGGAGCTGCATATGCACAAGAACGAGCACTCCCACGTCCTGCCAGCAGAACAGGGCTAGAAAGGCTCTGGAGAAGCAGCCAGGAGATCTGGGTCCCAGCGCCAGCTCAGCCACTAACCTGCTGTGCAACTTCCCCAAGTCACTTGCCCTTGGTTTTGCCGTCTGTGAAGGAAGAGGGCTCTCCTGGCTCTGACATTTTATGACTTAGGACAGAGTCGGCAACACGGCCAGGCACTCACCCTAAGACTAGGTTCCTCCCTGCCTTGGTTTCCTCAACCTCCTCAAGCTCCACTTCAGGAAGGGCAGGTGGACCTTCTGCAAAGGCCATGGGGGCACGCTGGGGAGCGGGCCAGAAGTTCCGGGGAGGAGGTGGTCCCAGTCCAATAGGACATCAGGGCCTCCCAACACAGCAGCCGAGACCCAGGAAAACACACACACAGATCCTCCAGGGCTGGGCGAGGGGTGTGTGCAGCACCACTTTATCCAGTCAGAGGCAAGGGAGGGGCCTGGCCCTAAAGGCCAGTTCCTGGAAGCCAGGCTGGGCAGCAACTAGGTGCAGCTCAGTGCCTCCAATTAGCCCGTTAAGCCATGCCAGCAAGAGCCTGCCTTTGCCCTGCCCCAGCCCTTGTCAACCAACCAGGAGTCTCTGAAACCACTGCCCCAAACAGCTGAGGGAGTGGCGTGACAAGGCCAGGGTGGGAGCAGGGTAAAGCTACCCAGGGAGTGGACTGGGAACCCAAGCTTCTGAGCCTCCAAGGGCCTAGAAAGGAGAAGAAAAAGGCTTTGCAAGACTGAGTCTGGGTCCAAAATTATGGGGACTGTGTGGGACCAAAGGCAGAGGGGTTGCCGTGGATACTGGTGATCCTAGGGACCACCCATCTTTCCTCAGATCCCCAAATGATCCATTGAAGCCACTGATGCCACCCTGCTAGGTGCACCTGACATACATGTCCACCTGTCCCAGTAGCACGCTGACACCTGTCATCCTATAGCCATCTGAATACCCGTGCAAAGTCTGGGGTGGCAGGCCTATAGGCAGCCTCCTGATCTGCACCCAGCCCCCTAGGCAGCTGGGCTGAGGGGGGCTGTGCTGGCTCCCTGGGACAATCACCCAACTCTCCTCTGGGGATCAATAATTCACACACAAACTGCAGCTGCTCCACTGAGACATCAGCTGGCATGGCATGGCCTGGGGGTGGGGCAGGGCCCAAAGACATGATCACAAGCAGGTGGGACCCCCCCTCCCCGCCCCAGAGCTTACAGCAGCTCAATTGGATGCTTCCTTCTGCCCCCACAGGCCACCCTCAAGGGTGAGGCTCCCTGGTAGTGACATAAGAGGGTCAGGGTCCCAGACACCAAGGTGGCACCTTCCAGGGCAGTGGGACACAGGCCGGCACAGCCCCCCATCCCTCAGGCACATGATTCCCCAATTCCAGCCAAGCAGCACTTCTTGGATCTCTTCCAGTGGTCAGACTGCCTGGCACTCTCCACCAGTGGCCCATGGCAGGTGGCAGCAAGCCCAGATCATGGGTGTTGTCCTGCCCTGACACTGCAAGTGTGGCTGGAGGCTGGAATGGGCAAGAAGGAGGACTGTCCACGGGGTGCCGCCAAACTAGCCACGTGCCCCAAGTGGGTACCTACCCGGGCCAGGACTGTAGGTGGGTCCAGGGGCCCGGCCCCCTGCCGGAATCATGCTCTTCATCCACTTGGCTTCAGCCGGGTGGTTAAAGCGGAGGAAGGTGGACTGACCCAGGCACAACATGCAGCCTGCAGAGAAACCAAACGCTCGGAAGGGCAGGCAGAGCTGAGGCAGCCCTCACCCCGCAGCACAGCAGGCTCAGCCCGGGCTCCGAAGAGTCATCCCCACCTGCACTCAGCGGCACCCACTGGCTCCACACCTGACTCCCCCCGTGCCGGAGGCCCCAGCCCAGCTCCACAGCACAGGGCCGAGGGGAAAGAGCTCTGGTTTGTAAGTCCTAGTCCTAAATTTCCTTCATACTACCTGTGAGATCTTCAGGTAAAGTCACTTCACCTCCTGAGTCTAGTTCTCTCATCAGAAAAATGAGGACAAAACCACTGACCTTGCAGAGTTAGAAAGACAGTGCATGCCAGTGCTCTGTAAGCGGAGAAGGCCCTCCAGAGAACACAGACACCCATGTGCCTCCCATCAAGATCCACCTATCTGCCACCTGGGTGGAAGGGTCAGTTTGAGAGGCAGCAACTTCCAGGATCACACAAAAGCTCTGAGACAGGGGACAGGGAAACACCATGGATCGGTCAGATGCCCCTGCGGGGACCAGAATTCGCTTCCTTAAGAGAGCTGCCCCCCTTTCTGACAGCCAGGAGCGACCGCTACCCTCCTTCTCTCTGTCAAAGCGCTCTCTGGCCTGACATCGTCCTGCTCCTTGGTCTCCCCTGGAAGGCAGCCAAGCCTAGGCCAGTGGGCCCAGCCTCAACCAAGCACATTCCCAGGCAGTAGACACAAGCCCAGTCCTGCCCAGGAAGTGTGAGTGCATGGAGGGGGGAGGGCAGGTGGGAGCCAGAAAATGTAGCCAGGGGCACCGGGAGTGTGCACGGTGACAGGTGTGCGCACCGCGCCTAAGCCTGTCTGGCAGAACTCCTCCTCCCGGCCACACCAGGTGCTAGAGGGCTTCTGCACAAGATGCTCTGTTGGGAGAAGCCAGAGACCTGGTGGTCTCTACCACCCACTCTTCCAATTTGTCCATGTCCTTGGCCCCTGGCCCCAGGCTCCTCTCTACCCTATCTGGTGCCACTTGGCACCCCAAGCTTCATGCCAGTCTGAGCTAAGACTGGCAGGGAAGTCTACATTCCTGGACGCTGAGACAGTTCAGCTCAGGCAGGCCACAAGGGCATGGGGCATCCCAGACCACGTGGGTACCTTGGCCGCCCACTGAGGCGCTCAGGAGCCTGTTGGGGGGCCCTGGGCATTGCCACGGAGGGGGGGCTAGCAAGCTGAGAAGCCCATAGCAGACAACATAGTAGACAAAACCACCCACTTCTCTGGCAAACCCACGGGCCCTCCCAGGCAGGCACCAACAATTCTAAAGGCTGATGGGTGGTTAGGAAAGGAGGGAGCCTTCCCTGCCAAGCCACCAATCAGAGGCGCTGATCACAGAGTAATCATAACCGGAATAAATAAGAGCCAGCCACACTGTCCACCTAATTACAGCCACAGCTGTTTCAGAAAGAACCCTGCATTCCCCGCCCCCTCCTTTCAGCCATTTAACAAGCTAATTAATGATGAGTTTGCAGGGTCTAGACAGACCCACTCAACCCTAGGTTGATGGGGGGCAGGGAGGGGGGGCGGGGCAGATCGGGAGCCTGACCACATAGTCCAGACTGGGAAGGAGGTGGGGAGTCTGGGTGGATTCCAGCCCATCAGTGCCAGGCCCACCCAAGGAGGCTGTGGGCACCTACGGACCCCGGCCCTGGCCCCTATAGCTGTGAGTTCCCTGCCCCTCACCCTCCTCTATACAAGGGGTGTGGCTATGCTGCCTCTGGGGCTATAAATAGGTGATGCCAGGCAGCAGAGCTGGATCTGTATTAATAGAGCGGGCAGGAGGGCAGCGGGACTGACTGCAGCTCAGCTCCTGCCCAAATTAACTTTCTATTTGCACTCAGGGGCCCCAGGCATGGCCCCAACTCTGGTCCCATGCCCCCAGGGGCCTGGCAAGCCTGTTTCTGGGAAGAAACCTCCTCTCTGCCCACTCCTGCCCCACACCTCCAAAGGTCAGCCCACTCACGAAACCCAAGAACCCCTTCTCATCCAGGCAAAGTTGTGTTTGTGCCCCTCCTCCCCAAAGGGGCTCAGGGCCGAGCTGTGTGCAGGTGGGTGCACATCTGGAGGGAAAAAAACAAACGGGGCAAAAGAGAGGGTGGATCCTATCTCTGAGAGATGCAGGGGGGAAACACTACACACAAACACACTCTCATCCCGGCTCACACACATACACACTCAGAAACACACAGACACACAGATATAGGCAGACAGCCTCACACTCAGAGCGACAGTCACTGCCCTGCTGGCCACACAAATAGAATGAACTGGCCAAAAGGAGGCTGGGGCGAAGGGAAGATGGGAGGAGGGGCCTTGGCTCCTTCCATCCGAGACCCCTCTGAGCCGTAACACAGGCTCCGCTCATCCTAACCAGGACCCCTCAACCCCGTAGAGAGGCAGGTCCCACGAAGGGGACCGCCTAGTGCTGGGGAAAATGAAGTCTGCCCCGCTGAGGAGTGGCCCCAGCCCAGGCGCCCCACTTAGATATGTTCAGGGCTCACACACACGATCGAGCCTCACGGCCTCAAGCTCCCAAGCGGGGCCAGGGACCCGATCCCCCTCCTCGCATGCTTCCCCACCCCCTCCACGCCCCTCCCAGCCCGAGCTGCTCCGCGCCCTGCTGCCGGGGCTGCGGCCGCCGGGGGCTGAGGACTCACCACCGAATCCGGACCTCCGGACCGCTCGCCCCTGCTAGCTCGAGCCTTCCAGGTCCCCGGCCCGCCCCGGGCCTTTGGAGAGGCGGGCCGACCTCCCGCGCCGCCGGCTCCGGGCTCGGAGCAGCGAGCGGCGAGGCAGCGAGCAGCCACCAATGCCCGGGGAGGGGCGGGCCGGCCACTGGCGGCGGGGGAAGGGAGCCCGGGAGGGAGGGACAAAGGAGAGGAGGAGGGGAAGAGGAAGTGATGGAGGAGAGGAGAGGAGAGGAGAGGAGAGGAGAGGAGAGGGGAGCGGGATGGAGAGGGCGGGGCGGGGCGGGGCGGGGCGGGGGAGATGCGGGGAGGGAGCCAGCTCAGAAGTCCTGAGCCCGGGTCAGGAGTAGAAGTGGGGCAAGGAGGAAAGGTTCCAGGGAGATGACAGAGAGAAGGACAGGTGAGAGGTAGATACAAAGGCCAGAGGGTGAAGAGCCAGGAGGCAGAAGTAAGGGGAACTGGGGTCTCACTGAGACCCCTCTGTGGCCAGAAGCCACCAGAGGCCTAGGAGGGGGCCGGCCCAGCCCCTGGCTGGTCACTTTGGGCCAGTCACACCCTCTGGCCTCGGGTTCCTTATCAACAGAGTGAGGAGGCTGGCTTGATGACAGCAGAGGTTAAGCTCTGACAGTCCATGGCTCCATATATTAGAGAGAAGAGTGAAACTCCTGGGAATCCAGCTAAGTCACTGGGTCCAGCTCTGGCCCTCAGTCTGCCACCCTGACAAGTGCAGGCCAAGGCAGTGCTGTGTGCAGTGTGCGCAGCACTGAGCCCGGCCCCTGTCTCCACCCTAAACACCTCCTCCTTTGCCCCCCTTACCCCCACCCTCCCAGCAGTTCACCTCGCCCCATGACCCACACTGGACCAAGGCCCTGCCCCTTCCAAGCCAGCCCACTTCCCTGGGGCTCCAGAAGCCAACCCACCTCCTTCCAACCACAACCACCGGTCGTGCTAGCCCCGTAAAGAGCTCTTTCACCCCAGGGAGGTACCCTTCCCATCTGCAAACAGTGCCAGCCGCCTCTGGAGCCCCCAGGACCAGGCTGAGGTTCTGGGCCAGCCAAGTACCTACCACCCAGCCTGGGTCCCAGAAAGTTCCTCTCATTCCAGGGACTGGCCTCTGGACACCAGAACCTTAAGGGACACACTGTGTTCTCTCAGACGTCTTCTGTATGCTCAGTGCTCACGTAGCCCCACACACTTTCTCCCAGGTACACACCAACACCTGCTCAGTCACACAGACACCACTCGGCCGTGCATACTCTAAATCACACAGACACCCCAGTTAAACACGTCCTGTCTCCCACACACATTTATTCTCAAACATACCACCCCTCAGGCACCAGCCCCTCTCTTGGTTATACCCTCACTCAGGCACAGATAACCTTTCACTCAGTCCCCAGAGAGACTCTGAAGTCAAAAGTCAGCCTCCTTAGAGAAACAGTCAAACAATTTTTCCACCCTCACTGAACTCCTACCCACCCAGCCATACTACACACACACACACACACACACACACACGCACGCACGCACGCACGCACGCACGCGCGCACGCCCCCGCACACTCATATACTCACATACAGCTTACTCCCCTTCTGAAGGAAAAAGGAAAACCATATAGGGTCAAATGCAAAATAGGGGGAGGGTTTAAAAAAAAAAAATCTCCTCAGGAAATGTGATTCATCAGTCTGGAAACTGTGACTGCCAGCTGGACAGACCCAGACGGACACAGAGGATACCGCCAGGGAGAAATGGGGCAGGAGGAAGACACAAAGAAGTGGGGAGCTAGGAGCATTTGCTTTTTCTCTCCTTCCTTTGAGCTTTATTAGTCAAGATCTTTATCAGTCTTATAACAGAGGACAGTTGGAGGCGTCACTCCCATTTTACAGAAGGAATAACTGACAGCTGTGTGGAAGAGGAAGAGGCTCAGTGTCCTGGATCCCAGAGGGAGGCAGCTGGATAACTCAGGAATCCTGGCTCGCCAGCCACATTCCAGGGAGCCTCCCTGCTGGCCCTCAGAGAAGCCCCTGCCCACCAAGGAGGCGCCTGGGGAGTGAAGGAGACTCCAACGAAGGGCTGGCAGTGAATGCTGGGAGAGGATGAGGACCTTCTGTCTAGACAGCCTGGTCCCTGAGCTTCATGGCTTTCCGGGCCCTTCCCTACTTGGTCCCCTCCCAGATCTTTCATGTGGTCTGGCGATGTGGTCTCGGGGCGGGACAGCCTAGACCCAGATATGATATTCCTCCTCATTTCCTTGGTCCTCTTCCTAGCTCCACCTCTTGTTCTGTAGAGAGAGGGCAGCGTGGGATGTCCCGGGATACCCGGGGATAGGACTGAAAGCAGGATCTTCCTGGCCCCCATGTCCATAGCTCTAGCTAAAGGTTGGCATCTGTTTTCTGCCTGCTTCCCCCCACCCCCTGGCCAGGCATATTCCTGCTGGAAGAGCCTGTCACTGCCACCCTGCTCGTGATGACGTGTGCCTCTCCAATTGCCTATGGCTGGGCCCAGTGCCCAGAATGATGCATCCAAAGCCCGGCCCAGCCAGAGAGGGCTCCTTGTTATTTCTAGGGTAGCCCTCTGTTTTTCAAAGAGGGGGGTCCCCCCTACAAGGCTGGATCGGGGAAACAAGACAGGGAAAATGATCCTCTTGCATATACGCCCACAGATAGGCACGTGGCCAGTGAGTTCTCATATCCTCACAGGCGCACACACGGACTTCGTTACCATCAGCCCTGAGTTCACCCCTGCCCCCAACTTGAACACTCTGATCCATAAACACAAGGAAAGACACAAACACAAAGATACACAAGCTCAGAGGCACAAACACATCCGGAGATACATAAACACACTCCAGTTACACAGACACATAGAGATAGCACATGCACCCCCGAGCCACCCAGTTTCCAGGGAAACGCGCTCCCAAGAATGTCCGGAGTGGGGCCAGGCAGGGCTGGGCTTGGTGCCTTGCTCCAGAGATGAGACAAGGAAACCCTCAGCTCCTGGAGCCCAGGGGAGGGGTAGTGCTGGGGAGAAGAACACCCGTTCCTTTGTGCCTCTGCCTACCCCTCCCCAGGCTGCCAAGCTTCTGAGACAGGCGAGCCTAGACAAGGCAGCTATGGGGGTGGAAGGGAGCGAAAGGGAAGGGGGTTTAGGGTCAGGAGAGAGTGGGAGGGTACATAGTTGGCAGGGTGGGCTTTTGCCTGGGCAAGAGTTGGGGGTCACTTGGGCCACAGGAAATGCCTAAGAATTCCATCTTGGCCCAGGCCCTCCCTCTTCTCAGGGAGCTAAATGCTGCCCTGGGAAGACCAGGCAAGAGAGGCCTACAGAGCATCGGTTCCTCCACCCTGCTCACAACGCACAGGGGAAGAAAATTCTTGCTCATGAACGTGAGGGATTTGGGGCTGGGCTCTTTCTCCAGCCTTCTTTGAACTCTGCCTCTGCCTCTCCTTGCTGTTCTACTATCTCACTTCCACGTACCCAAATCTTGGGGAAGATGCTCTCTTTGAGATGGAAGAGTATGGTCAGGAGCCAGATGGCATCACAGCCAAAGCCTCAATTTATGGGGGTTCCTCCTCTATCTGGAGTCAGAGAAGCCCTGGAGGAGATGAGGGCCTGTCTGCTGCTGCTCCTGGCAGACCTGTCTCCCTGGAGTCAGTTGTCCCCCTGACACTCCCAAAGGCAGGAAGGTTGGGTCTCCTGGGTCAGCCCTGAAGGGAGAGACCCCAAGAGGTGTGAAGAGAAGGAGAGAGGGAAACAGTGGAGTGGGTGGGATTTCCACTACAAAGGAGCTTCCAGCCAGTAGGAGGTAAGAGTCCCAAGAAAACACTGCCAGGACACGGGTCCTCCTACTTAGAGCCAGGCTTAGTCCAAAGCTCCATCCTCTACCCCCCACCCAAATCCACTTTTGTCATCCCCCTAATACGGTGCTTCACTCTATACATTGATGTCCAGGGCAAACACACCTGGTTTATCAGAGTGCTACCTGGCCAACCCCTTACCTGCCTGGTCACCATAGTAACCGGAGGCCCAGTTTTTAGAGCTCCCTTACACAACAGAATGGCCTGTTGCTTTGGGAAACAGGGTGGTAACCATATTCATGACCCAAAAGCTACTGTCAACAGTGTTTTAACAGGAGTGAGCGTGTCCTCAGATTCTGCCATCAGATTTTGCCCTTGTCCCATCGCCATTGTCCTCAGCAGCTCCCCAGCCTCAACAGCCTTTCAGAACAACTCCCTCCTGGCACCATGGAGCCATGTGCCACTTTCCCCTCGCTGCTGCTCCAACTGCTCTCCCCTAACGACCACGAGTGACCACTGCACCACTCCCCATGCCCTCTGAGAGCAGGAAGCAGGCCCTCTTCTCTCCCCACGGTGGCAGGGTGGGGGTGACCAGAGAAAAGCAGGTTGAAGACAAGTCTGGATGCTGGAGGGGTTTCGAAATGCACCCGATCCAGATGCACCTGAGCACCCCACCCCCAACTTGGCCACTCAGGCGGTTACCATGGCAACCAACACAGCAGGCTTCCCCTGCACCTGTCATGCACAAGCTTTTAAACAGCTCCCTAGGTTCCGGGCTGTCAGAACTTACCCTGAGTGAGTCGGGTGGGCTGCCGGACCAGGAGCCCATCAATAGTGCAGGCATTGCCGCAGGGGTAGAGGGTGAGGGTGCCCCGCAGGTTCTCGATGTAGCAGTGCTCTGGAGCCAGGCCTGGACCCTGCAGTGAGATGTCCCTGGCTGCAGAGCCAATCACTGTCCTCCCTGAAGACAGGAGGCAAACTGAGTCAGAGGGGTAGTCCAGGCTGAGCTGGCAGAGAGGGGCAAGGAGGGCCACACTGGAAATCTACTGCCACCTCCTACTCCAGGGAGAATCACGGGCCACATCTTTGGGACCCCTGAGCCTGGTCGAGACAGTAAGGGGTAGAAGCTCTTCTCAGACCCAGAGATGAAGGCCCGAAGGGCACAGTGGATCCACAGATAGAGTAGGGAAGGGGGACTTTTCTGCAGACCTTCCCTTTGTCCACCCAGTCCTCCCTCCCTAAGACCTTTTTCTCCTTCCCCATTCTCCCCCATCTTTTCCTCAAACTCTCTCAGCCTCCTTCTTCTCTCCCTCCCTTCTGCCACCTGCAACCCTTGCCCTCCCTCACTCCCCTCTCTTCAGTTCAACTCTCCCCGGGCTTCCGCAGACACAGCCCCTCCCCCTGGCAGAGCCCCTGGGACCGGTATTTGGAGAATGTGGGGAATGTAGTATCACCCAGGCAACAAGTGCAACCTCGAGAGCAGAGAGGAAGGGCAGAAGCCGCAAGGTGGAAGGGGCTGTGCCAGGGCCTAACTAGGAGGTCTGCCCCCACTGCCATCTCTCCATCTCCACCAGCACCTTCTCCCATGTCAGGCACTGCCCTGGAGGGCGCCCCCTTTCTTCTTGGCCACAGCGGTTGCCAAGGGCCATGTGCTCTCCTGTTTCAGTGCCCTCCTCCGGATTTCTAAGCTGACCTTTAATCCCAGTCACGGAGCCAGATTAGTCTGGGCAGGCAGAGACAAGGGAAGCAAACTGGTGGGGTAGGTGGCACAGCCTCCCATCTGGGGGAGGTGAACACTGCCAGCAGGTATCAAGAGGGCCCCAGCACATGCCAGGATCCCAGGGCAGGAATGTCTACGGGGATGGAGGGGTGGCAGGTCAGATGCCCCCCAGACTCACCTTCCTCCAGCGGCAGAAGAGTGATGGCCGTGCTGAGCCGCCCACTGCCCAGGCTCACCAGATGGGGTTTGTCCGTTTGCACTTTCAGCCCTTTGCCTGTTTCGATCAGGTCCAAGGGTCCTTTCTGCAGGTAGTGGAGGTGGGGGAGGAGCATCCTGAGACTCCTGGCCGGCACCTTACCACCCTAGTCCCCGTCCTCACACCAGCACTCTCTCCAGCACCTGCGCTCTCCAAAGGGCTCTGAGGGTGTAGTGCAAAATCTTGCACAGAGCAGTATTCCACTAAATTGTAATTAGATCTGAATCTAGGCCACTAACTCGTCCCACTGGATTTATCTCAAGTCTTGGTTTAACTGCCCTTTTGTCTGTTAGGACAGAAACAGGAGAAAGGGGAGTGGGGAAGTGCTTGGTAAGAGGAGGGGGTACTGGTAGAGGGGACCGATCAAGACTTGTCCCTGTAGACCTGTCCGTGGCAATCCACTTGGCCATTGTTTGCCCCTGTTAAACTAAATTACAAGAGAGGGCAGGGCCTGGATCGAGGAGAGAGATACAGCTCAGGGTCAATCTGTAAAACACTTCCTGACTTTCAAAGGGTATTTTCTGGGTGAACCAATTAACCTAATTCAGCTAAAGACTTAGCTGTTAATAGGCTTGGGACCTGGGGAAGAGCAGAGGTAGTACCACTGTCATCCTTGGGCTGGGACCACAGGTAGGTAGAGGAGTCAGCTCATCCTCACCAACAGCCCGCTTGCCCCGCCCCCAACCACACTCACCTGCACCATAGCTGGGGTCTTGCTTCCAGGGCCCACTTGGTTCCTATTGATCGTGTCCATTGTCCTGGGGCTCCAGAGCTCCTGCGGACACAGCAGAAAACAGGTGAGGTGGGGAGGCCAGGGTAGAAAAGGGCAAGGAGTAGGCTCTGTAGCAAGGTTCTCAGGGAAGGCGCAGGCCCGTGTCACCGTGGTTTCCAGCATGCTCCTGCTGAGGGAGAAGTCGAGGCAGCTCAGGAGCTTCCTGGGGGAAGGCGATGCCACATCTTCAGCTGTGGCGTGGATACCACACCACACCGGTCCTGGCCCTTGCCACACACAGGAAGCCCAAAAAGTCCTATAGGGCCCAACCTGTACTGCTGTACTTTCTTGCCTCTGACACCCAGGGCTCAGGCCTTGACAGCTGAGGACCCTCACACAACTGGAGCCGTAAGCAGGGTGGGGGAAATCTACCTTAGCGGGAGAAGCAAGTCCAAGGAAGCCCCTCCAGGGACACTGGTAGACAGGGGGCCCCAGGTGGGTGGCAGGGCTGAGCAGGAGCTCCCTCCCACAGCCTTTCCCTCTCCTTCTTCTCCCTTTGTCTCTTTTCCCAGGGGTCTCAGAAGGATGTTTTCTTAAAGGAGATACACGGGAAAAACAACTATTCCTGCCATCTCTTTGTCTCAATTCCTGCACCCTCTCTTCCCCAGAAAGCAATCTTACCCCCAAACAGTCAGCAAAAAAATAGAAACCCTCCATGGTGACTAGCACTGGGAATATAGGACTCTGGGGATCTTCACCTGATTTGGTGCTGTAGGAAGCTGAGGTCCTTAGAACCAGAGGTAAAATACTGATAGATTCCAGAGCCAGAACCTGAACTCTTCCTCACTCAACCCTTTCTCCCTGGCTCACAGTTTTGGTACCTGCAAACTCTGAGGAAGGACCTTTGTGTACTAATATGTACCTACATGCCCATCCTTGGCCAACTTGCTAAGGTTCATCTGCTGCTGAACAATGTTTCTGGGGAAGCTGAAAAGAGTGTAACTGAATGTAGGGAGGGAGACATAGGAAAGCAGGGTGCCCCTCCACTTTCTCTTCCAGCCATCTTCCAAGGGACTTGGAGAAGAAGTCGGGGGAGGAGCCAGCATTCCAAGTAATGTCTGACCCTGGCAGTGGGGCCCAAAGGCCTTAGCCGTAGTTACTAATTTTACCCTCCCAGCTTCCACCCTTCCGGACCTGGACTGCATCGTCTCCGTCACCATTTCCACCCAAGCTGGCGGAAGAGAGGCTGGAACAGGGCCTGGGGCCCGCCCCAAGTCTGCCTGGGAAGAGGGAAGGCAAAGGCCATTAACCTACACCAAAGCTCAAGGTGGCCTGGCACCTCCCCAGGAGACCTGGCCAGGGGGAAGAATTTCCAGGGACAGAGACTGCTGTACTCAGGGAAATCCCTCAGCATTCTCTGAGGGAGGAGAGGCAAGAGAGTGGGTTGGGGATGGAGAGTTTATATAAAAGAGGGAGTAAGAAAAACAAAACGATAAACAATGGTGAAAGAAAGGCATCATCACTTAGTGGAAAGAGCTTTAGACTGGGGTACAAGAGCTTTAAATTTTATTTTATTTTATTTTATTTTTTAGAGCCTAAATTTTAATCCTGACTTTATTATTTATTAGCTGAGAGATCTTGGGCAAGTTACTTAACTTCTCTGAGTGTCAGATCATTCTCTATAAAACTGGAATAATGATTTAAAGAAAAAACACCCACTACTTGCCTGGGGCTAGGGGTGAAACAGGGAGTGACCATAAGTGGGCAGATTTGAGGGGGGTGATAGAAATGTTCTAAAACTTACTTGTGATGACGGTTGCACAGATCTGTAAATATACTAAAAATCACTGAATGTACATTGAAATTAAGTGAATTTTATGGTATGAACATCATACCTCAATAAAACTATTAGGTTTTTTTTTTTTTTAAAGATGATTGTCTGGAGATTCAGGTATTATATGAAATGACACTGTGAAGTGCAAAGCACTATAAACATGCCAGTTATCAGTATGAGCTTCATGATCTCGAACAAGTCACTTCACCTATCTGGGCTTCAGTTTCTTCATCTGTCAAGTTGTCATTATCACTCTGTGAGGTGGCAGTGGGTGTGCTCTTTTATTTACACCAAGGATTTCAAGTGCAGATAAAGATTGTAAAGGAATGAGGTTGATGGGGAACAAGAGTGATTGGAGGGGAGGAGAGAAGGGAATAAGGAGGTGAAAGAAGAAGGAGAGATAAGGAGAGAGGTGTAGGGAGAGACAGAGAAGATAAGAAAAGATGTAGAGATTGGGAGGCGCGGGGCTGTGGCCCCAGCTCCGAAACCTAATCCAGGTGAAGTGGAAAGGTACACCAGACCGGCGCGTCCCAGCACGCGGGCGGCGCTCTGACCCAGGGGCTGCGCAGCGGCCGGGAGAGCAGCCACGGGGTGGGGGGCGTGGGGGACGGGTCGGGGCGGGGGCGCCTTCTCCTCCCACCCCACCCCCGGCAGGGAGTGCCAAGCGGGCTGCTCCGGGGCGCCTCCCACCGGCCGACCTGCTCCCGTCCCACCGGGCTGCCCACTACCCGGGGGCTGTAATTACCCACCCCGCTCGCCCAGCCCGGCCTCCGCGGCCGCTTTGGGAAACCCCGCCCCGCCCGCTGCCAAAAAAAGGCCCCTGCGGTGCGAGTCCAGCTCTCGGGAAGGAGGGACTGGGGGAAGCGCCGCGGTCTGCCTCGGCTCTCAGTAGCCCTCCTGCGCCGCGAGCAGAGATGCCCAAGCTCCTCCTCGGGCTCAGGGTGGCAGAGGCCTGGGTGTCTGGAGGGCCCCTTGTGGGGCGACGCCGGAGCTCCGGCAGGTGACCCCGCTCCGGCCCCTCCGGCCTCTCGGCCCAGCGCGAACGCCCGGGCATCCAGGCCACGGGGGATCAGCAGCCCTACCCGGTCCCCAGCTCTCTGCGCCTCGTGGGGCGCCCAGAGTCACCGCTTCGGGGGTCTCGGCACCTTAGCCAGGGCGGTGGGGGCCCAGGGAGCGGCCGGAAAGGTCTGGAACCGACAGGCACTGGAGGAAGTCCAGACTCCAAATTAGGCACCAGAAGAAAGGTCCGAGGCTGGCCCCGGAGCGAAAGCGGTCCCGGCGGAGCCCCCGCACGGGTGCTTCCGCTCCGGCCTCACCTGTGGCCCCGGCGGCCAGCCCAGGCCTCGTCCTGGGCGTCGCATGGCTGTGGCCCGAGGCCTCCGGGGTTAGAGCTGGGATCCTCTCGACCCGCCGCCACCGCCTTCGCCCGTCCGGCGCACATCCGCCCTCGAGGAAGGGCCGCCGGCGGAGGAAGGAGCCGGGAAGGGAAGGAAACTGAGGCTGGGAGCCCAGCGGGCGGGGCGCCGGAGCCGGGCGAGGGCGGGGGAGGGCGTGGGGGAAAGCCAGGGACGAAGGGAACTTCGGGAGAAGGAAAACGAGGGGTCTGCGGAGGGACGGGGCGGGTGGGAAGACGAAGGGATTTGGAGGGAAATAAAGAGGGAGACTGAGGGATGAGGGAAAAGGAGGGCTGGGGAGGGAAGACTGAGGGCAGAGGATGGGGAGGAGGGGAAGGAGGTGGGAAACCGGATAGAGTCCAGGGGACGCAGAGGTGGGGGGAGACGGGGACGGAAAGGTAGAGGGACTGGGGAACGAAGGAGATGGGGGAGACTGGGGACAGAGAAGTCCTCAAGGAAAGGGGGTGACGGACCGGGGGAGCAGTCGAAGGTACCCAGGGCCGTGGAGGGGGAGACCGGGGGTGTGGTGGGAGGCGGGGCCCTGGAGTAAAAGAGGGGGCCGGAGGGCAGGCCGGGGGACCCAGGAGTGGGGAGAGACCGTAGGCGGGCAGCCGGGGCTGGAGGAGGCGGCGGGACAAGGCGAGAGTGTAGTTCAGGGGTGTGATTTTACTTGTGTGCGGGGTGGAGGTGGGGTGCCGGAAAAGGGCGGCTCTCCGAGGCCGGGGAGGCCGGGGGACTGAGTTGGGTTTCCGCACGGAGGGCTCCCTGCTGCCCCTCGCCGCCCTCCCCAGGGCCGCCAGGTGGGACAAGGCCGCAGTGTTGGGCCGCCTGCCGGGCCGCCCCGCCCGCCGCTGACGCTGGACAAGCGGCCTTTCTTTGGCCGGGCGGGGAGAAGGGGCCGCTTGTTTGCCCGGCGGGCGAAAGGGGCGGCCCCCAGACACCGCCGGCTCCCCGCGGGCGGCGGCGGGAGGGGGGCCGCGTGTGCAGCATTTGTGTGTGGGGGGGGGGGTGAGTGTGTAACAGTCGGCCTGTGTGAGGACTGAGTGCGTGATGGGTGTGTGTGAACGGCGGGGCCGCGTGTGTCGGGGTGCGTGGGCCCGGGGAAGGGCGTGAGCGCTAGGGGCCGCAGGTGTGAATGTGGGCTTCCTGGGAGGGCTGCGGGTGCTTGGCGTGTGTGTGGAGTCCTAGGTGTACGCTGGGTCCCACACTTGTCACGGCGGAGAGAGACGCAGCTGTCCGCGTGGCGTGTGCGGTGGGAAGGGTGCGTGGGTGACGCCGGGTGGGGCGCCGAGTGTGTCTGCGCGTGGGATGCCTGACGTGGTGGGGAGGTTGGCTTTGTGTGTGACCGGTTCGATGAGTCAGACTCCGGGACGGCTGAGCTAACGGGCCCAGTATGCAGCCCCGCCCCGGCGCCCTGGGTCCCCCGTCGGACCGCTCGGTCTCCCGGCCCAGGCTCCCCTCTTGCCCGCCTCGGCGGAAGCGTCCGCGGGCGCCTCGGCCACCCAGCTGCCCCAGCCCCCCGCCGCCCCCGGGCGCCCGCGCTTCCGTATCCCGGAGGAGCCCGGAGGACCTGGCTCAGCCCCGGCACCAGGGAACTCCGCAAGGGATTCGAATATGGACCGTGCGGGCGTGGCAAGAGCGGAGACTCACTGCCCCCAGCTTCCCCCCTCTGGCCTCCCAGACCCCTAAAGACGCGGGGTCTTGGAGAGGGCCGGGGAAGCCTCAGATGTGCCACCCATCTCCTGAACACACGCAAGAGTCCCTCCCGGACACCACTGCTTCCAAGCCGGACTCCGCAGCCCTTTCCTGTCCGCCAAGGCGGCCCGGCCCGGGACTGGAGCTGAGATGCCCCGGGAGACACCTCCGGTCCTGGTGCAGGGCTCTCAGTCCTTCTGTCGGCGAGAGAGGGGAGGTGTGGGGAGCAGGCGGACGAGACCTCCCGAGTGTCGCCCAGATGTCTGGGTGCCCGAAGGAGGGTCTTGGGACAAGGATCCGCGTTCCCCCCGGGGGGAGAGCGCAAGGGCCCCCTCTGGCGGCGGCGCGGGCGGCGGCTCGGGAGGGCAGGAGCAAGCAGCTCTCGGGAAAGCAGCGGAGCCCACTCCGCACAAAGCCTCTCGCGCCCCCACGCACTCACCTGTGGACCCCCTCCTCCCCTACCGGTTTCTTCCGGGCTCTTCCAGCCCAGAGCTGATCTGAGGGCTCCCTCCAGGTCCCTGGGACTTCCTCTTATCCAGTCCCAGCCGCGCAGCTAGCAGGACCCGCAGGCGTAGTGGGGGAGAGCGTTCTTACCTCGGGGGGAAAGGGGGACACTGGTTCCTTCGCCTGGCTCGGCCGCCGCGGCCCCAGGCTGAGAAGGACACTCTTGCTTTTCCCTGGGAGCCCGCTGAGTAGGAGGAGAGCGAGCGGGTCCCGCCTCCCTACCCCACCCCCCCGCTAGTCCCCGCCCCCGTCCCCCGTCCCGTCCGCCAGGCCAGCCGGAGGAGACGCCCTTGTGGGACCGGAGCCCAAGATCCCCCCACCCACCCTTTCCCATAGCAGCACCTCCCCCCCACCCCCGGCCTGCACAGCGCCCGCTTTGTTCATCTCTCTGCAGCTGGGCTCTCCACTACCACCACCACGTACACACCCCTATCCCCACTCACCCTCCCCTTCGGACTCTCCTAGACCACCCTCCACCCCTAGGCTTTAAGGCTCTTCTGAGAGGGTGTTTTTGACAGTTTTTCTCTAAACAACCCCCCCACCTTTTTTTTTTTCTCACTTTAGGTGCCTGAATCCTCCATGAGCTCCCAATGAACTTCATGGTCGCAGCCCTGCAACATATTCTCATCACCTCCAAATATCTGTTGAGGGTATCCAGGTCTACTCTCTGTTGCCCCTTCTCATCCTACTCCAAGCCCCTCCACCATGACGACCTGTAAATGGGGTGGATAACTCTGCATATAGGGTGTCACAGGTTTTTCTAAGGATAGGTATACGGAGGCATGGTAAAGTGCCATGCAAACTGTAAAGCACAGGAAAGCTGAATGGAATTATCGTCTTACCCCGTGTAGCTCCACCCTCACCACAACCTGCAGGATTACACTCGGGAGACAAGCTGTAGGTTTACTGTTGAGCACACCATCCTACAGCAGTCTGGGTCTCTGTAGGAGCGAGCGAGGGGTTAATAAGGAAGAAGAGGGGGGCACCGAAAACCTAAGGTGAAGCCTAGAAACTGAGCCTGGTTGAAAGTCATTCTCGCCACCCGAAATCCAAGCTGACAGAGGATCCTTACCTTGCAAAGCCAGCTCTCGCCCCAGGAGACTGACAGGGGAGGCCCTAGGGAGCTGAACGCAGCTAGACTGGACCTCTTTAACCAGCACTGGAGGGACCCCTGAGACTCTTCCTCCCTGAAGGAGAGGAAGGAGAAATCCCCCAAGGCTGGCATAAATTCCAGTGAGGGAAGGATAGCAGAAAATAATTTGTCCTCTTTGGGATGGACAAATCTTGCTCTGATTCAGTGACTTTAGTATGTACCCTCCCTGCCTAACCCAGGAACAGCAGAAGGTTGAACTGCAGGAATCTTTGGTCACTCATTGACAGGGCCAGCATTAGCAGGGGGACCCCCCATGTCTGGAGGCTGGAGCTGACCGGACTAGAAGCAGGAGGGGGTGGGACGCTCTCTGCAGCTACCTGCTCTAGCTAATAGAGGTCAAACTATCAGGCTTCAGCATGTGCTGTGGGCACCAGGAAGCCCCAGGATTTGGCCTGGGGTGGAGGAGCGGTGTTGGGGGTGGAAGCCTCTTATTCTTTCTTTCTTCACACTGTTTGAGGCTCATAAAAGTATTTTAACTCTGACCACCTTTTTATGAGGCAGATCACAACAGTAATTTTCAGGCTATTCTGTTTAAAAAAGAAAAGAAAGAAAATGAAACAAACCCCAAACTTGTTGTATCTTATGTGCCAAGACCCAGAGTTTGAGGGAAGAGGCTCAGATTGGGGTACCGCAAAGACTTTTCACATAACTCTGTTTCACAATTCCAGCTCTTCCTTACCGTCTTGGTCAGGAGGAATTTCAGGGAATAATCAAGGCTGCCACGGAGGCGGCTGATGCTGAGGCAGGGGGTTGAAACATCACCCAACTACTCTCTGTCCTCCCAGCCCAGCGGTCAGCTGACCCCATGATAAAGGTTCTGTGCAATGTGTCCTCGCTCCTGCTGTGTCGGGGCCCTATGTTCCCACACTTAGAGCACTCAGGGGACTTCAGACCTACCATCCCCACCCCGCTCCACATCTGGAGCCCATCAACAAACTCAGTGCTCTCTCACAGTTACGCAAGAGGTTGAGCAGCTGGGAGCTCAGAAAGGGGGAGGAAGAAAGAAGAAAGCAGAAAACAGCTTTCCAAGCATGCTTCAGACTTTCCGAAGTGGAAGCAGGGGGAGAGGGCAAAGGCTGGGTGTGGAAGGAAGAGTGGATTTTTTAAGGCCTTCTGCACTTGGCTATGAACGTCAGGAGTGGACTTCCACACCCAGCCTGCCTTTGCCACGGCACATTTCCCAGCTCTGTCCGTCCTCTGAAATTGTACACCCTCCAGCCCCAGAAAGAAGTGATTATTGCTCATTACAGCAAGCAATCCCTGTAGATGCACACCCTATCCCAGGAAGCTAACCTTTCTGGCCTCTTTGGATCCTGAACTCAGCATCATTAGTGTCGGTGTGGTGGCAGCAATGATGCCAAGTAACTCCTCACTGCATCCAACTTGAAGAAAAAGTTCAAACCTTTCTTCACTAGCTGCAAAAGAGCAGAAGCTGTCTTCTCAGTTTGTCTTTGAAGCTGCACAATTCACACTTCCACCCACAGGTACGTCCAAGCTGAGTGGGAAATTTGGGTAGGACAGAAGACTGGTCTTATTTACCTTCCGTGGCTCAGGACCTTCCTATGAGCTGAAAAGAACAAGCATTCATTCGGGCAAAAGAATGGGAAACAAGACCTATTTCCATTTCTCTCATTGCTTCGAATTGGTAACACTTCTTTTTCAAAAAGCCCGTTAACCTGATCTCAGATTTACATCTATGGGAACTTCCCAGAATTGGACTAAGCCTTAAATAACCACATAACCCCTGCCCTATGAACAGCAAGGCAAAAAACTTTCCTTTTTGACCACTGAGGGTAGAGGTAGGGGAGTGGCCCAAGCTTCTGAAAACCGCCTGGTTGCTTGACTCTTGTGTTTGAGAGGCGGCAACAGATCAGTTTGGAAAAGTAGTCTAAACTTCCTAAAGGCCTGCCTCCACATCAGTCACTAACTCCCCAGGGCGAGATGTGAAACTGACTCTTGTAGACATGCTGTCTGCTCTTGGGTCAGGAGCAATACACAGCAACCAACCTACTTGTGGATCTTCTAGGAGTTTCAAAGAAGCTCTACAGCTGCAAATATATTTACCAAATGGGGCAAAAAGAGGGAATGAAGGGAGAGGATGGTTACAGTGAGAGATGTGCATAGTACAAGGGAGTCAATTCTGAGTTTTTGCTTCCTTTTGAGCGATTCCTCTAAAACCTACCAGACCAAAGCTCTATTCCTCACCCTCATTGAGACCCATGTTGAGTATCACTAGTTGCAGTTGACCCCGACCTACCTTAGCAAGAAAGCTTTGTAAGGAGGTACAGCCGTTGCTTCCAGTTCGACTTCAATCTTCCTGAGGATGGGGACTCCTCCTATTTTCCTCCTCTCCTCCTCCAATGAGCCCTGCAGATGTAAACTTTTTTTTTGGCCCCGCCTCGCAGCATGCAGGATCTTAGTTCCCTGACCAGGGATCAAACGTGCACTCCCTGCAGTGGAAGCGCAGTCTTAACAACTGGACCTCCAGGGAAGTCCCATAAACTTTTAAGAAAAGCTATTCTCTATCAACCCTGGAAATCTCTGAGAGCCTACCCAGTGTGAACGTTAAATTAATTGGAGGGCAAAGTTTCCTGTAGAGATGCATGGGTTGATAGATTTGGGGTTTGATACTGTGAGTAGATGAATGACAGACCTTTTTTTTTAAAAAGGAACTCACCTACCTCCCTACCTCCTCTGTGTGGAATTAATTAACCCAGAGCAGGAACCACAGACCTCCTACATTAAACAGAATGCCCAGTCAGATCTAATTATTTTGTTAGTTTCCCTCACAAGAGGCCAACAAAAACTCCCCTTGATGCTGTGGAAGGATCAGCTGCCAGTCAGAGGGTGTGGCGTGGTTTTGGTGTGCTTCATTTCACTGGATTAACGTTACAGCCTCAGAGATCCAAGCCACACTTCAGCAACATTAAAGATACTTGCAATTTCTCTTGCAATTTCTCAAAATCTTGGCTTTCACCATTAAAATAAAAACTTATTCATTCCAGAAACTTACTATTCATCAGAGATTTGCCTTCCAAACAATTTGGTGACATTCAATAATTTTTCAAGTTAAATAAAAAGGAAGTAAGGAAGAAGCCTTTTCTGAGGGAGTTATCAACTTCCAAGGAAGGCCTTCATCACTCATGCCTGCATCACTTACTTCTTACCACTGTTTGTCTAATGGGGAAGAGAATGCTCCAAGATATCACCAACTATGGTTATTCTTTAAAGATGAAGCCTCATTTTTCTGACTCTACAACTGGCTCTGAAAAAATTAAGATCAAAAGCCCATAAGTGGCATCAAATTCAAAAGCTACACTGTCAGGAGTGCATGTGTATGTGTATATGCTCAAATGTAGAAAAATACACAAGACACAATACCTGTAATAGGGAGAAAAGGCAATGAATACTCTCAGATAGAGATTATTTCCTCTTAAAGAAACATATCATTAATTTTTAATCTTAGATCCTGTTACAGCATTCTGAAGACACCAGAGAAGACACCAAAGTATGAGAGTCAACAGTCTAAAAAACATTCATTTTATAATACTTTTTATTTGATTAAAGAATTTGCCTTCTTTGTGTACAATGGAATGTTATATTCCCTATGTATTTTACAGGGTTACAAAACTTCTCTCATTTTAAATATTACCCCAAAAGTAATTTTAGAAAAAAAAGTTTTTGTGAAACTAAACTTCACTTTAAAAAAATCATATGGACAAGCAACTCTCAAACAAAACTGAATTAATAAGATTTCTTGTCTACTTAACTACATGACAGATTTTTTTGTTCCAGTCCCCTTCCTCAAAAAAACCTTATGTGGAAACCAAGCTAGAGATAAGGATTCTTCCCTGATGCAGTTAAGGGAAAGGGAAAGGCCAGAAATTTCTTTGGCAAACAATTCCATCCATGGCCATTCGTGTGTGACTGCTCTGCTTCAATTACAGTACACTCTTTGCAGGGAAGGTCAGATGTTGTTCAGAGTGGGAGTCGTACTCTCCAACCAGCTGAAAGTGCAGGAAGTCATCTACTGTCATTTGTCTCTTCCCCCTGTCTGTGGCTGCAGCCTGGCAGCAACTCCACCAACTCCCAGTGCAATACTGGGTTAAAAGCCAACGCTGGGCTGGCTGATGTAGTCTTCTCCATTGAAGAAGTAATGGATGAGATGGGGCTGAGAAACAAGGGCTGAGAAACAACCATTACATGATGACACTAAACAGAAAAGGCTTAGGGGAGAAAAAGGAAGGATTTCAGACACAGGAACAGAAAGGCTGCTGAAAAAATGCTGGGCAGGCTAGAATGGAATATATCAATGCCTACACAGCAATATAATCAGCTGAATCTTGAAATGCTAAAAACTTGGTGGTGAAAAGGGAGGCTCCTTGATAGTTCAGGACCAATGGGATTGGCACAAAGACTCACTGAACCTACAGCCTCCAAAATCATAACCTCATGTCTGATAGAAAGGAAAAAACTGATGACACAGAGAACATTCAGAAAGAGGGAGGTGGTGAATCTCAGGAATGTGAATGGATTACAAAGACCATTAGCTATCATGTTTTAGCTGAAGTACCCAAAATATGGAGAATGGAAGGCTGGGTAGCACCAGCAGCAGACATGATTACCTGTGGGTGTGAAATCCGTAACTGGACATGACCATTCTCCTCCCAGACACCTTGAAGTGGGGGCTATACCATTTGAAAGCTGCTTCTCAGCTGTCTTTAATATTGACACAAGTGGGATTCACACTAGAGTTCTAAACCAGAGCAACAAGACTGCAAGGAAAACAGCCTGGCAAAGGAATGGAGGGATGAATAGATATAGGAAAAGGATAAGACATCCTTATCTTTTAACTTCTAGACCCCCTACCCCTCAAGCAGTTCACCTGCATAGTCCAGAAATCAAGAATGGATTAGATCAACCTGTTCCCGGAGTGCCAAATACAGTGCCTATATGCAGATGATCTCAGTGCTGGATTGGATATATATAAAGAAAAAAAACTGAAGGTAAAGGAAAGGAGTATGAAAGATTAAAACCTTCTGCAGAGAAAACTTTTTAAAAACAAAGTATGAAATATATTTAGGCATTAAAATAAAAAACAACTTAGCTGATGGGGGACAAAGTGTTTAACTGGGGGCATTCTCTGGAGAGCTTGCTTTCCTGCTGGCCAGTAAAATCTGCCAAAGAAATCAGCAGCCTTTCCCTTTATGTTTGTGTCATTTCCTTGCCAGAGAATGTCTCTGTGACACTGAAACACTGAGGGTGAGTTGAGGGTCCTTGCGCTCAGAGAATCGTGCACTGTATTTGAAAAAAAGGGTCTCCAATGGCTTGCAGGTTTGGAAAAAATTCTTCAGCCGCTGTTGGCTTCTTCTTTATTAATTTGAGAATTTTCCTTTTCGGTTCCCTCTTCTTGGTATTACAGAATTTCATACTTATCCACTAGGAAAGTGGTCTCTGTGGAAAACCTTACAGGGCTGTTTCCATCTACCTGGGTCACTTTGGTAACCTAGGAAAACAAACAGAGAGTAAGGTAAAGCAGAAGGACAGCGGGTCTTTAAGGTGCTGGCTAAATTCTCAGTGCAGAACAGATCAAATCCCCTAAAGCAGTATTAAAAGTAACTCAGAAATACTAAAAAAGTTCAATTCACAACTGCAGCTCAAAGCATCACTCTTCCCCACCAACATGATTAATCTGCTCTCTAGATAGAAAAGACAACTGTTGGGATGACATGTAGAGTGGTATTAATATTAAGTAAAAGGTCCAGAATGAGTGGCCACTGCCCAGGCCCTGCCCTATAAAACCTATGAAAGTCATAGACATTCTATCAGGATGATCGATTAACATTTTGATCCAAAATGCAACATTCTAACAATTCAACATTATTTAATTTGCTCTCAGTCTCACTAAGTTGTTCTATCATATTCATTTTCTAGGTATGGCTGGGTCCTTCTCATGAGATTTCTTTTTATTTATTTTTTATTTAAACCTACTTTTTTTTTTTAGTATTTACTTATTTGGTTGCACTGGGTATTTAGTTGTGGCAGGCGGGCTCCTAGTTGTGGCATGCAAACTCTTAGTTGCGACATGCGTGTGGGATATAGCTCCCCGACCAGGGATCAAACCCAGGCCCCCTGCGTTGGGAGTTCGGAGTCCTAACCAGTGCACCACCAGGGAAGTCCTGAGATTTCTCTTTATTAATAATAATAGATGTCCAATTTAATGAACTACCTGTAACAATGGTGCGTGTAGTGGCACCAACACAAAACTTAAACCACTGATTCATATTTTCTAGTGAGGTTCTGACAGAGCAATTATACTGTCCTGTTCTTCAAATGGTCAGTAACAGGAAAATGTCTTGGGTTCAACAATGTGCTCCCAATACTGATGGGGTTAAGCCAATAACTGAGATGGGAGGAGGGAGGGAGAGGGGGACGGAGGGAGAGGGGGAGAGAGGGAGGGAGGGAGGGAGGGAGGGAGAACTGCTCTTTGGAATCATCCAACAGATGAAACTATAACTTCCCAAGCACTTTCAGGAGAGACAGAGAACATCTGGGAAGATAACCAGAATGACAAGCAAATCAACAAGTCCGAGGGGAAGATAACAATATAAACTCAGTGCTTATAATGCAACTTGAACGCTGGAAGAACAAAGAGTTAAAAATAATGATCTGAAGGACAGTTCACAGGGAAATCCCTGGCAGTCCAGTAGTTAGCACTCAGTGCTTTCACTGCCATGGGCCTGGGTTCAATCCCTGGTCAGGAAACTAAGATCCCACAAGGTGCATGGCACGGAATGAATGAATGAATGCATGAATAAATAAATAAATAAATAAATAAACAGTTCACAGATTTCCCCTGCTTTGCCTGCCTACCTTAAGGACAAGGTTTACAACAGAATTGGCTTACGATTATCCGTATTAATGAAGGGAAGCTGTGACATAAAAGAACACAAAAACGGTATCTATTTGTATTAGAATCACCTTTTTTGGCAGTAATTTCGTCTTCCAAATAAACTTTCTTTCATTCCTTGGGATCAAACCAAGTGACAATATAGAAGGCATTACTAAGTCATGTGTTGAGTGTTTTGGCAAATGGATGTTAAGATACATGAGATTATTAAAAAAAAGCAGGCAACTAAGAGATATGAGTCTTGCACAACCCATAAGTATTTTTATATGTAGTCATATTCAATTTCTTTACTTTGATCTAGAGAGGAAAACTGAGACAAAGCAGGTGAAGAACTGACCAAGATTACACAATGAGGCCGCAAAGGAATCCACGGGGGACATCAGCTTTTCTGATTTCTGCTCTGACCATGAAGTCATGTTGCCTATCAGGTATCCGTCCTACCACTTTCCCCATATAAGTTCTCTATTAAACAAGGGTACCTGTATGTTACAGTAATTTTTTTTGGAGATGAAGGAGACTTGAACAGGGAAGAAATCATTGGGCTGCCCAGCAATGCTGAACTCAAGGCTGCCACTCTTATTTTTGGCATCAATCACTGGCAGGCACCACTCCAAGGTATTTCGTCGACTGTCATGTCGATATTCGCCATCAATCTCACCAATCACCGGTGCGCCGACACCAGATCTGTCACAAGAAACATCCGTGTCAAGTTAGCTGTCCAGAGCTAGAAGAACTATGCCAAGGAAAACCAGCCCCAAATTTGATTATGCTCCTCAAATTCTGCCCACTTTTATATAGTCCTAGAAAAAATTAGACTCCCTGATAACTTCAAGGACCCTTAACCTTGGCCAAGGGTCTCATTAATTCCTTTTGTAGGTACAGATATATGCAACCATAAGTAATGGGCAAACATAGTCCTGGGCTGCTCCAACTTATGGACTAGATCTGGAGCTGGCAGGGGACTGAGACTGACAAATGTGTAAAGTGGGATGTATTTCCAAAAATACTGCACTAATGGTTTGCTGCCTTGTCATGATGGAAGTTTAACATAGTGTAGCTCTCTTCATAGATGCCAATGAGGGGAAAAACAGGTTGATAGTAACAGTGGGGGAGAACTTAAACACCATTATGTGGTTATTTAGAATGGAGATGAATTTGGACCTTTGAGAGGATGTTTTTAAAAGATTTTAGGGGCTTCCCTGGTGGCGCAGTGGTTGAGAGTCCACCTGCCGATGCAGGGGACATGGGTTCGTGCTCCAGTCCGGGAAGATCCCACATGCCGCGGAGCGGCTGGGCCCGTGAGCCATGGCCGCTGAGCCTGCGCGTCCGGAGCCTGTGCTCCGCAACGGGAGAGGCCACAACAGTGAGAGGCCCGCGTACCACAAAAAAAAAAAAAAAAAAAGATTTTAGAAGGTTTTAAAACTTATTGTAGTTGATGCCAGTGGGTTTATTTGATTTGTAATCCAGTAACTGAACTTTTATTTGATAAGTGAAAGCACAATTACCCCTGGGCAAAATGTGAACGTGATGGGAAAGAGAGATATTACACAGTTGTCCTTAGTCTGCAAGAGAACCAGGGCTAGTCAGAACGCACTGTGCATCCCCGCACACGGCTGACAGGCAGTGCCAGCTACTCCTACACACTCTAAATTTACCATCTTTTAATTCACCAGTGACATCCAATGTTTGCATTAAAGGCAGGGTTAATAAGGGAGACAAAGAAAACTTTAAGGGTGATATAACACAATTAACTCTTCCCTATCAATTTTATGGTCCCAGTTGTATGTATGTTTCTTCCCTTTGCCCTTGTTCCAATTCTGATTCTGAGATCCTCTAATTTGATCAGTTCTAGACAATAGGGTAAAATGCTGTCTAAGGGTCTCTTCTGGAGACTATTGCAAAGTTGAACTAAGACACAGGAAACCACCATAACCACAATTATAGGGTAGATGGAGAGGCCTAAAACTTGTGGCATCCTAAAAATAGTCTAGTAAAATAAATCTTGACAAAATAAAACCCACACCTGTCACCAACGCCCAAGTCTCACAATGGTTCAAGGCAGCCATCTATTGTTCTGAAATAATAACCAAGCTGTGAAGAATAAGATGATTAGCCCATTAAAGGGGATACTGGTAATAAAGCATATTTTAAAAAATGGAAATAAGAATGACTAAAACCAGACCTGGCCATGTAAAGGCCTGAATCAAACTACAAATAAATTAGATTTAATTTTAATTCAAATTAAATTAAAATTAATTTGAACACAACTACAGATTAAATTAGAACCATTTTCTCTGTAATAATAACCAAGCAATTTAATAGTATAGACACACTAAGAATTCACTTACTGGGTATTCATAATTAAGCCCTGTACTTAATCATGGGGGTGCTGAAAGGCAGAGCAGAGAAGCAGGGATTCAATGGTGAAGCAATAATAGTTCAGTCACTAGAAATGCTAGTGAGGAGATAAAGTAGAGAGTATTTCCAGATGATCCTAGAAAGTAGGCCATTTAAGCACACATCAAAAACTTACAGAAAGTAAACTTCTCGGGGGGATGCATATTTTTGTTATCTTAATTGTGATGATGGTGCATACATGCCAAAACTTATCAAACTTTATAATTTAAATACGTGTAGTTTATCACGTCAACTATACCTCAATAAAGCTGTTAGAAAATATACTGAAACTAATGTAGATATCTTGTTTCAGCAAGAATAGTACTTGAAAACATAATCTCATCTTTAGCTGAAAATTTAGAGAAGAAAGTGAAAAAGAAAACTTCAGTCTGTCAGACTCAATTCCTTTAAGAGTTGCAAAACAAAGCAGAGAAAGTCTGACTGAGAATTGGCTCCTCCTTCTGGAAACCTTCATTACTACATGAACAATCTGAAGACCAATATCTGAAAACACAGCCCTAGAACTATAACCAGCTTTGCTTGTTTGGCTTTAAAATCAGTAATATCCACTCCTTTAAAAGTGTACAGCTCAATGCATTGACAGATGTAGCCTGTAAGCACCATTACTATCAAGTCATAGAACATTTCCATCATCTCCAAAAGTTCCTTTGTGCTCCTCTGCAATCAAATGCTTGATTTCTGTTCCAAGAGTAATACCTTTTCAGAATGTCTTATAAGTGGCATCATATAGTAAGTATGCAGCCTTTTGTACCTGGTTTCTTTCACAATTGACCTTTATGAGAAACAAATATCTTAGAATGGATAGCCAGCTAAGTGCTGCCTCCAAAAGGAGTTCCAAAAGACTAGTTCTATAAGCTCGCTATAGAAAAAATGATTATGTGGGGTACTTACGGGAGTGGGATGGTGATAACCACATCATTCAGTTCTAAATTATCTTCTTGTAGCTCATATTCTATGTTGACATCACAACCATTTCCACTTTCTGAGGGCCAGCAATTAACTGAAGAGAAAAGCAAAGCAGGTATATTAGAACATTAGAAAAAGAATGGAGGAAAGTTAAGATGGCAAATCAAAACTGACAACTGCAGGCCTTAAACATCCTAGTGTAAACTACTAAAAATAATGGTTTCAAAATTAAAAGTGTTTAAAATTTAAGCTACTTATTACCACAATACACTAAATATAGCACTGAGTCCATTCTGAAAGGTCATTTTGTGAAAAAGAATTGTGGCAATGAAGAAGGTACAAGCCAAGGCTATTTCTAGTTCTCAGTGCAGTCTAGCTTAGTAGGACTGGCCAGAGGCACTTACTTGTCAGTGGAATAAAAGACTCCTCTGTGGTTTGTAGTCTCCACTTCAGCACCCCAACGTCACTACTGACTGGAAATGACTTCTCTGGATTCTTCAAGCCAATTAGAGATTCTGCAGTGAAAAGTTTTTTATCCACATTTGGATGGGTCTGAAATGAGAAGGGAAAGAAAACTTCTGAGGTTCAGACATTATAAGACAGGAAATAAATTTCTTTTGGTCTTACATGGCCCATAATCTAAACATCTAGAACAGGGTGCCTAAAAAGTTCCAATTGTTTTTTATTTTGAAGAAAGATTTCCCTTCTTCAAAGACTTTTAAAGATTTAAGACATTTAAAAAATAGTAATAAAGTAATTTCAACTCTAAGCCGTTTTGTTTGTAAGTAACAAGTTAGTAACTTTGTAACTGAAAAAGTTAAAAGACCATTAACCAAGTCCTTTACAAAAATACTTCATAGGGAGCAGCCTGATGGTGAGGCCAAGCTTGCCAAATAGAAGACTAGGGTCAGACGTTGATCAGCTGGCTGGGTCACGTAGCAGTCCTGGCCTTATACTAAAGAGACAGAAGAGGGAAAAGCTCTGTGGAAAGTTTAGCTGCAATTTTGCCTAAAAGTTGTTCAAACTCAGGCCAACTAAGATGGACTGATCTTTTTAAAAGAAGTCACATTAGGAGAAAAAAGGAAAAAGAAGTAACTTGTGGATAGCAGACTACATAGACTTTATGAGCCAGCAAAGCTACTGTCAAATAATATAAGCACTACTTCCAAAAGACAACTGTGTGCTGGTTATGAGTGGAATAAAACGTAGACAAAACCACTTTCTTCGCTGAAAAGGCTTTGTTCTCGTGACAAGAGATGTAGGATCAACCATCTAAATAAACTGTTAACAAGAACTGTAATAATATAAAGAAAGTCTCTTACACAGCCAGGTAGGTGGAACATACATATTCATTTTAAGATTTTACGTACTTTTCAAATATACCATTAGATACTGCCCTTCAGCTAACAAAACAAGCACTGGCAGTTTATATAGCAGCAGAATGAGTAAGCTTAGTGTCATAACCTGCTTTAATAAAATACCTCCCGGGCTTCCCTGGTGGCGCAGTGGTTAAGAATCTGCCTGCCGGGACCTCCCTGGTGGCTCAGAAGATAGGAATCCGCCTGCCAATGCAGGGAACACAGGTTCGAGCCCCGGTCCGGGAAGATCCCACAGGCCGTGGAGCAGCTGGGCCCGTGAGCCATGGCCGCTGAGCCTGCACGTCCGGAGCCTGTGCTCCGCAATGGGAGAGGCCACAACAGTGAGACGCCCGCGTACCGCAAGAAAAAAAAAAAAGAATCCGCCTGCCAATGCAGGGGACACGGGTTTGAGCCCCGGTCCAGGAAGATCCCACATGCCGCGGAGCAACTAAGCCTGTGCGCCACAACTACTGAGCCTACGCCCTAGAGCCCATGAGCCACAACTACTGAGCCCGCATGCCACAACTACTGAAGTTCAGGCACCTAGAGCCTGTGCTCTGCAACAAGAGAAGCCACCTCAATGAGAACCCCGCGCACCACAACGAAGAATAGCCCCACTCACTGCAACTAGAGAAAGCCTGTGTGCAGCAACAAAGATTCAACGCAGCCAAAAATAAAATAAAATAAATAAATAAATTTAAAAATAAAATAAAATACCACCCTATTAAGTTTTAAAACTTTGTTTTTTAAATTATATTTCAAGCAATATCCTAAATGAATTTACTCTTTGCATAATAGTAACAAATACGCATCTCTTTGTACCTTTGTGAGTATGAAGTCATTTATTAGATTTCAAAATGACCTTTCACTCAATTCCAGTATTAAAAGGCCACACTAATACAGCTGCTGTCAGTCATTCCCAACTGTCTTGGGAAGGCATTTATCAATTCAAGGCTTCCACTGTAGGTAATAAATTAACTTCTCTCCTATGCATCTAGAATGGCACTAGTTATATAAGTTAAATAATCTTCTGTATTTAAATTAACTTCTTTCCTATGCATCTAGAATGGCACTAGTTATATAAGTTAAATAATCTTCTGTGTTCTATGGTTCATACAGGGAACTCCAGTTGAGAATGACTGTGTTAGGTAGACAAAAGCCTTAATACTCCCTATCAAAAGCCTCTACACACCTGTAGCTGCACCCCTTTCTTGTCTTCATTTTCCACATGAAGACGAATTCGGCCAAATTTATCATCTGAGATCCTAAGCATGATCATGCCATGCAACTCCATATTCTGTAATCCTCCATCTCGTCCACAGGTTAGTGTGATCTTTTCCTCAATCTTCATGTGCACACTGTAGAGAAAGAATGATAAATCTGCTCAGACAGGTAAAAACCAGAACTCTCTTTCTCCGGGGTTTAATGGTGATTAGCCATAAGCAACTTATTTAAAGGTGCTGCAGCCATATGTATCAAAATTTAAAGCATTATATAAACTATCACATTTAGAATGGATAAACAACAAGGTCCTACTGTATAGCACAAGAAACTATATCCAATCTCCTGGGATAAACCATAATGGAAAAGAATATTAAAAAATAATGTGGGGACTTCCCTGGTGGCGCAGTGGTTAAGAATCCACCTGCCAACGCAGGGGATACGTGTTCGAGCCCTGGTCCGGGAAGATCCCACATGCCGCAGAGCAACTAAGCCCGTGCACCACAACTACTGAGCCTGCACTCTAGAGCCCGCGAGCCACAACTACTGAGCCTGCATGCCACAACTACTGAAGCCTGCATGCCTAGAGCCGTGCTCTGCAACAAGAGAAGCCACTGCAATGAGAAGCCCGCACACCACAACGAAGAGTAGCCCCTGCTCGCCACAGCTAGAGAAAGCCCACGCGCAGCAATGAAGACCCAATGCAGACAAAAATAAACAAATAAAATTTAAAATAAACAAAAATTAAAAAGAATGTGTATATATTATATATATTATGCATAACTGAGTCACTTTGCTGTACAGCAGAAATTAGCATAACATTATAAATCAACTATACTTCAATTAAAAAAAGGAAAACAACCTTTATCCCTAAAAAATAAAATAAAATAAAATAAAAGCATTACACCCTTTGGTTCAGCAAATCCTCATCCTACAGATAAACTCTCACCTGTGCAAAACAATGTAGTAAGTTATTCACTGAAGAATTGTTTGTAATAGCAAAAGTTTAGAGACAAATGTCCGTCAATAGGGGGACTACTTAAATACATAAAAGTATATCCACAAAAATGAATACTGGGCAATTAGGAAAAAAAAGAGGAACAATTGAAAAAGCTTTTTATTTGAAAAAAATTTCTAAAACTATAACAGAAATACATTTATACCCTTTTTATCTATTGTTAACATTTTATCCCATTTGTTTTATCATTTGCACACTCTCTCTATATAAATATATTTTACTTTTTTCCTTGAACCATTTACAGGCAGAATATATATACATCATGGCCCTTTATCCCTAAACATTTTCAGAGTGTATTTTGTAAGAACAGGATATTCTTTCACATAACCACAATACTGTTATTAACGTCGTAAATTTACATTGACACAATACTTTAATCTACCATTCATATGCCAATTTTGTCAGTTGACCTAATAATGCCCCTTATAGTAGTACAAGATCCAGTCTAGGGTAAGGTACTGCATTTCTCTATAGCTTCAAATAAGGAAATTCTTGTCTTCGAAATAAGTGAAAAAAGCAATTGGAAATGTGTCTAGTATGCCACCACTAATGTATAAAAAGGAGAAATACAGAAATTGTACCATGTTTTTATTCATCTATACATAGACTATCCCTCTTGGAAGATTCACACAAAAACTAGTTAATACTGAGATTTCCCTGGCATCCAAGTGGTTAAGACTCCGCACTTCCACCGCAGGTGTACGAGTTCAATCCCTGGTTGGGGAGCTGAGATCCTGCATGCCATGAGGCGTGGCCAAAAAATTTTAAATTTTAAAAAATTTTTTAAAAATTAAAAAAAAACAAAAAACTAGTTAATACTAGTTGCCTCCAAAAAGAGAAACCTGCGTGGCTTGGGGGGAGGAAGAAGTTTTAGTTCAATACCCTTTGAACCTTTTGAATTTTGAACTATATGAATGTATAATCTAGTTTTCAAAATAAGTAAAATAAAAGGTGCTACTGCTACGGGCAATTGTTAAGTACAATCTACCCATATTCCTTACTAAAACTATTTTTAGCTGGGTGAACTGCAGAGGCTTAAAAAGACTATTCTGGCATCCTACTTTGTTCTGTTCTAACCTCTAAGACTTCCCAGAAACAAAGGCATGAGACTCAAGACCACAGAGGAATGTATCTTAAGACAATGCAGGGTCTCATTTACCTTCACAAGCGTTTGCTCCATGCTCAAGAAGTATTTCATCATTCAGAAAAGAGTCTCAAGTCCTCTCTAGTACATGACAGTCTCCAACATCTTATTAAAATAGTGTCAAGCCTCTGTCTCCCTCAAAGCAACTACTAGGAATAGCACAGGAGCTTTAGTGATTTAAGAGACTTATCCCGACGTAACCCTGTTCATTTCATACAGAATAAGACATACAACATACTCCTCTTTTATGCACACCTGATAGAGGTATCCTCCCAGACTCATCTTTCACTTGACCTCAAAACCATCAGTAACAGTAGAAGGTCTGGGCTTCAAAACAAGAAATCTGAGTCATGAATATGTGAACTTGATAACTACCACTTAAAAATGTTACCAAACAGTACCACAGTCCTAAGATAAGAGACAAATCAAAATGTTCTATACTGGGTTCAAATACTTAAAAGGCAAAAGATAATACATTATTTGCTACTAAAGATATTTATAAATTTTGTCCTCCTTAAAACTTAATTAGAAGGACTTCCCTGGTGGCGCAGTGGTTGAGAATCCGCCTGCCAATGCAGGGGACACGGGTTCAAGCCCTAGTCCGGGAAGATCCCACATGCCACGGAGCAACTAAGCCCATGTGCCACAACTACTGAGCCTGCGATCTAGAGTCTGCAAGCCACAACTACTGAGCCCGTGTGCCACAAATACTGAAGCCCAGGCGCCTAGAGCTCACGCTCCACAACAAGAGAAGCCTCCGCAATGAGAAGCCCGTGCACACAAACGAAGAGTAGCCCCCGCTCGACGCAATTAGAGGAAGCCCACGCGCAGCAATGAAGACCCAATGCAACCAAAAATAAACTAATTAAAATTAAGGGCTTCCCTGGTGGCGCAGTGGTTGAGAATCTGCCTGCTAATGCAGGGGACACGGGTTCGAGCCCTGGTCTGGGAGGATCCCACATGCCGCGGAGCAACTGAGCCCGTGAGCCACAACTGCTGAGCCTGCGCGTCTGGAGCCTGTGCTCCGCAACAAGCGAGGCCGCGATAGTCAGAGGCCCGCGCACTGCAATGAAGAGTGGCCCCCGCTTGCCACAACTAGAGAAAGCCCGCGCACAGAAACGAAGATGCAACACAGCAAAAATAAATTAATTAATTAAAAAAAAAGTAACCACTTTAAAAAAAATTAGAATTAAAAAAAATTAATTAGAAAAAGACATGCAAAAATATAGTATAGTGCTAATCATAACTCTAGCCCTCTAATTCCGCTCCATTTTAAGAGACAAAGTACACACTAGGCACAAAGAAAAGTTATTTTTGTTTAATTTAGCCACCACAGAGTTGATAGAAAGGTAAGTTCTAAACTTAATAGAAAACAGGTGGCTGAGAGCCCCCAATCATGTTTAAAGGGGGGAGGGGGGAAGACCTCATGTTAATACCTAGAATGTACTTTCTTAAAAAAAATTTTATTTAAGTATAGCTGATTTACAATGTTGTGCTTAACTGCTGTACAGCAAAGTGACTCAGTTATACATATATATATTCTTTTTCATATTCTTTTCCATTATGGTTTATCACAGGATATTGACTATAGTTCTCTGTGCTATACAGTAGGAAGTGTTTTAAATCTGGAAAAATTAAGACACAAAAAGAATTTACAGTGCATTGAGATAATTTTTTTTTAACACTATGTGGTCTGTTCTTACTGAAAGAGTTACTACTTACCTCTCCATATTAATGGGTGGAGCATGCACTTTGGTTGCTTCAGAGGTACGCTTGCCCATACTGGAGGACATGATAGTTTCACCTTCAGATTTCAATTTGTCAACAAAGTTATCTACTTCCTTTCCTTTGGCTCCCAGTTTCAAAGCCTTGCTAGGGCCTGAAGGCCTAAGTGGAAGAACACACACATACACACAAAAATACACACATGATTTAAAAAGTGAAAAACTAATTAATAATTCTCTATCACTGAAGCTTTCCTTGAAGCTGTTCTTTAAGAGGAGTGTGAATACCTCAAGGAAAAAACACAAGCTTCCTAGTGTTTAGTGGACTAGACTATTCCCTGCTCGAACTGACAGCTGGGTCACAATTAGCATATAAGCTTCAGGAATTCCCTGGTGGTCCAGTAGTTAGGACTCTGTGCTTCCACTGCAGGGGCCACAGGTTCATCCCTGGTTGGGGACTAAGATCATGTATGCCACAGGGGCACAGCCAGAACAAAACAAAAAAACCCATATAAGCTTCAAGTACCCAAAGACCACGGGTATATACTTTCATAAGCATGTGTGATCTGATGAAAACTTTGTACCTTCTATCCAGATAAATATACCTGTGTACAAACGAACTTTTTCACATAATTTCAGGTAGTTCAGATTCTCCCTTAAATCCATTCATGAACACTAGATTAAAAATACATGTTCCTTAAACAGTTAAATATCCCCTCTTCTCCCAAAATAAGGCAACTCTCATAGGAAATTGAGATCATGTTATAATTTGTAAAAGAACTCTCTTTTACACAAAAGGAAAAAACACCACATTCAGATTTCTTCTTTATCCCCATATTATGCAGCCAAATTTAATATTATATCTTACTTCATCAAGTCACTTGTTATTTACAGTTTGCCTAAAAATCAGATATCACTCTGAGATACACACATACAGCCTTCATCTGCCATTCTAGGATTGCATTCTGGGTGATACACTGGATTATACCTGGCTGGTGCAGGTGCCACTTTTGGTTTATCAGTTTCAATGATGGTCTCTGTGATCATAGCAGCTGTGCTACCTCCAGACACTGTGGAGCTTCCAAATCCCCCAAATCCTGGTGCTTTTTTGCCCTGTCTCTCTGCATCTCTTCGGGCCTGCTGTAATTCTTTTGCTTTACGCCGCATCTCAGCCTTGGCTTCACGTTCTTGAGTCTACAAGAAGATACATACTTGGATGTAGCTTTGAGTACAGACTAGACTAGCAAATAAAAAAGGGAAAATCAGATAATGAAGCCTAAAAGAAAGATATACAAACCAGCTGTCCCAGAGAAGACCCTATTTACCTCTCTGACTGCTCTGAACACCTTTTCCTCATGAGAATCCATTTCTGTGAAGGTTCTGATCTGTGCCAGGTTAACATTCTCCCGGTATCCCAGGGCAACAATTTCATCAAATGCAAAAATCAAATCAAAACAGTGCTCAGATATTTCATTCTCTTCTAAGGCTCGGCAATATTCAGGAATCTAATCATGGAGAGCAATGGAAAAGAAAGATTTAGAATTTATCAGCAGTTTTGTTTTCCAGTTATCATCCTTTAAAATACACAAATTTCAATAAGCCTAAATCCCTTTATTAGCTCCTTCTGCTACTCTGTATTTTAAGCAAGTCTGTGGCATAAAGTCTTTTATGTGTGTGGCTACATCAACAAATCTTACCTGAAGAATATTATCTAAAAATATGGCCAAACAAGTGTCAGAACCACAAAGGCAGGTTAGAGTAACTGCTAGAGAAATGGTAAACAAAAGGGCAGTTCTCATATTCTCCTTTGTAATACGTACAGTCTAGGATACCCAGTAAGTGTCTGCTGAATGAATAGGAGCTGTAGCAATAAGATGCTGGGATGAGGGCTGGGGGCATAGAACATGCAAACTGATAAGCATCAGCTGCTTTGGGGGAAAAACAGTTTTACACAAAAAATTTAAAAACAAAAACTGTAACCCAATATTACAGGACTCTTACCACTCTTGAGAAGAGCCTTAGGGTCTCCAGATCTTCTAAGATGTTGCTGTTTTTGGTAGTGATCAGTACCATGTATAGTTTCTCCATAGGCTGGTAAACATATCTGACACTCTCTGTTTCAACAAATGTGTGTTGTTTTCCAGTGTTCATGAGCTTTGGAAAAGCTGCTAACAAGCCCTCAATCCGAGTTCGGGTCATCTCTACAAACTGTCGAGAAACAATAGCCTTTCCTGCTTTTGTGCAGACTGCTGCTGCCAACAGCACCTGCCGGGAACATATAAATAAGTACTAATTAATTATTTCTTTACATGTGTTTTCTCAGCATCCTCACATCTTCTGTAGAATGGTACACTCAGTTATTTAGTGATGTGACTACTATTAGAATGCTGACTTTCAAACTCTACTTCATTGCTCTTTTAATTATAGTATGTCATTCATAAAACAAAGCTAAAGTAGAGGAAAATGAAGCTATTACTCCTGTTTTTCAATAACATACCTAGAGAAAAACTTAGTAAAGAAATAATTTTTTCTAGGTCTACAAATACATTATGAATGGATCCCCTGTGACTCAAAACTGGGTTGCTCTCTGCTTTGGCAGACCCATAAAGAAGAGCTTAAACTTTTTCTAGGGAGAATAGAGATCTCCACAGCCAAAAGAGAGGTCTGATCAGGCAGACTGAAGATTTATACAAGGCCCCTGACCTTTCATTTCATTTTTACCTAGAATATGGAACCAATCTAGTGAGTCTAAATTTATCTTCTGCTCTTTGATTAACCTTCCCATCCCACACTATCTTACCTCCAGACATGCAAACAATCTGTAAAGTGAAAAACTAAATGACTCAATGTTTCATACAGGTTTTGACACTGGGCAATGATCAAGACTAACAGTCTTTTTTTCAGAGTCTGGCATTTCATTAAACAAAATGAATAAAGCATCAAAGAAGAGAAGACCAAATGCCATTAGCAGAGTAGTAAGAATATTAAGTGCAGTGTTAATAGTCTCTTCAGTACAGGAACCCAAAAGTTCACAAGGACAAGGAACAAAAAGACTATTTACACATTTTGGAAGCCTCAATCCTGGGATACAACCTCTGAAATATCAACATCCTACTGGTCAGGCTTCTCAGCTTTACAGAAACCTGTCCTCTACAGGTGAGCAGCTTGAAGAAAAAACAAGTTAGTCAATTTGAATAAATATTCTCATAGTTTCAAAACAGCAGAACAGTTTTATAATAATTATAGGAGAACACAATGTCCTTATTCATCAAGGATAGGTCATTAGGGTATTTGGGAGGTAATTACCATCACGCTTATTTCCAAGCAGCTAGGTAAAAACAATTTATATCGAAAAAGTGTTTGATCTATATCCTGCACAAATAATTTCCCTCTACCAAACAGATTTGTATTTTTACTGATTGAATTGCTTCCAATGAACATCAGGCAAATTTTCTCATGTGAAATCTCAAGAATAATGCTATCAACTGCTCTATTTCCCAAATAACAACTGCAAGTTTAGAAAGAAGCTCATTTAAGGGAGTTATACAATTTTATGTTCCTGAGTCTATCAACTCTATATTGAAACTTACCTTAATTATTCCAGCATAAAGTTACGTTGTATAGAATTAAAAAGTTTAAAAATAGAAAGTAGTTCTACATCATAAATAAATACTCTAAGGAAGAATCTTGTTTTGTAAGTTATATCCTTTTAAAAAGATAAAATACTTCAGACATACAGAGAGGTATAGAGTATAAAATTAGTTGGTTACTTCAAGAGTGGCAAACAAGCTAGCTTAAAAGTCCCAAAACAGTCACTTTCCCCAAAATATTTATAATTTTTTAAATAAATAGTTTGGTTTTTTTTTTTTTAAAAAATGAACAGTTTTGTACTTAAGAAATGTATCTTTCACCATCACCAGCTGCTTGGGAGGTTTCTGCTACCACCCAGGCATGAGGCAAGAAGATATACTGAGGGGAGTAAAGGATCCCAGAAAAAGAATAAAAATGCAACAAGGTTATGATCCATTCTTTTCAAAGGAAATCTCCCACCTCATGTCTTTAACTTTACTATTTTGTTGTTGTTGGCCACAGAATTTTATTTATTTCAGCTTTACTGAGGTAAAATTAACATATAAAAATGTGAGATATTTTAAGTGTACATCATGGTGATTCCATGTCTTTTTTTTTTTTAAGTTTTTGGCCACACCCCACGGCATATGGGATCTTAGTTCCCCAACCAGGGACTGAACCCACGCCTTCTGCATTGGAAGGCAAAGTCTTAACCACTGGACCGCCAGGGAAGTCCCAGTGATTCCATGTCTTTAATTTCATTTTTTTCTTCTGGTTTTATTGAAATGTAATTGACATACAGCCCTGTAAAAGTTTAACATGTATAGCATAATGATTTGACTTACATACATCATGAAATTATTACCACATAAGTTTGGTGAACATCCATCATCTCATATAGATACAACATTAAAGAAATAGAAAAAAGGGAGCTCTCTGGCGGTCCAGTGGTTAGAGGACTCCATACTTTCACTGCCAAGGGCCTGGGTTCGATCGCTGGTCAGGGAACTAAGATCCCGCAAGCCACACGGTGCAGCCAAAAAGAAATAGAAAAAAAATTTTTTTTCCTTCTGATGAGAACTTGTGACATTACTCTCTTAACAACTTTCATATATAAGATACAGCAGTATTAGCTATATTTATCATACTGTTCAATGCATGCCTAGTACTTATTTATCTTATGACTGGAAGTTAGCACTTTTTGACTACCTTCATCCAGTTCTCCCTCCCCCCACCCCCGCCTCTGGTAACCACAAATCTGATCTCTTTTCTGTTTGTTTGTTTGTTTATTTTTAGAGTATGACTGACCTACAACACAATGTTAGTTCTGGTATACAACATAGTTATTTGATATTTCTATACATTTCAAAATGATCACCATGATAATCTAGTTACCATCTGTTACCATATAAAGATATTATATATAGACTATATGCCCCACACTGTCCCCCATCCATGTCTTTAAATTAATAGTGTGAGATAAAGAAAGATTTCTTCAAATAAGGGCAAGGACTCCTGTAATTTTTGGTACACACATAATGATAATACCTTAATCTCGAAAAAGAAGAAATTGACCTAAAATTATCACCAGGCAAGAGACTTAGAGACTTCTTTGAAGACTAAAACCAAATATACTCAAGAAATTTGATTTCACATTAATTTTTATCATATGATGTTCATGTTTCAACCAAACCATGCTTCAACCACTGCAAAAAAAGAAAGAAAAAGGTAGTTGCTGCTTTAGCTTATGAATGATAAGCAAGTATGTCTCTGTATTGGTTCACTAAAGCTTTGTATGACATGTACATCCAAATAAAGTAAGGTTTGCGGGATCTTAGTTCATCAACCAGGGATTGAACCCAGGCCCTCGACAATGAAAGCATGGAGTCCTAACCACTGGACCACCAGGGAATTCCCCAAAAATATTTCTTTTAAAATCAACTGTCATAATGTTATACCAATGGGTTAAAATTTCCAAAAGTATCAATATAATATATGAATTCAAAAAGTGTCAAATATCAAAAAACTCAACGTATAAAAGTTCTAAAAAACTGGTAATTCAAAAAGAAGACCTAGTGATGATGATGCTTGTGAAGAATTTGGATAAACTGTTTCATGAATATAAGAACAGAAAAAAGGAATTATTTCTCAATTAAAAATCTTATTTATGTAACTTTAACAATATGTATAAGTAAATTATTAAATACTTTAAGAACATATTTAACTATTTGTGCTATAGTCCTAAAAGTTTTATATTCTGAAAAGCTTTTCTTCTTAATATTCTCATCAGGTAAATGAGGAATTCCCTTATATTTGGGATCACCTCACATTGGTTTCTCCTTCTATGTGAATTAGACTATGTGAATTAGAAATAGTGTTCTAAATTTGTGAAGAACTAAGTTAATATACCAGGAAAATTAAATGACTGGAAGTGAGACAATTTGGATCCTACTTTTTGTTCTTCTATTTACTATCTGTCTGACTTAAGTTACGTTTCAACTTCTCTTAGCCTCAGTTTCCTCCCTGAGAATATGGAGCATCATCTGACTACCTCACAAGCTATTATGAGGATCAAATGAGTGTAATAAAAATGTAAGCCAAAGCTATACAACTTATGCCACAAAATATGTAAACGTAAAAGACACACACAATGTAAAACAGCACCATTATTAATAATAAACTTGCCAAGAAATGCATGTCATTAAAAAATTTGTCACTTCAAGGCAATGGACTTTTACTTTTATGGGTTTGGCAGTATTTTAATACTCAAATAATGCAAATGGACTCCCCACAAAATTTTACATATAATGTCAGAGAATTCATAGATCCTTTAGAGTAGTAATTCTCAAATGACCCATGGAGAATCACTTTATGCAGTGAGAAATATTACTAATAAATAGGAGCACATCATAAATTTAATACTTATAGAGCGCTCACTAAAAAAAAAAAAAAAAAGGCCGAGAACCACAGTCCTAAGAAGTATGGTACCCCACCTTAGAATTTTATGAGGTTTTGAAGGAACAGAATAAGCCACAGTAAAGATACTAAGCACAGCACAATTTAAACATTTGAAGTCAAAAGTCTACTCAGAGGGGGCTTCCCTGGTGGCGCAGTGGTTGAGAGTCCGCCTGCCGATGCAGGGGATGCGGGTTCGTGCCCCAGTCTGGGAGGGTCCCACGTGCCGCGGAGCGGCTGGGCCCGTGAGCCATGGCTGCTGAGCCTGCGCGCCCGGAGTCTGTGCTCCACAACGGGAGAGGCCACAACAGTGAGAGGCCTGCGTACCGCAAAAATAAAAAAAAAGTCTACTCAGAGAAAGGACTGCTCAGACCAAACCTTCAGACCTATATAAATATGCTGATTTAATACAAAGCCCATGTCTAACATATCTAATAATAATAATAAGCCTGTTAGAAACAATGTTTGTATGTTTCAGGGTAGTTCTTAGGCAGCTGGAATTTAAAACACCTCCATACCATACAGAGTTTAGGTAAAAATTAACATCAAGGCAACATGAAAGGGAAATTAAAGGCAACCTGGAACCAGAAAGATGTATGCAATGTAGAGGGGCAATTCACCCACTTTGCTTTATTGATTGGGCATGGTCAAAGGCTAATGTTAGGCAGTGGCAATCTCCATTTTAGCAGTATTACTATAAGAATTAACTAAATAATTATTTATTGGACACCTACTACACACACTAGATGCCCTCTGGGAATACTATGAGGAAATCAGTAAGACTGGCATTCTTCTCTTAAGAGATCTAGTAAGATCTCAAAAGTTCGCATCCCCCAAAAACTAAATTTTTTTGTAATTATGTATAGTGATGAATGTTAACTGGACTTATTTTAGTGATCATTTCACAATACATACAAATATCAAATTACTGATATTGTTGTACACGTGAAAGTAATATGCTATATGTCGATTATAACTCAAAAAAAAAGGCAGCAGCAGGCTAATAGGGATAAGACACAAACATAAATAACTGTAATACTAGGCAGAATATGTTAAGTAATGCACTATAGGAATTCAGAGGAAGAAATTACTTCTAGCTCACAAGATCACTGATGACTTGATGGAAGAAAGAGCATTTAAATTATGCTTTGATGAATCAGGGAATTTGAGTATGTAAAGATGAAGAAACAGTAGGGTAAAATAGTAGGTACCAAGCAGAACTCTGGGACTCTCTTTGAGACATTCCACTATACAGATATAAGCAGAATAAGGCTCCCAAAGTAGGACCAAAGTGCCCAACACTAAGCATAACTCTAAACCTCAAGACACCACAATCGCAGGATCCACAAAGCTGACAAAGGTTTCTATTCACTGTTATCCATGTTAATAACACAGTTATTAACATGGCTGGAAGGTATGGTTAGCTCGAAACAAGATAAATTTAACCTACCCTAAATTAACATTCATCTTAAATGCCTTTAAATAATTAAGCTTCCCTTCACATAAGTGTTTACCAATTATTAAAAAATAGTATATACTAAAAGGTAGGTTAATTTTTCCTACTGTAATTTCATCTGATTTTCTTTGGGGAAGAGTGAATAAGTATGATTCTCTATACAGTTATTATACTTGTTTTTTACATTTTTGGAAAAGAGCATTTAGACCTAAAACAAACTTTCAAGAGCCCTTGATCGCTTTATAGATACAAAAACTGAGGGTCCAGAAGTTATGCAGATGATCTCTTCAGGACTGTTTAAAAAAACAAAGTAAAATTTCCCATTAGGTTACACTTTGTCAGACAACTTTTCTCTAATACTTAAAATGCTTTGAATATATTGTCATTTGTTTTTGTATTAAATAACAACACTCTGCTACCCAGCTTTAACTACATGGATCAGAAAGTTCCTTGAGTAAAGAAACCTGGAGAATTAGGTTTCTGTTCTGCCTCTGCCACTAATTATGTTACCTTGGATGTCACTTAATTGTTTCTTGAAATATCCCTAAAATAGAGGTTAGGGACTTCCCTGGTGGTGCAGCGGTTAAGAATCTGCCTGCCAATGCAGGGGACAGAGGTTCAAGCCCTGGTCCGGGAAGATCCCACATGCCGTGGAGCAACTAAGCCTGTGCGCCACAACTACTGAGCCTGTGCTCTACAGCCCGCAAGACACAACTACTGAGCCTGCGTGCCCGAAAGCCTGCGCTCCAGAACAAGAGAAGCCACCGCAATGAGAAACCCGTGCACTGCAATGAAGAGTAGCCCCTGCCTACCACAACTAGAGAAAGCTTGCGTGCTGCAACGAAGACCCAAGGCAGCCAAAAATAAATTAATAAATTAATTTCAAAAATAAATTAAAAAAGAGGTTAGTTTATGTGAAAATAGAGGTTAGTTTATGTGAAAGTGCCTTTGCACCTTTAAGATTCTGTAAGTGTAAGCATCTGAAAACTTTACAGCAACAGAAAATGTGCAATACCTCCATTTCACACCCACTGCTCCAGTGGTAACTATCAATATTTTGGGTTTTTTGGTTTTTTTATTGGTGCGCGGGCTTCTCTCTAGTTGTGGCATGTGGGTTTTCTCTCTCTAGTTGTGGCACGGGCTCCAGTGTGCCTGGGCTCTGTACTTGTGGCCCATGGGTTCCACGGCTCATGGGCTCTGTAATTTGTGGCACGCAGACTCTCTAGTTGAGGCGCATGAGGTCAGTAGTTGTGGCACATGGGCTTAGTTGCCCCGTGGCATGTGGGATCTTAGCTCCCTGACCAGGGATCAAACCCACGTCCCCTGCATTGGAAGGCGGATTCTTACCACTGGACCACCAAGGAAGTCCCACTATCAACACTTTGGAACCATACTTTACATTAATATTAAGCTGCCAGAAGGCAAACTGCCTAACCAAAACAAATCATGTGTGTGTATAGTATATGTGTGTCAGATAGCTGCCATATCATCCCTTCATCCTCACTAGTGATAGAGGTCCAAGCATAACAGGTAGTAATTCAGCATAAATACGCATAATTCCCTAAAGAAAAAAAGTCAAGGACTTCCTTGAACCTCTAAATGCTTCAGTATTCCTCACTTCCAGAATTAGCCAGTCACTTTGTTCCTCGTAATTCACTGTAATGATGATATATATATAATTCATGATCATATTAAGGCCAGCTTCTACAACTGTCATAGAGGACCATTTCATCTTTCTTGTATGCATGAAGTGATTACAGATAAAATCAAATCGGGGGAAGATTACAATAAAATACAGAGTACATACAAAACCAAAACCTGAAGTTACTCAGTGAGAGTTTTAAGCTCATCACAAGTTTCTGTTCTAAAACAAAAACCTGTAGAGTATAAAAATAAAAGGACAGGGCTTCCCTGGTGGCGCAGTGGATGAGAGTCCGACTGCCGATGCAGGGGACACGGGTTCGAGCCCCGGTCCGGGAAGATCCCACATGCTGCGGAGCGGCTGGGCCCGTGAGCCATGGCCACTGAGCCTGAGCGTCCAGAGCCTGTGCTCCGCAACGGGAGAGGCCACAACAGTGAGAGGCCCGCGTACCGCAAAAAAAAAAAAAAATTTTTTTTAAATAAATAAATAAAAGGACATTGTTCTCAGTTTCTGCAGTGTACCTTCTATTTGGAGAATAAATAAGATGGTAAATCAAAAGAAACTCAAGAAAATCATTTTCACTCTCCTCTCAAACAACAATCAAAAAAATACATAAAGAATACAATAGCTGTGCAGCTGCTGTATTGTATATGAAAAAGAAAAAGAAAAAAGAAAAACCAAAACAATAATAACTCCCTAACTGGGAACTCTTATTACTGTGTAGGATTTCAGTCTCCCCCCGCCCCCATCATGTGTAGACCAGCCATACAAACCCAAATCTAGCTTTCTAATAACTAATGACTCTTGGAAACTGAACATATTGTGATCATTTACATTTAATGTGATCACTACAGTAAATTTACTCATTGCCTATACTTAGTAGATAAGAAGAGAACAGCACTCTGTAGATAAGTAAAGATTTTACAGATTAGGGCTACCATGAGACTTAATATCAAGTTCATTCAAATATAAGTTTACTAAAAAAAAGAACTGACTATAATGATATCTGACAAGTGTTAAGAAAATAAGAACATGTTCTCATTAATTTGCAGAAAGCTGGAAAAAAAGATCAAATCAAAAGATGCTTTTTTTGTACTTCATTTTATAACAAAGTCATCATAGGCCATTTGTTTTTCCATTTGTTCATTTATTTCTCTAGAAGGACTTTGTAGTGTAGGACATTTTGCACCAACTTCAGTAACTAAAGCTAAAGGAAATTTATTTTTCAAAAATCAACATTTACATACTGATATCTACAACTTACCCTAAAGCGCATTTTAAAAAAAAGATGGCTACAAGGATGAATGGATCATTAGATGCGTGATAAAGCAAGAATAGTGAAATGTTAATTACAGAATCTAGCTGGTGGTTACATGGGGTGTTCACTGTAAAGCTCTTTCAACTTTCCTACATGTTTGAAAATTTTATAATAAAATGTTGAGGAAAAATCAACTTTCAGAAGTTTGGATACAACTTTTAGATCCAAGAAATCTTACAAAATGTTACCCTATTTGGACCTTTCTTTGTCCAGGGATCTCTTTGTAAAGGAATAGAACCCAAAAACATTACACAGAAAAATACTTAATAATGTCTTACAGAATGTACTGAGATAAGTTGTTATCCAGAGTACACAAATCTGTAGGTATCTGGATCATGCCAAGTCCCAAGTAATTCAGAAACACATACATATTTAAACATGACACAACTGTATGTATATGCACACATGTCCAAATAACATGGAAAATTTATATTTTTATATTTACCACTCAACATCTAGGGCTCTACCATCCCTCTGGTTATCTATGAATTAAAAATCATACTAGGAAAAAAAATAGTATGAGGTTCCAAGAACTTTTCAACAAACAAGGTTTGTGTAAAGATTAATCTATATTTCGTTTATATAATACAAGACTTTAATTTTGCTTTTAATATTACAATATACTCTGAAATGCACTATAGGTACATCCAGGATGTATAAAGGAAGTAGTTTAAAAATCACTACCCAAATACTAAGCCTCCTAGTGGAAACGAAGAAAGGAGTTTTGGGAAATTTTACGTCCAACATAAAAGTTTTATGAGGTAAACCTACCTGATGCAATTTATATGCCTGAAGCTGAAGAAAACCTTTCAGTGGTTTAAAGCCCAAGCATGAATCCCCCCCCCACCAACCAAGTTCTCATCTAAAAAGGTCGTGAACAGAACTTAATGATTGGCACCAAATTATACTGTCATCTCTGAAGTGTGTAGGAAGATGCTTTAAATCAAATTACTAATCTATTGACAAAAATAGAATTAAAAAAAAGACTGTCCTTCAAAAGACTGAAGGGCATAAAGTGCACTTAAAAAAATTACTAGCTTGTTTGGAACCAAAAAATTTCTCCTACTTCATAAATATCCACAAATCGACGTGAGAAAGAAAGAGGCAGTGGAGTGAGCACTGTTGTGTCCCATCTCGCACCCACGTTAATTTTAACAATAGATGAGAACACAAAGATAATGCAACTGAAGGCAAGTGACAGGTCCCAGAGTATAAACTCCTCCTCCCTCCTGTGAGATATCTGATTACAATATGCCACATTCACATTTCACTTCACCAGAACGACAAGCTCCCTGAAGGCAGAAAGCCTGTGATATCGATAACTCGGCTCACATTTTCCCAATGCTCTTATACACAGTGTACACTCAATCACACTGACAAATGGACCCACCTAAGATCTACAGAAGTAGGAGGCAGGTTTCTGGGACACTTGGGTCCTACAAATTAGGGACAAATTAGTGTCAGAAGTTATTCCTTCCTGTTCTATGCCTCCTTTCGAACTTTCCTCTATTTGTCCTTTTCAAACAAACTAAAGAAAAAGTCCTGAACGCTAATGGGTTTAGATTTCAAACTTCAACGGCCTACGGAACACCGGGGATGAGAGGTGAGCTTTTTACAAAAGGAAGAGAACCCTCGAGAGGCCCAGCTTGCTGCGCCTAGGTGCCCACGGAACCTGCTGGGCACTAGCGCCCACGTCCACAGCGTGGGGTCCAAGGGACATCACTAAGAGGTTCTTGCAGAGCAACAACCCTGGGCCCGTTTTCGGGCCCGGGTCCCGGCAGAGAAGGGTGCCCAGCTGGTTGCGGGGGAGGGGTGTGGGCGCGACCACAGAGGGACTGGAGTCAGGTCCCTCGGATCTCCCGGGAGGTCGAGCACAGGGTGCGGAAGGCCACCCTGCTCCCAGAGCCCGGGGGAAGCGCCTAGCTCCGGGCCCTCGGGGCGGGGCTCCTCTGGCCCCAGCACAGGCCGGCAGCAGGGAGAGCGGTCGAGCAAGGCCGGGACCCGGGAGTTAGGCCCGGCCCGGGTCTTACCATGGCGACGGCGGTGGTGGGTCGCACCCGAGCTCCGGCGCCACTGCAGCTAGGGCTGGGGTCGGGGGAAGGGGAGCACCGGCCGCTCCGGACCTACTGCCCCCCTGACAGGAGCACCGGGCGCTTCGCCTCTTGCCAAGATGGCGGCCTCGAGCCACGTCTCCAACCGGAAACGGCACGGGTCAAAGGGCGGGGGGCGGGGCGCCGTGGGGTGGGAAGACTGTGCGCGCAGGCTGAGACGCTGGCTGTGTCTGGCAGGCCACCGGACTCGACCACCAGCGTGGAACCGGTGGCTTCTGTACTTTCCCTGTTCGTCAGTGCCTTCGTTTAATTTGCGACGTCTCTTGCAGTTTATAAAGCTCTCACAGCCACTCTATTATTTGATATACAAAATAACTTGTTCATAAGGGACTAGTAGCCAGAATATATAAAGAACTCTTAAAATTCAACAATGGAAAGACAAAAAATCCAATTTTAAAATGGCCAAAATAGCCATTCTCTAAAGAAGATATACAAATGAATAATAAGCACATAAAAAGATGCTCAACATCTTTAATCCTTAGGGAACTGCAAATCAAAACCCTGCTTCATACCCACTAGGATGGCTGTAATAATAAGTGTTGATGAGAATGTGGAGAAATTAGAACCCTCATACACTGTTGGTGGGATCGTGAACTAGTGCAGCTGCTTTGGGAAGCAGTTTGGCAGTTCCTCAAAAAGTTAAACATGGAGTTACCATGTGACCCAGCAATTCCACTCCTAGGTGTATACGCAAGAGAATTAAAAGCATACATTCACACAGAGATTTGTACACTAATGTTCATACAAGCATTATTCATAATGGCCAAAAAATGGAAACATTCCAAGTGTCCATAACAAAATGTAGTATATCTACATAATGAACTATTAGTCACAAAAAGGAATAAAGTATTGATATATGATACAACATGGATGAAACTTGAAAATATTATGTTAAGTGAAAAATGCTGGTCACAGAAGACCACACTTTGTATGACTCCATTTATATGAAACATCTGGAGTAGACAAATCCATTGAGACAAGAAGTAGGGCTGCAAGGGACTGGGGGAGGGGAGAAATAAGGAATGAGTTTTGGTTTTTGGAGTGATGAAAATGTTCTGGAATTAGATAGAAGTGGTGGTTACACAACCTTGTGAAATACTAAAAACCACTGAATTGTACACTTTAAAAGGGTAGCTTTTTATGGTAAATTATACCTTTTTTTCAAAAAACTGTGTAGGAAGCAGGGCAGTTACTGTGCTTATGTCCATTTTGTAAACGAAGAAAATGATGACAAGTTTAAGAAATGTACCCAAACTTCTAGTTCTATAATGGAAACAAGATTCAAATCTGGTCTTCTGATTGTATGGGTAGTCTTCCATGCCAAACGTCAGACTTTTCAGATTATAAGTGATTCAGCAGTTCTTCCCCACATTATTTTATGCCATGTTAGTGGCTCAACTGTTTATCCATTATTGCTGCAATAATGGATAAACAGCAATCTTTTATTTAGTGTTTATTTTATGTCAGGTACTTTACACGTATTATCTCTAATCCTTATACACAACAATTCAGATAAGGACACTGAGGATCAAAAAAGTTAAGCATTTGCCCAAATTCATACAGCCAGCAAGTGGTAAAGCCAAGATGTAAACTCAGCTTTTCTCATTATGTCACACTGCCTCTCTATATCTCCTGTGTACTCCTTAATGTTTATTGAACACTTACAATGTACCAGGCATTACTTCAAATTCTTCACACAGATTATTTGACTTTTTTTTTTTTGGTTGCACAGGGTCTTAGTTGCAACAGGCATGTGGGATCTAGTTCCCTGACCAGGGGTCGAAGCCAGGCCCCCGGAATTGGGAGCACAGAGTCTTATCCACTGCGCCACCAGGGAAGTTCCCCAGATTATTTTACTTAATCCTCACAAGAATTCTCTAAGTACCATTAATACCTCCCTTTTGCAGGTGGGGAAACCAAGGTACAGAGAGGAAAACCATTTTACCACAGGTGTCAGGGCTAGAAAGTAGCAAAGCTAGGATTCAAACAAAGGCTGCTCAACTTCACAACCTGTACCCTTAAGCACTGCATTATAGAATTCTCTCTCTTACTCATTTCAATTCCATTTCCAATGGCTTTCTAGTAGAATCTTTACAAAGCTCGAAAACTTTTTTTTTCTATTTTAAAAAGAAAAGAAACAAAGACCAAATATCTTTTCTTTAAAACTTTGTTTAAAATGGGTATAAATTAGAAATTATAGTATTAATAAATCAAAGGCCCATAAAGAGCTTAGATGTTTGTATACTGATAGATGCCCAGAGATTTTTATGCCAATTGGGACAATTTAATTTGCATAGGAAGGTTACCAATCAGCAATTTTTCTATTGTAATAGGATATTTTCCTTTACACGTACCCAATTTTTTAACATTAAAAAACTGTGCAGGAAGATAAGAACTACTAAGTATCTTTGTAGTTTAAAAAGATTAAGGACTTAAGCAAAGGGTTGAATTAGAATTGTTATTTTCCCCAAAGTATCCCTTCATAAATATGAATAAACACAAAAGTACATACTGAGGAAGACCATATTCAGAGAATCATTTTCTTAAAAACTCTATACACTTTAGATAAAAGGAATCAAGATTTAACCGGTATTAAATGAAGTCCCCAAAACAATAACAGATGAAAAAAATTAAACCCACCATCGAAAACTTTTAAACTTCACATGTCTGGAAAGATATATATCAAACCGTATTGTTTATTTTTGTTATTAAAAACACACATTTTTTAAAAAGATGAACAAATTTTTTTTTTTTTTTTTTTTTTTTGCGGTACGCGGGCCCCTCACCACTGTGGCCTCTACCATTGCGGAGCACAGGCTCTGGACGCCCAGGCTCAGCGGCCATGGCTCACGGGCCCAGCTGCTCTGTGGCATGTGGGATCTTCCCGGACCGGGGCACGAACCCGTGTCCCCTGCATCGGCAGGCGGACTCTCAACCACTGCGCCACCAGGGAACCCCCGAACAAATTATTTTTAAAATTTATTTTATTGAAGTATAGTTGACATACAATGTTGTGTTAGTTTCTGGTGTACAACAAAGTGATTCAGTTATATATATATACGTGTATATATATATATATATTATATATTCTTTTTCATATTCTTTTCTATTGTGGTTTATTACAAGATATTGAATATAGTTCCCTGTGCTGTAAGTAGGACCTTGTTGTTTCTTCATTCTATATATAATAGTTTGCATCTGCTAATCCCAAACTCCCAATCCATCCCTCCTCTACCCTCCTCCCCCTTGGCAACCACAAGTCTGTTCTCTATGTCTGTGAGTCTAAAAAAATGAAAAAATTCTTAATTTAAAAAAGTAAAAATTCTGTCTGGAATTATTGCTTTATTATGGCAACTTCCAGGGGCCTTCAATATGGACCACCAAAGTTCAGCAAGGACCAACTGATACTGATTCTTTGGAAATATGAAATTAGCTGAATTAAACTGCAGAAGAAAAGCACCTCTGCAAGCATGCTTCGTGAGGAGTACCTTAGAGGCAGTATGTCACAGTGGTTAAAAGCAGAGACTTGGGAATTAGACTGACCTGTGTGTGACTCCCATTTTCTGCACTTACTGCCTGGGTGACTTTAGGCGAGTTACTTTAACTCTCCTAAACCTCAATTACCTAATCTGTATATTGGCAGTAACATCTATCTCATAAAGTTACGAAGTTAGATTACATATTAATAAATAAGATTATCTACTCTAAGTGCTCCTACATACTAAATGCTCAACAATACATATCCATTATTGTTAGCAATAACATGACAAAATATTTCTTAACGTTTTGCATTTCCCTTTTAACCAGAAGTGTCTCAGAAGAGGTGTCTCTGATTTCCCTTTTTAAAGCCAATTTTCGCTTTCCTCTGGCAGGTTTTCATGATCAAATTTCCAAAATTCTTTTGTTTCTCTCCCTCTGACTCCCCAAATTAAGTATGTCTGTAGTTTTGAAATATTTGTTCCTTATATCTTCATTCATTCATTCCTTCACTCATCCACACAATGAGCATTTTGAAAGTGCCTGATTTATGCAATGCACTGATCTGTGAAAAGCTTAAAAACTAATTAGACACAGACCCTGCCCTAAAGAAGCCCACAGTCTTCTTAAGCAAATAAAAATGCAGGAGAGGGCTTCGCTGGTGGCGCAGTGGTTGAGAGTCCGCCTGCCGATGCAGGGGACACGGGTTCGTGCCCCGGTCCGGGAAGATCCCACATGCCACAGAGCGGCTGCGCCCGTGAGCCATGGCCGCTGAGCCTGGGCGTCCGGAGCCTGTGCTCCGCAATGGTAGAGGCCACAGTGGTGAGGGGCCCGCGTACCGCAAAAAAAAAAAAAAAAACGCAGGAGAAGGAAGCAACCACATAGCACAGGGAGATCAGCTCGGTGCTTTGTGACCACCTAGAGGGGTGGGATAGGGAGGGTGGGAGGGAGACTCAAGAGTGAGGAGATATGGGGGATATATGTATAGCTGATTCACTTTGTTATAAAGCAGAAACTAACACACCATTGTAAAGCAGCTATACTCCAATAAAGATGTTTTTAAAAAATTCAGGAGAATGGGTTAAACCTGAATCTCAGATAATGAATAATTTGATAGTACTGTAAGTTATGTCCCATGCAATGAGACACAGTGGAGGGGAAGGACTATAATGTAATATAAATACTATAAAAGGTCGTACAAAGTGTCCTGGGAATTTAGCTAAACTTCCGAGTTTGCCTAAAGTCTGATTGGACTGACTTAGTAGGAATTGCATACCCAGTGCTCCTTGTCCTGGGGGAGACAGGCACACCATATTTCCGGATTGGAAGGCTAACTCTATGCGAACCGAAATTCATCCGTCAGCTTTGCCGCCCCCGGCCGCTAGATGCCGCCACAGACAAATTTATTGAAACCCTAGACAAACAGGATCCGAGGCCCTCTAGATCCTCCCCGGATCCTTCAATGCTGGAAGAGACTTAACGCGCGAGTGGAGAAGGTCTCACGAGAGTGAAAGAAAGTATCGCGATTTTTTCTTTCTCTCCTTTTTTTCTTGCTTAGCGACTGACAACAGGCCGGTTGCTCCGAGTAGAAGCCCTTGGCCTTCTTCCAAGTAGAAGTGGCCTGGCCTGAGATTGGAGTGAGACCCCAGCCCTAGGCTGGGGTTCTTTCCACAGAGGAGACGGATTCAGAGGGGCTACAGGTAATTCGTACTCACCCTAGCAGAAAGAGATCTCTCTTTCTCCCACCGTAGAGGAATAGAAAGGACTCCCCTTCCCTCTCCCCATCTCCCCTCCACCTCTTCCCATCTTCTTGACAACTGTTCTTTCCCTCCTTCCTTCACGCCATCACCAACCATCCTGCTTCCTTTACTCCCCAAGAAACTTAAGTGGGATCCGACATACAAGACGGGGGTGGTGTGGTGGGGGTGAGGGTGATGCTTTCGGGATTATTGGGTGGGACCAAGAGGCTGGAGTTTACCCTGTCTTCGGGGAACGCCCCTCCCTCCCAGGTAACCCCAGAGACAGAACTCTTTCTAGAGCCTCTACAGCCTCCCCTGAGAAGCTCCGGCCGCCTTGCGAAACTGATCGAACCGGAGGAGACAGCCATTATCTACAGACAAATACTGTTTTGCCCTTGCGCGGGTATCTTACAGCTTTGGGGAGCTGCTTCAGAAGTTGGCTGTCGTTTCTCTCCACGATTCCCTCGTTCCTCAGCCAGCCTGCCAGCAGTTCCTAAATAAGGGCTGCAGCAGAATGACTTAACTGCTTGACCTGGGGCCAAGAAGCCTTAAGGAAAGTTTGAATGGGGGGGGGGGGTATGGTGAAGGTTTCAGGTAAAACTGGTGTCTTGGGTAAGGAAGAGGAACCAATGCTGGTTTGGAATCCACCTCCCCACAGAGTGCTTAATGTCCCGTGATAGGAGCTCTGTTCATATTTCCTTTTGCTTAGACCAAGACCGTTGAAAACCAGACATATGATGAGCGTCTAGAGATTAACAACCCTGAAGATGTTGCGAGTATTTATGCTCCAACCACAAGACACAAAGGTAAGAGAGGCATGAAGAGGAAAGAAATGGTTGTTTTTTGTTTTTCTCTTTGTTTTGTTTGTTTTGCAATTGTAAGTCAGCGGTTACTAAAAACAAACCAAAATTTGTAAAAAAAAAAAATCTCCAAATAAACCATGAGAATCAAAACTGTTTATCTCACATGAATGACATGTAGCTTAGAATGGCATGTAGCTTAGAACTTAGCCGTACTTTCTTAGAAACAGAAACAAAACAATTGTCTATTACCACATGGAGAATACGTTTGACCCTGGTAGGTACCGCCTTGAGGGTTGCAGGATGGATTCATGATTGTCCCCAAGAATTTTCTATTTTCTGTTAGCAGATGTTGGCTTTCAGAGTCAAGTTACTTGCCATTGCTTCTGTTTTCCAAATAGTTAAGGGGGGAGAAAACACAGCCACCCAGATTGCAGGATCTTCCATCAACCTAACCAGTGTTCCCCATCGCCATTTACTTCATGATACTGTTCTGCCCACAGTCTGCCGGGGGTTCATGTTTGTTTAATTTATCAAAACTCTTTTGCTCAGTTCTGAAGATGCTTCAGTTACCTATCCTTAACCTGCAATTCCAATTGAAACCTCAACAGAATATTTTTAGAGGACTTGACACCATCATTTGTTCAACAAACATTTTTTGAATGCCTATTATCTGTCAGCCTTATGCTTGGCACTACGTATACAGTTTTTTGTTTGTTTCTTTGTTTTGGCCATGCCGCGTGGCTTGTGGGATTTGAGTTTCCCGACCAGGGATTGAACCCAGGTCTTCGGCAGGGAGAGCTCAGAGTCCTAACCACTGGACCGCCAGGGAATTCCCAGGTATACAGTATTAAAAGAGACACTGACCCTGCCATCCTGATGCCTGTAATTATGGGAGACAGATGCCAAATGAATAAAGAAACACAATTACAAATGTGTTAAGTGCATTGATGGGAAGCAAAGAGTTTGATGTTATGGAGAATACTGGTGAGGAGTGGGATCTACTTTTGATGGAGGGGTCAGGGAAGACCTAAGGAGGTGATGGTTGAAACTGAAAGGTGAGAAGGATTTAGACACAGAGGAAAAGTAGGCCAGGAAGAGGGAGCCCCTAGTGAAATGTGAAAAGGACGTGAGGCCAGAAAGAACTTGGGTTACTTTGAAGACTTGAAAGAGACCAGCATATGGTAGGAGAGAGTAACCTCAGAGGTAGTCAGGAGGTATAACAAGCAGGGCTTTAGAAGCCATACTGCTGTTATGCATGGCATGGATTGAAGGGTGCAAAGGTGAAAGCAAGGAGCCAGTTAGAAGGACTGTCGCCATTGCTGAGTTGAGGTGTGACAGTGGCTTGGATGTGGGGAGGAAGTTGAGAATAGAGAGAGTTGGCAAATGCTAGAGGTATTGTTGTAGTAGAATCACTGAGACTTGCTGATGGATTGGATTTAGCTCTTGAGTTAGGAATCAAGGATGACATCCAGGGTTGTTTGTTTATTGTGGTAAACTTGCCTAATATAAAATTTACCATTTTAACCATGTTGAAGTGTACAATTCAGTAGCATTAAGTACATTCGTGTTGTTGCATAAGTATCTACTATTTCCAGAACTTTTTCATCATCCTGAACAGTTATTATTAAACAATAACTCTCTATTCCCCTCCCCTCCCCCCCGCCCCCCAGCTGCTGGTAACCTCTATTCTGCCTTGCCTCTATGAATTTACCTATTGTAGGTACTGCATAAGCAGAATCATACAGTGTTTGTCCTTTCCTGTCTGGCTTATTTCACGTAGCTTAATGTTTTCAAGGTTCATTCATGCTGTAGCATGTGTTAGAATTTCCTTCCTTTTTATGGCTGAATAATATTCCATTGTTTGTATAACCACATTTTGTTTATCCATTTGTCTGTCGATGGACACTTGGGTGGTTTTGGCAATTGTGAATATGCTGCTATGAACATTGGTGTACAAGTATCTGTTTGAGTCCCTGCTTTCAGTCTTTTGGTGTATGTATACCTAGACGCACAGGTGTTTTTTTTTTTTTAACCAGGTCATTGACCTACTTATTTTTTTGTTTTAAATTTTTAATTAATTTTTAATTTTTTAATGCCTGTCATACATATTTATTTATTGAAGTATAGTTGATTTACAATGTTGTGTTACTTTCAGATGTATTGCACAGTAATTCAGTTATATTTATTTATTCATATATTCTTTTTCAGATTCTTTTCCCTTATAGGTTATTAGAAAATACTGAGTATAGTTCCCTGTGCTATATAGTAGGTCCTTGTTAGTTACCTGACACCCAGGTTTTTTTGGTTTTTTAATATTTATTTATTTATTTGTTTGGGCTGTGCTGGGTCTTAGTTGCAGCATGTGAACTTTTAGCTGCTGCACGCAGGCTTCTTAGTTGCAGCATGCGGGATCTAGTTCCCTGACCGGGCGTTGAACTGGAGCCCTGTGTACTGGGAGCTCGGAGTCTTCCCCATTGGACCACCAGGGGAGTCCCCTGACACCCAGGTTTTTGACTTGAGCACATTTATAATCTTGCCAGCCGTGGACATTATAATTTGCTTTCAGTTTAGGCAATTTAAAAGGAGAAAAATGGTGTTTAGTGGGCATTCACTTGACTTAGAAATCATTGAACATGTTTTCATGCCAGTTAATAATATCTTACATCTGGTTATGCTTTTAATTGTTCAGAATATTTTATTGCTTTTATCTTATAGACAGTGATTCAGATTCATATTTGTGACTACTATTTGCCAGGAAGTAGGTCATTTCCTTCCACATAAAATTGTTTTCAATTGATCCTTACAACAATCCTGACTGAGAAATATTACTGACCCCATTTAGAAGTGGGAATACTGAGACTCAGAGAGGTTAAGTCATTTTGTCCACCTGATAGAGTTGTCCTATAAACCCAGTCTTCTGACTATAAATCCAGCACTCCTTTTGCTTTACTAATTACTAACTAATTACTAACCTCATTTCACCATATGTAAACTAAGGGCGGATTTTATGCTATTTATGTAATGGCAGATAATCAGTTAGTATAATGTCTAACCTAATGCCTTAAGCATAGTAATACTTAGTAAGTATATCTCAAATTGAATTGACAGAGCCATGACTAGAATTCAGTTTCCTGTCTTTCAGCTAGATATTCTTATAAACCCTGTTTCATAAAATGGTTAGAGCATAAAATATTATAAATGAAAAATATCTGTCTTTGAAAATCATTTTAACAATAACCTAGGGACTTCCCTGGTGGCAGAGTGGTTAAGACTCCATGCTCCCAATGCAGGGGGCCTGGGTTCGAGCCCTGGTCAGGGAACTAGATCCCACATGCATGTTGCCACTAAGAGTTTGCGTGCCACAACTAAGGAGCCCCCCTGCCACAACTAAGACACAGCGCAACCAAATAAATATTTTTTAGAAACCCCAAAAAACAATAACCTAAAGGGAAAACTTTTCTTCCAAGGACTTCGTCGTTCCACCCATCTTCCTAACAAGACTATGGCTGACAACAGCAGTGATGAGTACGAAGAGGAAAATAACAAGGTGCAGTATAACCCACAGCTTCTTGTGAAATTTCTGCTTTGAATTTTTAGTAGTTAGTTTGAAATGACACTAGTTCAGTAGCAAACATTTCTTAAATACTCACCTCCAGTGATTGGGTTCCTTTGAGCTGGTGGAGGACAGTCACGAGGCAAGAGCATTAAGATTTTGACTCTCCTTCTGCAATAAAGCTTACTGTTATAGCTGATGTTTTGGTGAGAAATTTCATATAACACAGGCCAGTGTTTCACAAACTTTTCTAGTCATAATAATCAACTGGGGTACTATTTAAAAAAAAAACAGATAGGAATTCCCTGGTGGTCCAGTGGTTAGAACTCTGCTTCCACTGCAGGGGGCACGGGTTCGATCCCCTGGTCGGGGAACTAAGATCTCACATGCCACGTGGCATGGCCAATAAATAAATAAATAATTTTTAAAAAAAATTTAGAAAAACATTTCCAGTCCCCACCCAGAACTGCCTAATCAGAATCTTGAAGGTAAAAGCCTGCAAATGTATATTTTGAGCAAGCACTCCAAGTCATTCTTATGATAAAGAAAGTTTGGAATGATTGATCGTGGCATTGGTTCACTGTCAACATTTGTGATACTGCTAGTATTTTGTGAAAGACACTTTAGTTTTGAAGTCTTAAGGCCCAGATGTTTGGTGTTATTCTATGAACCAAGATAATCACCGTTTCTGAAAGTGGGATGAGAAGACGCCTTAAATTTGCACACGTGCACTGTCTAACAGCCCCTGTGTTTAGGCTTAGCACATGGTCCAATGGTTATGTTTTAATCGTCCTCCAAGAACAGGCGTTTTGAAAACTCAGGTGAAGGAGAATATTTGAAGTAATGCAGAAAGCTGTAGCAACAGAGATGGATTTCATAGAAAGTCTAAAAGGTCATGTTTTAAGATAGCCCCACCTTGTGACTAGTGTGCTGTTTGACATCTTACCTACAAAGTCATTTTTTGGCATCTTGTCTGTGGTATATAAAGTCTTCTCCCATAGGTCAGAGATTTTGCAAAGCACTACTTTGAAGAAGCAGACAAAAGAAAAGTGAACAATTTTCCTAAATTGACCTCCTAATTTTGTATATTCACCCTAAATTTTTCTAGTTTTCATCATGATGTAGTCAATATTCAAGGCTCATTTATCTTTCCAATTTAATATGCACCCAGAATCAGCAGATAGGATCCACTTTTGAATAATCTTTGAGCTGACGATATTCTTAAAAATCTCTCCTTGCCAGACTGCTTCCCATGTGACCAAGAATAATTTGGGCAGATTTTGAATTAGGAAAGAACACTGTGGGAGATTCTTACCAATTGTATACCAATAAGGCATATTCTGCAACTGTGTCATCAGTCTCACATGTTACAGATTAGTTAAAATATATTTTTATCTATGTATAATAAATCTGTGTTATGCTTAGAGGAGAATGTAACCCAAAGAAGTTTTTGATGTCCTGTAATGTGTCACAGTTTTATATGTCAGTAGCTGCTTTAATGTAAAAGAAACATTAAATAATTCAAAAAACTAGAACCAATCATCTCTTAACCTCAGTGTAAGCCATATGGCATATGGAAACCAAGCTTGAAAAACCTATTTTTAAAGGGGGCCAATTGGCCACCCTTTAGGTCCTAAGTGAGGGCATGCCACAGGCTCCAGGCCCTAAAGTCAAAGACATGGACCCTGTCCCAACTGCCCCGGCAAGCCCAAGCACCACCTTACCCCTTCTCGTCAGCTTGAGGGTGGGGTGGTGCATCTAGAACCAGAAGCCCAGAAAGGTAGGTCGTAATGCCAAGGACAGAAGAGTCTCTTATCTTGAGATATAATGTACAGTCATTGCATTTAACTTACGGGGGAAGGGAGGGGAACCATGCATAGGTCAGATACCCATTGAATGGAAAGGGAAAACCCACAGTCTCCGGAACTGCTGGTCAGAATCCAGGCCCGGGGTTGATTATGAACTTTCTTCTTTTGATAGTTACAAGCAGCTTACCCTGGGCAGTCTTGCAAATTAAATACTAGATTTCCTCCCTGTGATCTCTGTGAGTATTAAGATTCCCTAAAGTGTGTCTTCCCTACTTCATCTTCCCCCATTTCTTCCCAAAATAACTATTATATTTAGAGTTGCTTTCTTCTTCAGAAGTCCCTCAGTTTTAGAGTTGAAGCTGACTGGATAAAGTTTATGCAGAGTTCTCAGAATCTCCTAAGTAATAGGTAAAAGAGATACGTATTCGATAAAATTTATACCCAAGCCTCGAGCAGAGGAAGAGACCATGGTTATAGAAAGTGGGGACTCAGTAGCTAAGGAGGAGCAGAAGAAGGTTCTCGAGGCCCTTCTTGGGAGTGCTTCCTTCTCTTTCCAGTGAATTGGTGTCAGGCGGGAGGGTTCTGGTTAGAGCACTAGGAGAGAACTGGGTAAAGGTACACTAAATTTCTCCTTACCTGGACCTTTCTATCTCCTGCCCTATCTCAGGAGAAAAAGAAGACCTCGCAGCCCACTCCTCAGCGGGGCTTTAGTGAAAACGATGATGACGACGATGATGACTCATCTGAAACTGATTCTGATGATGACGATGATGATGATGAAGAGCATGGGGCCCCTCTTGAAGGGTGAGAAAAGCCCCCTTGCCAAGGAGGAAAACGCCTCCTTCAAAACACTGGACAGGAGGACGTCACTGAGAAGTGAAATTCCAGCAGCTCTTTTGATCTCCTCTATTTAGGATTATCAGATGCTCAGAAACCCAGTGTAATGAGTTTTCCTTCTTTTTCGGCTCTACTGCCCGAATCCTGTGATGTCACTTGCACTATCGGAAACACTTGTGGGCTCAGGGATTTCATGAGGATTTGCTGAGTCAGTTTAACTGATGGTCTCTGACTTCAAGGAGTTCACATTCTAGGGAAGAGAAGATAAATTTATACACATACCAAAGCATTTCTATTTAGCAAGGAAAACATGCATGCACAGGAACATTTCTATTTTAGGCTCAGACCCTTTTAGGACGGGTAGAGAATAGGTGCATCCGGAACCCTGTATTGAGGCAAAATGTTCCTGCATGATGCTTCAGTAAAAATTCTCCTCACCATATTCCAGCTCTGGTGCTAGATTAATCATGACCCACCCTTGTATGTTTTAATCAAAGTAGATTCTAAAGCCCATTCATTTAAAATACAATTAACTGGTGTAGCCAATCAGTAGAATTCTTTCTAGCCATTAAAAAGTATGAGGCAGCACTCTATGCACTGTAAAGAACAATCTCCAAGGGACACTGTTACATTTTAAAAAGGTATAGAAGTCTTTAGGCTGTGCTATCACGTGTATAAAACAAATGTTACATAAGCTATCTCTAGGCTGCCCTAGGAACTAATAATACTGATTACTCTTGGGAGGGGAACTTGGTGGTAAGGGAACAGGGGTGGAAGGGGACATAACTTTCCACTGAATACATTTTGTACCTTTTATTTCCGATCATGTGCATGCATACTTTATTCAATGAAGTAGTTTAATAAAAATAAAAAGTTACCTTTGAATTATCCACCTGAAGGTAGACACTAAGTAAATTAGGCAAATGTTTAATACCAGACTGACTTTTCATGCTTCCCAGTTTACTTCATGATTCTACTTCCATAAATTATAATCTGGGGAAATATAAACTATTTAGTTTTTTTGTTAAGCAACTCTTCCCAGAAGAACCTTAAATAACTTTCCTAGTCACTTATATACTTTGTCAATTCATTACATTTTACTTAATTATAGTCATTAATATGTACTCTACTACTTTTTTACTGTATACGTTTCATGTATTAATACAAGTATTTTTAATAACTGCGGTATTCATCTTGACATATCCAACCATCTCTCAAGTGTTGGACATTTTGTTTCTAATTTTTTACTTTTATAAATAACACTGAAAAACATCTTTGTAAAAATTCCTTTTTTTCTTGGGGTAAACCATTTTCATGTCAGAAATTAAGATCTCATTCCATCTTTTCTCTTCATCCCCTTCATTCAAAAAAAAAGGGAAAACAATTTCTGCTACTTTCTAAAATTTTTTTAAATTATGTTTTGGATTTTCTGTAGCTCTGTTCTTCATTGTCAGAGATAGCTGAGAGCTAATTATAATCACTTTTAAAGTTACCTTGCAAGCTGCTCAGAAAACGCAGATGTGGGTGGAGCAGAAACTAGGTCCAGAGTCATATGCCCTGTGGCCAGAGTAACACCCGGGCTGAACCAGGGCTCAGCAACCCTTGCTCTTCTCTGGCTACCTTGAACCACATTTTCCTTTCCCCAGTGCCTATGATCCTGCAGATTATGAGCATTTGCCAGTTTCTGCTGAGATTAAGGAACTCTTCCAGTACATCAGTAGGTGAGTACCAGGCCCTCCCACCGTAATCCCCAGCCCTGCCTTGCCCTTTCCTTCCTCTAGTCTGAAACATGGCCATTCCCCTTAGGTTTTTTCAGCCTGAATAATAAAGTAAGTTTCTCTGACAGTTTCCACCTTCCCGTGGCAATATCTCCTAGGTATACACCTCAGTTGATTGACCTGGACCACAAACTGAAACCTTTCATTCCTGAGTTTATCCCAGCTGTCGGGGATATTGATGCATTCTTAAAGGTACAGTCAGAACATCCTAAAACTGACTCCTTAGGTGTTTCTTCTGACCCCTCTATCACTCTAACAGTTCCACTAATTTCCCTGACTACCAATAGCTACCTTAATATATACTCTTCATTTCACTGGAGTTCTTAACTTGCTCTCAACTCCAAATTATACTTATTGCTATTAGGTAATAATTGATTATCTCACTAGGTGTTAAAAATTTGTCATGTATCTGCCTCCTGGTTATCCATGACTTAAGCTTTATACCTAAGGTCCTATAGATCATGTATTTTTTTCTAGGTAGTACTTTAGTACAGCATGATATACAGGCATGCTTTTTAATACTAGAAATAATGATGAACCAGAAGAGTTCTTCCTCTTCAGCTTATTGGAAGCAAGTGTACCTTTTTAGATCCCTCCCATGTTTTTTTCTCTGCTTTCTTACCTTTCTCCTAACCAGGTTCCACGTCCTGATGGAAAGCCTGACAGCCTTGGCCTACTGGTATTGGATGAGCCTTCTACAAAGCAGTCGGACCCTACAGTGCTCTCACTTTGGTTAACAGAGAATTCCAAACAGCACAACGTCACAGTAAGATACTAGCCTAGCACAGGCCCCAGCTCCAGGGGGCCGAGAGTAGAAGCCTTGCTAGTATTTGAACAGTTGACTTACTGCCTATTAAAAGGGATGGCTATGGTTTCAACCAGCCCTATTTTTTTCAGTAACAATTGTATTAAGATATTATTTACCTACCATGAAATTCACCCTTTTAACTTGTACAATTCAGTGACTTTTAGTATATTCACAGAGCTGTACAACCATCACCACTATTTAAGAACATTTTCATTATTCCAAAAAGAACCCCCTTGGGAATTCCCTGGTGGTCCAGTGGTTAGGACTCAGCACTTTCACAGTGGTGAGCCCGGGTTCAATCCCTGGTGGGGGAACTAAGATCCCACAAGCTGTGAGGTGGGGCCAAAAACCTAAACAAAACAAAGAGAAACCCCATGCCCATTAGTAGTCACTCCTCTCCTCATTTCCCCTGCTCTTAAACCCTGGTCACTACTTCATTCCTTTTTTATGGCTGAGTAATATTCCATTGTATGGACATACCATATTTTGTCTATCCATTTACCAGTTGTTTCCATTTCTATTAATTCTGCATCTATGAACGTATACAAGTTGTTGCATGCACATATATTGTTGTCTTGCGTATATAGGTAGCAGTGGGGTTGCTGAGCCATATGGAAACTGTTTAATATTTTGAGGAACTGCCAAACTGTTTTCCAGAGTGGCTGAATCATTTTACAATCCCACCAGCAATGAATTAAGAGTTCCAGTTTTTCCACATCCTCGCCAACACTTGGTATTGTCTGTCTTTTTTATTCTAGCCATCCTAGTAGGTGTGAAATGGTATCTTATTGTGGTCATTCCTGTCCTATTGACCTGCCCCCTTCCCCTGGCTCCAGAAGATTTTATCAGGTTTCCTATAATCTTCATTTGGCTCCTGGCAGGCTTCCCTTTTCAGCAGCTACCTTGAATACGAAATAGCAGCATATGATGAGGCACTCTGTAAAAACAAGAGTAAAAACATCCTTCAGGACTTCCCTGGTGGCGCAGTGGTTGAGAGTCCGCCTGCCGATGCAGGGGACACGGGTTCGTGCCCCGGTCTGGGAAGATCCCACATGCCGCGGAGCGGCTGGGCCCGTGAGCCATGGCCGCTGAGCCTGCGCATCCGGAGCCTACACATCCGGAGCCTGTGCTCCGCAACGGGAGAGGCCACAATAGTGAGGGGCCCGCGTACTGCAAAAAAAAAAAAACAACAACAACAGAAAAAACATCCTTCAGGGGCTTCCCTGGTGGCGCAGTGGTTAAGAATCCGCCTGCCAATGCAGGGGACACAGGCTCAAGCCCTGGTCCGGGAAGATCCCAGATGCCGCGGAGCAACTAAGCCCGTGTGCCACAACTACTGAGCCTGTCCTCTAGAACACATGAGCCACAACTGCTGAGCCCGTGTGCCACAACTACTAAAGCCCGCGTGCCTAGAGCCCATGCTCTGCAACAAGAGAAGCCAACGCAATGAGAAACCTGTGCACCGCAACAAAAGAGTAGCCTCCACTTGCCCCAACTAGAGAAAGCCCACGCACAGCAACAAAGACCCAACACAGCCAAAAATAAATAAATTTATTTTTAAAAAAATTCTAGAAAAACAAAAGAACATTCTTCAGTGCCATCAGCCAGGCTTTCCCCTTATTTTTCTAGCAACATATGAAAGTAAAGAGCCTGGAAGATGCAGAAAAGAATCCCAAAGCCATTGACACATGGATAGAGAGCATCTCTGAATTACACCGCTCCAAGCCCCCTGCGACTGTGCACTACACCAGGTAAGAAATAGTACATTCTTCACTGTAGTAACCCATGGTAACTTTCACCACCTGTGAAGCCATTGCTTCTGAGAAGGGGGTCCCAAGGCTGGGACGTATTTGAGATATATCAACCTGAGGATCTACGGATCCTGGCTGCTACTGGCTAAGAGTGTGGACATAAAGATTATGATTTATCTGGTATTATTACTTAGCCAGCTTCTCCAAACCCCAGGTCCTGGGTAAGTTTGGCCCACCCAGTCTATGTTCTCCTGAAATCCTAATGTGCCAGACTGAGAATCTCCCTTCAGTCTAGAATATCCTGATGCAGAGATTGCTGATACCTGCCCATGTTCTCTATTCACGTTTACTTGTAGGCCTATGCCCGATATTGACATGCTGATGCAGGAATGGTCTCCAGAGTTTGAAGAGCTTTTGGGAAAGGTGAGTGGAAGGTAGCAAGAGCTAAGAAAGTGTGGCATTCATTCTAGGGCCCAGTGTTTTCTCTCTTCTTGTATTACTATTATCATTAACTTTTAAATTGAAGTATAATACAAAATCAGAAACATACATATAAGTGTTGGTTAACTTTCACCAACTGAACACCTTTGTGTAACCAACACATCAGATCAAAAAAACAGAACATCTCTGGCATCCTGGAAGCCCCTCAGGCTTCCACCTCCCAACGTGACTATTTTCCTGACTTCTAATAGCACAGATTAGGTCTGCCTGGTTTTTTGTGGTTTTTTTTGTTTGTTTTTTGGCCATGCCACATGGCTTGCGGGATCTCAGTTCCCCGACCAGATATTGAACCTGGAATCAGTGAAAGCCGGAATCCTAACCACTAGGCCACCAGGAAACTCCCTAGGTTTGCCAGTTTTGTATTTTATCTAAATATAATCATGTTCCTTTGTGTCTTATTTGCTCATCTATATTGTTCATCCATATGGAGAGTCATCCATATTGTTCAGACATCATGGTTATATATTTGTTCTCACAACTGTATGGTATTCCATTGTTTGAATATATCCATTCTATGATAGCCATTTGGGTAGCTTCCAGTTTGGGGATATTACAAATTACTCTGTAATATTATTGTCCTACTACTATGAGTACATACCTTTTGATGAACATATGTACTTTTTGTGTTATCACTTTAGACTCCACCTTTTCCACAGAGGTGTATATGCTATTCTAAGAAGCTGAAGTCCTATTCATAATGATCCTAAATTTTTAAAAAGTGCCCAGGAATATATTTAATAAGAAATTGTCAAGACTCTTTTGAAAACCAATTATAAAACTTTAGTGAAGGGCAGACACAAGCTCTGAGTGAATGAGGAGTCAAGCCATGTTCCTGGAAGGGAGGGGTCAATCGCTCAGCACTGTCAGTCCTCCCCAGTTCACCGTGGAAATGGAAGGCCGTTTCAATTAGGATTTTAACTGCACTGTTTTAGAAACTGAAAATTCGGTAACAAAGTTTATCTGAGAGAATCAATTTTTAAGACTAATCATGAAAATTTTAGGGAAAAAATGAGGATTTGCCCTGTCAGACATTAGAAACACATTATAAAGCTGTAGTAAATAAAACAATAATGTACTGGTTAGGAATAGAAATAGATCAGCAGCACATAACAATCCAGAAACAAACCCATGTAAATGTAGAAATTTGTTGTATAAGAAAGATGGTTATTTTAAATGATTAGAGGGACTTCCCTGGCAGTCCAGTGGTTAAGATTCCGCACTTCCAATGCAGGGGGCGTGGCTTCGATCCCTGGTCGGGGAACTAAGTATCCCACGTGCTGCGTGGCCAAAAGAAAAAAAAAAAAAACTAGTTTGGAATTAAATGATTAGAGATAGGATGGGTTGTGATGAGATGATTGACCAGCCATTTGAGAAAAATTAAATAGATCTAAGCCTCAACCATATGCATATAGGAATTCTAAATGAATTAAACAGTTAAAACAAAAATAAAACTATACAGGACTTGCCTGGCGGTCCAATGGTTAAGACTCCACGCTCTCAATGCAGGGGACACGGGTTCGAGCCCTGATCGTGGAACTAAGATCCCGCATGCCACGTGGTGCGGCCAAGAAGAAAAAAAGTTACTTACATATATATGTGACATTACTGTCCAAGCAAAAAGCTCTTACATATCAAGAAAAGAAAACTGAGCAAAGATGATAACAGGTCCTTCCTGGCCACGGTGCTTAAAATTGCTTCACCACGTTCCCCAAGCTCTTTCCCTGCTTTTTCTCCATGCTACTTACCTTCTAACATACTGTATACCTTACTAATTTTGTCTTTTGTTTCTCCCTACTAAAATATAAGCTCCATGAAGACAGAGTTTTCGGTACATGTTTATTGAGAAATTGTTGTAAAAGCAAAAAATTTGAAAACAATCTCTTTTCTCACAGCATTTTAAAGCTATAGCTGAAGAAAACTGTTTGATTAGGGAATTGAATAGATGGATTGTAGTACATCCATTCAGTGAAATACACAATGGAGTATCATTTGGCCTTATTTTGCTCTGATACAGAGAAATACCAATGACATGTTGTTACATGGAAAAAGGAAATTGCAGAACCATCTACTCTGATTTTTGTAAAAAGAGAACAAAAAATTTTTAAGAAGCCAGTGGTTTTTAAACTTACAATATTAGTTTAGATCTGGAGCCTGCTGAGATGTCATGTCATTTTTTTCTGTTCCTGTGGTGTCCAAGGACCATTAGGCCTTCTAACACCAAGTAACTATAAATACTTGGCCATAACTTGGGTCCAGTTTCTTCTTCACAAATACACACAGGAAGACTGCATGGCAGTATATTTTACTTATAAAATATTTTGGTCCTGTTATATCATATGCTACTTTGGTGGTTAATGAGTATAACCATTTTACTGATCAGGGGGAAAAGAAAAGGCACGTTGTATTATTTGCTAGGGCTGCCGTAACAAAGTGCCACAGACTGGGTGGCTTAAGCAACAGAAATTTATTTTTTCACACTCTGGAAGCTAGAAGTTGGAGATCAAATTGTCAGCAGAGTTGATTTCTTTTAGACCCTTTCTCCTTGGCTGTCTCCTCCCTGTGTCTTCACATGGTCTTCCCTCTGTATGTGTCTAGGTCCTAATTTCCTCTTCTTATAAGGATTCCAGTCATACTGGATTAGGATTCACCCTAATGACCTCATTTTAACTTCTCTTTTTTACGACCATATCTGCAAATATAGGCACATGATCTGAGGCACTTAGAGGTTAGGACTTAAAACATATGAATTTTGGGGGAACACAATTCAGCCCATGTCACCCCTTATGCTCGGAGCTCTTTTGCTTCAGAGAGAGTGAGTGATGCTAGGACCACTGAAATTTCAGCCTTTTGACTCGGGTCCATCCCGTGCCCCTCCTAGGTGAGCCTGCCCACAGCAGAGACTGACTGCAGCCTGGCACAGTACATAGACATGATCTGTGGTGAGCCCTTCCATCCCTTCCTTGACCCCCATCTCTGGATAAAGTCATTGTGGGCTGTTGAAAAGGCCGGTTCACTCTGAGTTGCAGCCTTTACTTTAAGCCCGTTGTGCTATTTGGCAGCACGCGAGGGTGGTATTTGGGTTTATATGACTACCTGCTGGGTATTTAACCCCCAGAGTTATAGTCACACATCCCGTCTGGGAGGGGACTGGCCATCCTAAACAGAAATGCCCCATAGCTTCCGGATTTTTGTTTATTTCTGCTCACGGGAGTTCTTGATTTCAGCCATCCTAGATATCCCCATCTACAAGAGTCGGATTCAGTCCCTCCACCTGCTCTTTTCCCTCTACTCGGAATTCAAGAACTCACAGGTAAGACCAGCATTGGAGATTGACTTAAGCTGTAGTGAGGACTGCTGCTGTCGCCACTATTTTGGGTCTGCTGTGATTCTGTCCTGTGACAATGGAGAATGTCTCTGCCTGGAGTTACCATCACCCTTCCCCATAACGAAGGGAACTGCAAAGCAGGCAGGGGTGGGGCTTGTAAAGGAAGGGGAAGTAGAAGCAATGTGGGCCTTAGACAAGGCTAGGTAAGGATCTACAGTGGACACTCATTCTCACAGGAGAACCAAGTGGCCTAATGAATGGAAGCAGGAAGCAAGGTTAGTTCTTGCTAAAATGTAGTAACTAGTATGTCCTCAATCCTTCACATTCCCTCTCTCTCCTCACAGCATTTTAAAGCTCTAGCTGAAGGCAAGAAAGCATTCACCCCTCCATCCAACTCCACCTCCCAAGCAGGAGATGCAGAGACATTAACCTTCAGCTGAGACACCTCCCATGTCACTCTGTTTCACGGCTGAGCTGGCTTCTCTGCCCCATCTGAGAAGGAGGGATCACTGTCAGCCACTTGGCGGCCTTGCCTGCCTCACAGCTTGATTCGGAGACAGCGCACATCTTACTGCCCTCTCTGCCAGAAAGCACTGCCATGGTCGTTAAATGGCTAATGCCTGTGTCAGAGTTCCTTCCCATGGAAATTAATTATGCATCTACGCTACTGTGGGGATGTGAGTTAGAATCTCTGGAATTCCTGGGATCCCAGGATGCTCAGGTTGGGAGGAAGGCTTAAAAGATGTTCTTTTGAGATAGCAATAGAATTATTTTCTTTCATTCTTAAAGTTGGTTGGCAAAGATTTTACAAATAAAATGCTCTTATCTTTCAGGTTATCCTGCTGTCCTTGAAATATGAAAGAGAGAAGGCAGACTGAGCATAGGCAGAGATAAGGAACTTGGCCTAGGAATAGGCATTAAGTGAATAGCAGTTTAAGCAAATCAACTTTGTGAAATAAAATCAAACCCCAGTCCTCCAAGGTTGGCAACAGAGGGGGAACTTTTTTCTCCCAGAACTTATTTTTTCTGGGGGTCTCCCACCAGGTAGTGCTATCTGCCTTACAGGCTACGTGCCTGTCTAGCTCCAGACCTGTCTGGTTGTGGTCTCAGGGAGCCTAGCTATTGCAGTCACCCAGGTGAGAGATGATGGTGTCTTGGACTGGGTGGTAGTGGTAGAGATGGACAGATTCAGGAAATATTTTGGAGGTTTTATCAGCTAAGCTCCAGTCAGAAACCATACTAGTTATTTCTAACAAAGGATGTTAATTTAAGTATGGGCAGTTGGTTACAAAAGTGTTGGAAGGGCTGAAGAAACAAAAGGGAGAATGGAGAGTGCTGAAGGAACAAGAGGCTAAAGGGGAGTGTCCACTGCTGGAAACAGAAGAGCTGCCACAGTGGCTGGGATGGCTGAGCAGGTCCGAGACCCTCACCCCTACTACAGCCACCCTGGGCAAGCACTGCTGCCTCCTCTATCCCACCCTCTCCTAGCTTGCTGGTGCCTCCCACTGGCAGAAATTAACAGCTGGCAAGGGAATCTGGAAAATCGAGCAGCATAAAGTATAGAAGGGAAGGTGTGGGGTACGAGACAACAGATAAGCAACCAGGAGAGGTGGAACCAACAGAACTTAGTGATAGCGTGAATGTGGGGGAGGGAAGAGAAGAAAGGGCGACTCCCAGGTTCTCTGGCTTGAGCAGCTGGGCGGGTAATGGAGCCAAGTACTGATACACGGGGCAAGAACTGATCGGAGCGGAAAATTACAGTAAGATGCTACAGCCTAATACATACCTGAGAAACACGAGACAGGAGGGGCATCGTTTCCTACAGACCCTTAAGCCAACTCTGATGTTCATCTCATGCTTGAACTTGAGTAGGAACATCTGAGCTCAGGCCTCACTTTGACACCATGTTGGGACCAGGTGCTCTGCTCCCAGATGGATGCCATTAATGCTCACATTTCACTCAAGGAAAAAGAGAGGCAAAAACGTGATAGGAACTCAGATTCTCCATCAGGTTTTCAGGGAACAGTCAGACTGCCTTCTTTGGCTAGAACTGAGACTCAGCTCTAGTAAGTATAGTCGACTCTCGTTATCCACAGTAGCTATGTTCTATCAAGTCACCGCAGACACAATTAGCAAATACTGAACCACTGCTCCTGGGGGAAATATAAGGTAAGGTTCCTGTGTGCCTCTGTCATAACATTGGCGTCAGCAACCATTGATTCATTGAACTCACAGCCACCAGCACTGTAAGTCATGCCATAATGAAGCTTATCTAACGCACTCTCTCTGTAAGGCACATGACAGCCTTACTACACTTAGTTAACTCTAGCCAGCACCTCAGCACTATGCGGGTGGGGGCCATTTAATTTATTTATTTTCAAATATTTATTGTATTTATTTGGCTGCGCATGTCTTAGTTGTGGCACGGGGGATCTTTTTTTTTTTTTTTCAGTTGTGGCATGTGGGATCTAGTTCCCTGACCAGGGATCGAACCCAGGCCCCCTGCATCGGGAGCATGGAGTCTTAGCCACTGGACCGTGAGGGAAGTCCAGGGGGGCCATTTTAAACACTGAAACCACCACCAACAAGCAAGAAATGAGGCATTAGGTACATCTTGGATAGGGCACTCATTTAGAGTGTGAGAGCCGAAACCAGGAGGCAGGATGTCGCCTTGTTCAGCCTCAGCTGGGAAGGTACGTGTCGGGCGACTCACATTTTTCACTGCTCTAAGCATGTTTGCAAACGATTGTAAAAACACTGCAAGTATCGATTTTAGGATTACAGATACATTTTAGTAAGTGAATTCGCAAATACAGAATCTGCAAATAATGAGGATCAGCTGCCTGAGTTACTGGCTGATGCGCAGGCCTGTAATGTTAGCCTGTCTCCCTACCCTAGCACGTCCACTGACCTGTCCGGTGAGCACTTCAGACACTGTTTCTATCGTGGGCTCCTCCTCCTCCACAATCTGAGGTTACTCTCTTTTGGCTACTTGATCTGTGGCCCTAGAAAAATAAGTTAATTTCTATGCCTCAGTTACTCTAGCTATGAAACAGTTATAATAAACACTAACTTAACTCCTAGGCTTGTCCTATGGGTGAAAATATGTGAAAAGATTAAATGCCACAAAATGTAAGATCTAATAATTATGTTACTAAGTACAAATTTTTCACTTGGCCTTTTAGACTTTCCATTTGGCTATTCTCTCCCTGCCCGAGATTCTCATTTTTCTAATTCCCCAGCGAAAACCACAAAACCAGCCTGCTTGCCATGCTCTACACATGATTCATGAGTTCCCTCTTCTAACTAAACCTTTATGCAGTCTATTTTCCTGGCTTGAAGTGTCCCTCCCTTCTGCTATCCCAGGCTCTCTACATTTCTAAATAAATAAAACTTGAACACAAGTATTTACATTTGCATTCCCTCCTTTAACCTTCCTAAAATGACAGTATAGGAATTTTTTTTTAAAGGTATAAACCAGCAAGGACAGATAATAGGAAAGAAAATGACTATAGACCAGAGAGCAATACAATTTTGAAAGATGGACAAGTGGTAACAGATTTAGTGGGCAGGGGGAGGGGAAAAAACCTGATACTTGATTTCCAGTAGAGGAGAGGGACAGAGAAACCAATAAGAAGTAAGCCATTTGACACTGCAGAGTCCTGGAAAGGATCAGGAATCGAAAATGTCAGATATTTCTGATGGCATGTGTGCAGGGAGGGGCTGCAGACAGGAGGATTGGCTGAAGGTTTGTAGAAAGATGGGATCCCCAGAACCTTCCCTATCTGTGCTGCCCACCTCCTTACCCTGGCAGAAGATAGTCCCCTTTAAACCAAGGCGCCTCTGGACATGAGAACACCAAGCAATTCTGAGGACAGGAATAAGGGGCCATATTTAAAATAAGAGGACAAAATAGAGGAATGAGCAATGAGACCCTCAGCCCTCTTCTGGCTTATCCCTCCAAAGCACAATATCGGAGGAGTCCTCCCTTGGGAAACTGATCAGCCAAAGAGAAAAGACCTAAAGATATTGACAGAGAGTCTTCAAGCTTATGGACTTACTTGGTCCCCCCTACCTACCATCAACTTCCATTCAGCTTGCGGGTATCTCATTCTTGTGCATGTGTGTGTGTGTATGTGTGCGCAGGCATGCTTGCAACTCTCATTCTTAAATGTGAATGTACCGTCACCAGGCATTTGAAGAAAGCCAGAAAAAGGCAAAAACAGTACAAAGGATATCAGAGAAGCAAAGCAGGCAAGATATGAAAAAAATTTTTTTAACTATAATATTCATAGAGCAGTAGTTCTCAAGTTTGGTTGCATGTTAGAATCAACTGGATATATATATATATTATTATTTTTAATATTTATTTGGTGCACTGGGTCTTAGTTGCGGCACGTGGGATCTTTAGTTGCGGCATGTGAACTCTTAGTTGCGGCATGTGGGATCTAGTTCCCTGACCAGGGATCGAACCCAGGCCCCCGGAATTGGGAGTGCAGAGTTTTAGACACTGGACCACCAGGGAAGTCCCAACTGGAGATTTTTTTTTTTTTGCGGTACGCAGGCCTCTCACTGTTGCGGCCTCTCCCGTTGCGGAGCACAGGCTCTGGACGCGCAGGCTCAGCGGCCATGGCCCATGGGCCCAGCTGTTCCGCGGCACGTGGGATCCTCCCAGACCGGGGCACAAACCCGTGTCCCCTGCATCGGCAGGTGGACTCTCAACCACTGCACCACCAGGGAAGCCCTGGAGATATTTTAAAGATAAGTTTCCTCTCCCAGACAACACACCAGACTAATGAAATCACAATCTCTGGAGGTAGGATACAAGAATCCATATTTTTTAACTTCCTCAGATTAGTTCAATATGCAGACAAATTTGAGAACCACTGTCAGAGATGAGAAGATTCCATATCCATGAAATATTGGGCTGGCCATTGGGCTGGCCAAAAAGTTCATTCGGTCAGTGAATACATTGTTCAATAAAATTCTTGGTGAAAATGAAAAATGTGTGGGACTTCCCTGGTGGCGCAGTGGTTAAGAATTTGCCTGCCAATGCAGGGGACCTGGGTTCAAGCCCTGGGCCAGGAAGATCCCACATGCCGTGGAGCAACAAAGGCCGTGCACCACAACTACTGAGCCTGAGCTCTATAGCCTGCAAGCCACAACTACTGAGCCCATGTGCCACAACTACTGAAGCCCACGTGCCTAAAGCCCGTGCTCCACAACGAGAAGCCACAGCAATGAGAAGCCTGCACACCACAACGAAGAGTAGCCCCCGCTCACCGCAACTAGAAAAAGCCCACGCGCAGCAATGAAGACCCAACGCAGCCAAAAATAAATACATACCTACATTTATTTTAAAATAAATACATACATGGGCTTCCCTGGTGGCGCAGTGGTTGAGAGTTCGCCTGCCGTTGCAGGGGACGCGGGTTCGTGCCCCGGTCCAGGAAGATCCCACATGCCACGGAGCGGCTGGGCCCGTGAGCGATGGCTGCTGAGCCTGCGCGTCCGGAGCCTGTGCTCCGCAACGGGAGAGGCCACAACAGTGAGAGGCCCGCATACCGCAAAAAAAACACAAAAAAACACATACATTTATTTTAAAATAAATAAATAAAAAAAAATAAAAAGGTAAATAACAAACAAAGTAATTTCTCAGACCACAATGGAATGAAGTTAGAAAACAATAAGGAGAACTGAAAAATTTTGTGTAAATTAAACAATACTCTCAACCAATGGGGCAAAGAAGAAATCACAAGGAAAATTAGAAAATACTTAGACATAAATGAAAACAAAAATACAGCATTCCAAAACTAATGGGCTACAGCAAAAGCAGTGCTCAGAGGCAATTTATAGCTGTAATTGCTTACATTAAAAAAGAAGGAAGATCTCAAATAAGCAATCTGACTTTTCAACCTGAGGAACTAGAAAAAGAACAAACTAAACTCAAAGCTAGCGGAAGGGGGACTTCCCTAGCAGTCCAGTGGTTAAGACTCCACGCTTCCAACGCAGGGGGCGTGGGTTCGATCCCTGGTCAGGGAACTAAGATCCTACTTGCCACATGGCGCAGCCAAAAAAAAAAAAAAAAGCTAGCAGAAGGAAGCAAATGATAAAGATTAGAGCAGAGATAAATGAAATAGAGAATAGAAAAACAATAGAGAAAATCAACAGAACCAAAAGTTGGTTCTTCAAAAAGATTAACAGAATTGAAAAGCCTTTAGCCAATTGTCTAAGAAAGAGACTCAAATAACTCCAACCAGAAATGGAAGTGGGGACATTACTACCAATCCTACAGAAGTGAAAAAGAGCAGAGGGTACTATGAACAGTTGTATGCCAACAAACTGGATAGCCTAGATGAAATGGACAAATTCCTAGAAACACAAAACTTACCAATACTGAAAAAGAAAATTTGTAAGACCTATAATTAGAAGATTGAATCAGTAATCAAAATTTTTTTAAAAATCGAAGTAAAATACACAAAACATGAAATTTACCATTTTAACTATTTTTAAGTGTACAATCCAAGGGCATTCGCATTGTTGGGCAACCATCACCACTGTCCAGCTTATGAACTTTTTCATTATCGCCAACTGAAACTCTGGACCCATTAAACAACGATTCCTTCCTTTCCCTCCCTCAGTCCCCAGTAACTTCTATTTTCTGTCTCTATGGATTTGCCTAGTCCAGGTACCACATAAGTTGAATCATACACAATTTGTCCTTTTGTATCTGGCTTACTGCACGTAGCATAATGTTTTCAAGGTTCATCCATGTTGCAGCATGTGTCAGAATGGCCTTCCTTTTTAAAAAGCTGAATAATATTCCATCGTGTGTATATACCACATTTCCTTTATCCATTCATCTGTTAATGGACATTTGCATTTCCACCTTTTGGCTGCTGCAAATAACACTGCTGTTAATATTGGTGTACAAATAACTGTTAGAGTCCCTGCTTTCAGTTCTTTGGGGAATAAACCTAGAAGTGGAATTGCTGGATCTATAGGGTAATTCTATATTTAACTTTTTTTTTTTTTTTTTTTGGCGGTACGCAGGCCTCTCACTGTGTGGCCTCTCCCGTTGCAGAGCGCAGGCTCCGGACGCGCAGGCTCAGCGGCCATGGCTCACAGGCCCAGCCGCTCCGCGGCATGTGGGATCTTCCCGGGCCGGGGCACGAACCCGCGTCCCCTGCATCGGCAGGCGGACTCTCAACCACTGCGCCACCAGGGAAGCCCTATATTTAACTTTTTGAGGAACTGCCATACTAGCTTCCATAGTGGCTGCACCATGTACATTCCCACCAGCAGTGCACAAAGTTGAACATTAATTTTTACAAGTCTTGATTAAATAGTCTATTGTGTCTGGAGAAATTCAGTAAAACATAGTCCAGGTGGGAAAATGCAGCCTGAGCTGTGCCTGCCCAAAATGTTGGACTGCTGTATGTTCCAGCTCAAGGTAACTAGTGACCTGCCTATTATTGGAGAGTAAAGATTAAAGATTAGGTGAGTAAAGTATATAAAAATTGGGGAATTCCCTGGCGGTCCAGTGGTTAGGACACCACGCTTTCACTGCCGAGGGCCCGGGTTCAATCCCTGGTTGGGGAACTAAGATCCCGCAAGCTGTGCGGTGCAGCCAAAAATAAAAAATAAAAATTGGTCTTCTTTCCCAGGAAAGATTGAACTGTCATGTTAAGGGTATTAGTAATGCTTGAAAATTCCATGATCCTTAGATCAAAAAGATTTCAGAAATATCAGAGAAGTAACCAGATCAGGGATCCCCCCCCCGATATTTTATTATGAAAACTGTTAAATAAAAGAACTTTGGAAGAATTGTACAGTGAATTCTAAATACTCACCAACTAAATCCTACAATTAACATTTTGCTTTATCACACGTCCATACCTCCCTATCCATTCGTCAGTCTATCTTACTTTTTGATACATTTCAAGTAAGTTGCAGACATCAGTACACTTCACCCTTAAACACTTCAGCATGCTGGAGAGGGTATAGAGAAAAAGGAACCCTCCTAGACTGTTGGTAGGAATGTAAATTGGTGCAGCCACTATGGAATACAGTATGGAGTTTCCTCAAAAAACTAAAAAGAGAGCTACTGTATGATCCAGCAGTCCCACTCCTGGGCACATATCCGGAAAAGACAAAAACTCTAATTCTAAAAGTTACATGCACCCCAGTGTTTATAGCAGCACAATTTACAATAGCCAAGACTTGAAAGTAACCTAAGTGTCCATCAACAGATGAATGGATAAAGAGGATGATACACACACACACACACACACACACACAGTGGAGTATTTCTCATCCATAAAATAGAATTAGGAGTTGGGGATTAAAAGATACACACTGGGCTTCCCTGGTGGCGCAGTGGTTGGGAGTCCGCCTGCTGATGCAGGGGACGCGGGTTCGTGCCCCGGTCCGGGAGGATCCCACATGCCACGGAGCGGCTGGGCCCGTGGGCCGTAGCCGTTGAGCCTGCACATCCGGAGCCTGTGCTCCGCGGCGGGAGAGGCCACAACAGTGAGAGGCCCGCATACCGCAAAAAAAAAAAAAAAAAAAAAAAGATACACACTGCTGTATATAGCGATAAGTAGTAATTCTTTCAATTAGAACAGACCACATGGTGTTAAAAAATGTTTACCTCGATGCACTATAAATTCTTTTTGTGTCTTTTAATTTTTCCAGATTTAAAAGACTTAAGAGTAGAATATCACACTGCTATATATAAAACAGATAAACAACAAGGACCTGCTGTATAGCACAGGGAACTATAGTCAATATTTTGTAATAACCTATAATGGGAAAGAATCTGAAAAAGAGTATGTGTGTGTGTGTGTGTGTGTGTGAATCACGCTGCTGTACACCTGAAACTAACACACCTTCGTAAATCAATTATACTGCAGTTAAAAAAAAAAACATATTTGAGGGAATGAAACAGATATACAGCATTCACTCAGTCAGGTTTATTGAGAATCTACCACATGCTCAGCACTGTCCTCGGCAGTAACGTGAGAAAAATTACAAAACAAGATATCAAGAAGGGAAAAATACACTTTGCACTCTGTTAATCTGCAATCTTTTCCACGTTGCTTTTCAAAAGTGTTCTTGGGTCGTTTTGGGATATGTGATCTCCCTGCTTTTTCCATGTTCCCCTAAGGTTTCCAGCACTGTCAAGTTATGTGCCACTATGGCCATCCCCTAAAGAACAGAGGATGGGACAGGAAGAACAGCTTCCTGCTGATGGGGTAGTCAGGGCTGGGGTCCCATAGCGGGGTGGATACTTTGAGCAGGAACCCGTCAACCTCGAGGGCTCAGGGCACTCACAGTGAACCATAAAAAGGCCAGACTTGGGGAAGCCCCAGACAGGGCCCTGGGGCCCTTGCTCACCCCCTCCCTGGAAGATGTGCTTAAAGTGCTAACACTGTAAGAAAACAAGGCATAGCTACATGCAGGCCTGGACGCACCAGACTTCTCACCTCCCATTCTTCCCCTTTCTTGTGCTAACACCAGGCGCTGGCACCACCAGGGCCCAGGCCAGAGGGGAAGTCTAGTGCCAAGTGAAGAAGTGGAGAAGGTCCAATGTATAACCTGTGATGCCCAAGAGGGGGCTGGGGCAGAGAGGTATGCAGCAAAGGGTACTGGTTTGTGCTTGGCCAGCGCTGCTGGGCCAGAGGTGAGTTCCTGTGCAAAGGGCAGGTTGGTTCTCTACAGCTAGCAGGGTCCTAAATTTTCCCTGAGGGAACAAAGCTGCATAGCATGGGAAGGAGATCCAGGACGTGCAGGGCCCTCCCAACCAGGCTTGCCCCATGCCTGCTGTACACGGTGCTGAGGAGCACCGGTGTGGGGCAGAGCTGCCCCAAGCCGACAGGATCATGCCATGCCACGCTTAGATGCTGCATGACCTCCAGGCGCACCTGGACAGACAGCCCCATCCGCCTGGGCACAGGCAATCATGCAGGCCCTCAACCAGAGTTGGAACAAGGGCTTAGGTCCACCTGGCAGCCTTGCCAAGGATACCAGTGACCCAGAGGACAAGCAAAAGTGGCAGTGGCATGGCCTCTTCCCGTTGGCAATGTGGCCAGGCCTTGGAGGAGGACCGGGAGGGTGCCCAGGGGCCAAGAATGCACCCTCTGTCTCGGCCTCAGCTCAGAGCCAGATCTCATCACTGCTCACACTGGACACCCGATAAATGTAGCCCAGCATTGGGAGACGGATGAAACCTGCGGGTCAGAGATCCCAGGAGACTCAGTCACCCTCATTCCTTGGAAGTTGGGAGACCACTCTCTGCCCCTTGGGGATTCAGAGGCCTTTGGCACAAGCAAAAGGGCCGGGGAGCCGGGCAGCAGGCCCCTTTCCCATACCTCGGCTGGTGAGGAGGCCGCCGGGCTCCGGATCCAGAAGTTCTGGCTGGCTGTTGTCCTGAGCCATCTGCTGGTCCGCTCGTTTCCCTGTGGGGTGACAAAGGGGATGGTGCCCGGGATGAGGTGTGTGCCCAGCGGGGTCTAGACCCTCCTAAGGCCCAGGGTCTCTCTTTTTCTCAGAAGCACCTCCACAGATAAGGCTGGGGCCAACAGAGGGTCCTGGACGTACCTCTGGAGTCCGGAGTGAGGTCGTTGAGCTGCAGGTGGGACGGGAGGGACATGTTCTCCCGCGGCAGGCGCACGTTGTTGAGTTTCAGGTTGTTGGAGTCACTACAGGGCAGAAAAAGGCTTGGATGGGCCCTGGCACCAGCGGGCACAGACTCCTGCTTGCGGCCCGTTCCTGAACTACCAGAAAGCCCAGGATCCCCCCTGTCCCCATGCTGCCTCTCCATTTGGCCCATCCACACAGCCCCAGGGAGAGTTACCTAGAGATCAGGGATGGGCGCCGGGAGGGGCCTGAGGAGAAAGAAACCACAGCAGTGTCTCAGTGTGCCCACCTGCTCTGGGCTCTGCCCCCTGCTCTCTTCAGGCCCAGAACCCTCAGGCAAAGGGTCTCTCAGATGCCCAGACTGGCTTCCCAGTGCCTGGCCCTGCTACCTGGGATGCACGTGGTCTAAATCATGGCCATGCCCAGGAAGACCTGTCCTACCACTTGTCAGAGACGTTCTGCCCATGGCCTTGCTGCCCACCCCCTGACCTCGCCTCCCCTTCCCCAGCCACCCTCTGCCCCCGCCCTGCTTTGGCCCTACCTTTGGTCTTCTTCGCTTTCCTGCAGACCAGACAGGCCACCAAGGTGCTGAACCCCACCAGGGTGCCCAAGGCAAGCCCTCCGGCCACAACGATCCCCAGCAGTGGCACTTCCACCCGGGTGGCCAGGAGCCCTGCAGGTCATTCTCTGGTTAGGTTCCACACGGGCAGGGCCCCCCAACTCTGAGATGCCACAGGTCACTACTCTGTCCTCCTTGCCCCAGGTGGCCAGGGACAGCTTTCACCAGACTCGCCCAAAAGGCAACAAGCCTTCCTGTTTCTGCACCACGATCCCACACCCATCCGAGGCTTTGCTGGGCCCGTGGCTGGCAGTGCTCACCTGGGGCCGGAAGCGAGGCGCTGGTGACACCCACGTCGTTGGTGGCCACCACGGACAGGTTCTGTGGCAGGCTGCGGAGCTGCAGTTGCACGGTGTGTTTGGTGAGCCAGGGGTAGTTCTGGGCATCCAGCACCAGGAAGTCAGAGGTGTTGACAGTCACCGGCCCATCCTCGTCGATCCAGGTCACGTTGGCAGGCGGGTTCGCACGCACCAGGGCAAAAAGGACGACCAGGAGGCCCGGGCCTTGAGCTTCCTGGTACTTAGCCCCAACCTGGGCAATCTCCGGCTTAACTGGTGCAAAGCAGAGAGAAGTATGTTCCCACCACAGCCCCTTGCACGCCTTCCCTTTCTTCCCAAACCCAGAAGGGAGCCAGGGGTCTGGACCTCTCCTTAGGGGGCACTGGGAAACAGGATGGCTGGGTCTGCCAGAGAGGCAGCATTTCGTACAAATGAAGATTAAGAGTATAAACACTAGAACCAAAATGTCAAGATTTGAATCCTGGCTCTGCTGCTTACCAGCTGTATGACCCTAGGCAGATTGCTTAACCTCTCTGTGCTTCAGTTTTGTCGTTTGTAAAATAGGGACAACAATAGTAATTACCTCATAGGATTTTTGTGAGGATAAAGTGAGTCAATATTTGCAGAGTGCTTAAGTGTTTTTTAAATGTCCTACCAGACCACTTGCCTGGTGGCTGCTGGGGGTCCCTGGGCAGAGAACCTCTGTCTCTGTCCACCTGAGGAGCACTCACATTGCACATTGAGGAGGACGGAGGCGTTGGCTGACCGGCCACTGTCTGGGTCTTGCAGGGAGCAGTTGAGCTCATGCTGGGCCCGCTGGGCAGTGACAGTGAAAGTGCTGGTGCCTCCAGAGAAGGCCTCCCTGCCCACGCTCAGCAGTCTTGAGGTGCTGGTCTTCTGTAGCTGTCCATCCAGGTACCAGGCCAATCGGGGGGTGCCAGGCCCCCCTGCCACCCAGCAGGTGAAGGCGTGGCGTTCATTCTCTCGAAGTGCCCGCTCTGCCCAGGTATGACCATCAATTTGTGGCGCCAACTCCCCCCAACCTGGAACACAGGGGATTCTGTGGAGAGCTGGTGGAGGCTTAGTACTGTTCTGTGGCCGGGATGAGGTCCAGTTACAGAAGGGCAGCAGGCCAAGAGACAGAGCACCTGGGTTCTCTAACCAGGGACGGCTGGACCTTGGGGAGGTGGATGAAGGGAACCCAACTCTGGTGCCTGGAATGGGTACCCAAACTGAAGGTGCAGGCAAGGAGGGGACAGAGGGGGACTTGACCGCACAAATGCATGGCCAAGGGATGAACAGGGGTGTACCTGAGCTCAGAAGGGCCGGCAGGAGCAGAAGTGTGTGCGGGAGGGTAGCTGGCCCTGGAGGCAGCGCCATGGTGGCCCCGGCCTGGGCCCCAGGCTGCCGAGAGAAGGGGGCAGGCCTCGATGTTAGCCAAGTGAGAGCAGACAAGCTTAATAACTGCTCCAGGAATTTACTCTCCAGAAACAAAAATAAACCATGCGCGGAAACACAAATGTAGAATGATCCACAGTAGTGAAGGCAAGGACGCAAATGGTCGAGCCCAAAGGTCCAAACCAGCCAGCACGTACCTGTACACCTTGCGGGCACAGAACTGAGCGCTGACTCCACGGGACAAACAGGCACACGCTCGCAGGTACACAGAAGCAACCTGCAACCGTGCAGCCCGCACCCGGCCCAGAAACACACGCGCGCGCGCGCGCGTAAACACTCGGGTACACGTGCCCCTCCCCCAAAGGGACCGTCCTTCTCCCGACCCCGGCTCTCTCCTGCCCGCTTCCCTCACCCACCTACGCCCCTTCTCCCCTCCTCCGGATTTGGGCCGAAGAGAAGAGGATCCGGGACGCGGGGGTCGCGAAGCATGCCCGCCCCCGCCTCGCCCCGCCTTCCGGTGCGGCTCACCTGGCTCAATCCCCGAGAGCAGCCGGAGCGACTGCTCAGGTCTGATGAGCACTGCAGTCATCCGCAGGGGCTCGGGCTGCGCCAGGCAGGGCCAATCGATGCCCGACCTCGGCCCGAACGACCCCCCACCCCCACCCCCACCCCTCCCCCAGGGCGGCGGCTCCGGGGCCACGTCCCGGGCCTCGCAGACAGCCTCCCGCGCGGGGGATACTTGAGCGCCCTTCCCTGCGGGGACGGCGGAGGATGCAGACACAGGCGGTGGCTGGGAGAGCCGGCAGGTTTATTGGTTGCGGGCGCCCCCCCTTCCCTCACGCCCGCCCGCCGGCGGCTCAGCGCCGGTCGCGGGGCCCGCGCAGCTGCCCCATCATGTCGGCCAGCATGCGGTTGCACAGCGCCGCATACGGGTTGAGCAGCACCAGCTGGCGCCGAGCGAACGGGCTGCCCAGGCGCGCCGCCCGCTCGAAGTCCCCGCGGGCGTCGTCGTCCCGGCCCTGCAGTCGCGCCACGAGCCCGCGCTGCACGAAGCTCTGGCGGGCGGCGCGACCCCGGCCGCCGCTCAGCGCCAGCGCGCGCTCCAGGTCCTCCAGGGCACCTGCGGGACCGACGGACGGGCGGGGGTCAGGGCCGCGGCCAGCAAGCGATCCGGACCCGAGTGGAGGTTCTGGGGTTCGGCCGTTTACATCCCGCCTACACTTGACCCTAGAGATCGGTATTGTTATTCCCTTTACGCAGATGAAGACTGGAAGAGTTGGCAAGACTCGGCCTGGGCTGCACAGCAGTTAGTGGCAGAGCTGGGACTGAAGTCCAGGTCTCGCCTTGTCCGTGTTATTTTCCACCATCTGATACATCAAAACACGGACGGAGGGTCACTATGTTATGAATCTGGCCCTGTTGCCAGGCGCGCATACGTTATTAACCATCTACCATGTGCCAGGTGACTGACTCCGAATCCCAGAGTCCAAAAACATTAGAATTAACTGACAACCATGTCTTATACAATAAAGTCCTTTTTTTTTTGCCGCACCGCGGGGCATGCGGAATCTTAATTCGCCGACCAGGGATTGAACCTGTGACCCTGCAGTGAAAGCGCAGATTCTTAACCACTGGACCCCCAAGGAAGTCCCTCTCTAACTTTTGAAGACATTTCTCTCCTCTTTTCCATTGATGCCTTAAAACCGCTTCTCTCACCTGTGTTCTCTACTGACTGCCTCTTCTCATTCTTTATTTCCATGGTCTTCATTATTTTGTATCTAATTTTCTTTGAAAGAGGTCTTGGAGCCAGAGCTGGCCTGCAGCATTTTTGTTTTTATCATCCTCATAAATACTTGGCTTATTAGGCATCAGAGCTGTGAACTCAACCTCAGGCAGCCAGCTGGTATCCACTGGAGGGTACCGAGCTGCATTTCTTCTGGGCTCTGCTTCAATTCACTCAAGTTCTCTAGTCTATAGCGCCTGTCAGGGCAGGGCGCTGGGGGAGCGCCAGCAGCATCCTCAGCGAGGCTGATCTTCCCTGCTCTCTCTCTGTGTGTTCTGGTCCCCGGAACCCAGCAGAGGCTCTGCTCCCCATCCTGACTGGTCGGTTGAGAAGCTTTCTAATCACAGCATTCCTTGGTTTCCCTCAGAGGAGCTGGTCAGGAGGAATTGAAGGCCTTCTCCAGGCAGAATCCCCTCTGATGCTGTCTGGGGTTTTGGTCTGCAGGCTGTCCCAGCAGCCTTTATGGCCCTGCTCTGCCAAAGCCAAGTGGCAGACAAGCCTGGGAAAGGCCCTCAGAGTCCCCCAATATTCCCAGAATGGAGTGCAAACTCCTCAGCCTGGCATTCCTGGCCCCAGGAACACCTCTACCACCACGGGTCTCGATAGTCTAGTAGTTCCCAACTAGGCTTCTGTGGTTTACCCTTTAGTTGAAACCCGTTAGTGATTCCCGGTGTTTTCGAGACAAAGTCCGATCTCGGCCTAACGTTCGCAGTTGTTCACTCTCTGGCCCCTGTTTACCTCTCCAGGCTCTGGAGAGGCTCCATTCTTCCGGCACTCCCTTTTCCAGCCAGATTCCCTGTACCTGTCCACGACTTCAGGACCTCTACAGGCCGTGCCTTCTCCCACTCCCTGCCCTCCGTCCAGCTAACGCCTACTCATCCTTCAAAACTCACCCCTCAGGAACAGATCCCATGCTGAGCCCTGTCAGCTTGTTATGCTGCTATTATGTTTATGTGTCTGTTCTACCCTCTAGGCTGTGAGCTTCTTGAGAAGCATTATCATGTGGGGATTAAGAGCACAGGCTCTGGAGCCCTGCCACCTGGACCAGATCCCAGCTCTGCCGCTTCTCAGCTGTGTGAGTAGGAAGCTACTTAACCTCCATGCTTCAGTTTCTTCATCTGTAAAATGGAGATAAGAATAGCACGTACCTTTTAGGGTTGTTGTGAGGATGATACGAATGACTACAACTCACATGTGAAGTGCTGAGTGCCTGGCACACAGTAATTGCTATAAGCACTATAATCCTCCGCACCTAGCCCACTGCTAGAATGGTAGACTCTCATTAAATTTTTATCAATAAGTAAATGGAATGCAGTCCCCCTGACTCTCACAATATCCCCAAGAAATTAGCCGAGCCCACGGTATGTCTCTTATGGGTAGAGGCATACGTTCCAGAGGGGCTTAGTGACTTCCCACGCCCCATGCCCAAGCCCCACAGACACACCGCCTCTGGTCTGTGCCCTCCCCGGCCCCTCTGCACAGGCTCCAGGGACTCTCCCCTCACCTGCCACGTCTCCCTGGAGTCGCCGGGCCTGGGCTCGGTTGCTGTAAGCCGAGGCCCTCTCAGGCAGCAGGTTGATGGCTTGGCCAAACTTCTCCAGGGCTGTGCTGAGGTCGCCAGCCTCTGCTGCCATCACCCCTTGCAGCTCCAGGGCCTTGGCCTGCTCCAGCTGTGCTCGAGGGAAAACTCCATCTGTGCCAGGGACGGAGCCAGGAGGGGACAGGTGTGCAGTTGGAAGCAGGAAGCAAAAGCCACCTGGGGCTTTGGAAACCTGGGACACGAGCCAAGGCTGACTGGGCAGGGGTGTAGGTCACAGCAGGAGTCAGATGCAGTGTTTGGGGCAGGGGGAACTGAGGTCAGCAAGGCAGAGAGCTAGCACTGCTTAAAGTTCCAAAGGGACCTGGGAAAGGGGCCTTGGTTGGCTCCCCACTGCCAAGAGAATGAAACCCAAACTCCTTAGCCTGTAGCTAAATGATTTGCTCAAGGTCACACCGCCCATAAGCTGCACCGCTTGGATTTGAACCCAGGTCTTTCTGGCTCTTCAGCCTGTCTGTTTTGTTCTACTCCACTGCTTCCAACAGGAAGGCCTCCATGACATACCCGGGTCATGAAAACCATTTCCAGTGTTTCTCTCAGCTTTTCAGCCTGAAGTTTCATTAAGGCTTAGGTTTCACTCCTTTAGAAACAAAGGGCATCAAAAACCCCTGACGCGGAAAGCAGGCCCCCTTAGGGGCTGGTGGAAAAGCCAGTGAGCGCACTCGCTCTGGAAGAATTAGCTCAGGGCTTGGCTTGTAAGGTGTGTGACACTGAATACTTGCTTAGGTTGGAGACGTTTAGCTGAGCCACCCCCTGCCCTGTTTCCCTCTTACCTGCTGTGGAGGGTGACATACTCTGTAGTGACAAAGACGTGAGCGTTTCACGTGGCCCCTCTCCCCATCAGCACAGTTAAGCTTGGACCATGGGGTGAACTGAGCGGGGAGGTAAGTTCAGAGGGGGGTGGTGGAGGAGAAACCTGGCTTTCTCCTCTGGGCACAGTGACCCTTGCCAAGCCCCCGTCAGTGCACTGAGGATCAGCAATCGTCATCCAAGGGTCGTGGAACAAGGGCCCTCGTAAGACCACCTACCTCTGCCACCCCAGCGAGGCAGCAGACCAGCCAATGTGGAGAGCTATACTCCAAGGTCGAATACTGACCTTCATCTCCTTCTTCCTTCTCTGCTTCCTCTCCCAGGTCCAACCCAACAATGTCTCCAAACGGAGTGTCGGGGTTGAAGATGGCCTGCAACACTGCCTGATCATTTGGAGTCCCCATGGTACTCAACTCCAAAATCCAAAAAGGTGACTCCCCGTGAGAGGGAGGAAAAAGGGGTGAGGGCCGAGCCTCCACCCAGCTGATCCAGAGGGAGGAGGTCCGTTTGAGGACCAGCCCACATGAGGAGTGTTGACCACTCCTTGGCTGCAGTGTAAACTCGGCCCCCTTTAACCTGGGGATAGTGACCCTGGCTTGACAGAATATATTTACAAACATTTCTCAACTGCCTCCCTACCCCCACGCCAGTCCTAGGGAGAAACAAGAGTAAATAAATTGCATTTCAGCTTTAAGGTGGAGTGGAGCAAAGAGAGGGTACTGCCCAGGCTCTCCCTGAAATGCTTTCATTTTATTATATTCATAGATTGGGAGGAACTCGTTAGAAGCCAACGCTTGACCACCCGTGGATGAAGAAGGGGGTATGTACAAAGTAAAGGAACTATTCCTTTGTCTTCTTGACCCCTTCCTCATATCCAGAGTTCATTAGGTCCTGAACATACATCACTGATGAATAAGGGGAGAAAATATGGTTAAGAGAGACAGTGTAGAGTGGGGCCTGAGTGTAGAGTGGGAAATGATTTCACGATTCCCCCTTAAAAGAAAGGACTGTGGAAGGGACTTTGTAATCAGGTCACGGGCCACGCCCCTCCCATTAGGCCACCTCAGCCAAAGCCAAAAGAAAGTTCAACCATGTGCAGCAATAAACTTGACATGTTTATTAATTAAACTATCACTTAAATAAAAAAAAGTGCATAGAAAATAAACATGTTTAAAAACTCCTTTTTTTTTTACAACTATGTACACTTTTTACTTTTACATTCAGTCTTTCGTAGACAGCTTTCAGCATTATTATTTTTTGAACTATTAAAGTATTTTCCTTCATCCCTGTCACAGGGAGTTAACACTGATGGACTTTAGACACATTTTTTTTCCTTTATTTTTCTCTTTTTCTCTAACCAGAAGCTTGGAAGAACACAAGGGAAAAAAAACCGAAAGATATGTTATACATGATAAAGTTGTCAAGAAATGTCTTATTTCTAGAAAAGAAGCTTGTCATCTGTTGAGCTTTTGAAACAATTATTCAACTACCTGTATTTACTAAAGAGACTGTTAAAAGTTCAATAAAAGAAACACCACAAGTCTATTTTCTTGGTTGAAAGACAGAACTAGAGTACCTCGGAACAAGATACCAGGAAAGCACAGAACACAATTTTCCCCTAAATGCAGGTGGTAACCCCAACATTCATAACCAAAAATAGAGAAACAAGGAGTACAGGTACTGACTGGCAACATTCACAGGCAGAAAAAATCCAGGTGACACCATTTCTGCATTTCTCTCTGATCCCAGAAATGGACTGTTCCGCCATCCCCTTAGGATGGGTCCCCCTCCATTGGGCGGGGGGATCAGAGGAGCGCCAGACTGACATTTTCCTGCCACTACTAGCAACTGTAACACAATCCTTATCTATAGTGTTAAGAGAATTAAAAGCCATGGACTGAACTAGGCTTTGTTACATGGTGCATTACTATATTAGTTCCTATATATATCATATTTATATTTATTTGAAAACCAAAACAAAAAAGTTGCAAGTTTTCAGAGTGTGAGACTTGACTGGTATTCATGATTCGGCACAAAACCATCTGCTAGATAACCTTGTATTGCTTTAAAATGAAGGAAATGAAACATAAAATTACACCCAGCCCTTTGCAATGACCCGCTTTTCCTTTAAAAAAAAAAACCCAAAAAAACCACAACTTGATTTCTATTTTAAAAAATCCCAAATCAAACTTAACATCTGACAAGGTTTTGACCTTTAGTATTTTCAGATATTTGATTGAACGACAGTCCTTTAGAAAGATACATTCATTAAAAGGTTTTTTTTTTGTTTTTTTGTTGTTGTTTTTTTTTTTTTTTTTTTTTTTTCTTAAATCAAGGGAGCTGCATGGTGCTCACGGCATTGGCCGGGGGTTTGACAGAGGCAAGCGGGGTGGTGGAGTGGATCCCGGCAAAGGAGTCTGGTTGAAAACGTATATGTAGCTGCCAGGGCTTCCCCCTTGATTCTTGTCATTGGTCTAAAAACAGGAGGGGCCGGGCTGGAGGTGGCGGACGGTAATGGAGGGAGCCAAGGGACCAAGTTCCGGCCAAAGGGTCAGCGCCATGCAGCTATTCTGGTTACACAGTTGTCACTGGCCACCAGGAAATGCAGCCACGACAGGTTCTAGCAGCGAAGCTGTGAGCTGGCTCTGTCACTGAGAACTGACCAGGTTTGCAGCTGTTACTCCCTTCGGGATGCCCCTTAGGGGATTCTTGGGAATGACCCACCACAGTTCCTCAGTCTGCACTTTTGTGCGGAGATTCCCTTGGTCACTTTCAAAAGAAACTCGGAGGTGTTTTGGAGATAGCTATGCCGTTTTTTTTTTTTTTTGCCTTCTTTCCCTCTTGTAGGGAAACCTTAGCTTATTCCCCAAGTTGCTGGCAGGTACGCTGAATTTTGGCAATGGACTCAAGGCTGAGCTCTAAGAGGAATTCCTCATTTCCGCGGTTGACAGGGAGTGGAAAGGCAAGGCAAACCATCTGCAGCTGGCAGGAGAAGGAGAGCTGGGGGTTCCTCCCCTGGCCTCAGGGTTTGGGACTGGTAGAAAGAGCTGAGGAGGGGCTCACAGTACAGCACGGCCTAGCAGGGCAGTAACTAGGTCTATTTAGCTGAGTTTCCCCCACCCCCGACTGGCCTTTGGGTCTTTCTCAAGGTGAATTCATGACCCATCAGTGCATTAATCATTTCAGTAACAAATGCAGCTTAAGGTATTTTTCTTTAAAAAAAATAGGAATAAAAGGATTTACAAAAAAACCTCACACAGTGCAATAATAAAGGAAACCAGACACTAGTGGAACCCCTTGGGCCACTGTATCTTGTCACGGGCAAAAGGAGGAAGGGAGGTGAGGTCTGGGTAGAGCGCTTTCCCCAGCCCCCTGCTGACACTTCTCCACGATGACAGGGAGTCTCTGCCTTCCTGGCCACAGTGCTGGGCTCCTTGCATGACAGTGAAAACAGTGACAATGTTCCAGCAGAGCCACCAAAGTTCTTAATTAAGGTCACGGAAGAACAGGGAGCCCAGGATGGAAGGCACAGCAGAGCCACGAGTCCCGGGGCAGAGAGCGCTGGGCTGAGTCGTATTGCTTCGCTAGACTTCCTTCCGTAGAAATGGGCTTCTCGAGGCGAGAAAAGGTGCCTCGCCCTCCACTGGACTACGCTGCTCTGAAACCTTGTAGCTGACAGAGGCAGAGGAGAATCTGCTTTATCGTGAGTGGTCAGACTGTGCTTCAGTTTCAACGGGCTGCCCCAAAAGAGGGCACAGGGGGATCCGGGGGGGTCTTTGCAGGCATGAGGACTTGGTGGGCAGAGGGAGAGGGAACGAGGTGACCTATGAGGCAGATGGTGATGGAAAATGTCAGGTTGCCATTCAGCTTGGTTGCTAACTCTGAAGGAGGAAAGACGAGGGAAGTGTAGGTTCCCACCTCTCAGCACTGAGCTGTGCCAGAAAGGAGAGAGACAGGGCAGGAAAGAAGAGAAGAAACTGCTGTGTCGAGATCCTACCGCAGCCTTTTCAGGAGCTTCGATTTGGGACGGAGGGGAGTGGCCCGATGGAGTTGGGGGGACCTTCCTTTGCCATTTATTGTCAAAGAGCAAACCCAGGAAACGTTTATGTCAACAGGGCACAAACAAGCTACACATTAAACAACAAAAAGTACACCTTCCAGGGGGAAGTTGGGCAGGAAAAACCAGACTTTGTGTGTTCAGCTGAATATTTTCTCTAACTTCATCCTATGAAAATAAAAAATTATTAAAAACCGATCTTCTTTTAAATTAGGATAATACCGCGGTTTAAAAAATAGCCTTGTCATAAGTGCTTCTCCCTATGAAGTGCTTCTCATAGAAAAATATACAAAATATATTTACATTTATAAAACCTTAAATAGTAAACTGTAAACAGAACAGAGTAAAATCCAATGACTTAATTTAACAGGTTCAGGACACTGTCTTGGGGAAAGGAAGAGAAGAAACATTTGATGCTGTTTTGACCACATCCTAGGGAGTAATCAGGGCAGTAGTGTCATTTAATTTACTTTATCTATAGATTTTGTGCAGGTGGCAGAGTTCCCTCGATACAAGGTGGTCTAGTCCCCAAGTTTTGGGCCTTGAAATCTGATTAGTGTTCTGCCTTCAACTGGACACTGACCATTGAAAAATTAAGTCTTCCTATGTCTTAACAAGGGGAAAATAAAGTTATCACGTCCTAGGAATGGGGCCCAGGGGTTACCCTGGTTGTGATACTCTGGTTGTTGCATGATTCAACTCCTATTTAAATAATCTTCCTCTTCTAAAAAATCATGCTACATATATTTCTTTAAAACTCTCAGTGGCGTTTTATGAAAACGTCTCCAAATTCTGTCTGGTTATGGCCAATGGCTCCTGTCCACTTCCCCACTGGGAGTGCTTACAGGCTCAGGGAACGTTTTGTAGGCACATCCTATGCCCAACAGGGAGTGTCCTCGAGCAGGGAGTCACTCTCCCCTACCACCCAGAGAGCACGGGAAAGCAGTGGGATGCAGAACGGGGGACGAGAAAAGTGGAGTGAAGAGAAGGAATGAGAGGGAAGCCGCTCCTATTGTCTAGGAAGGTGACTGTCTGAGATAAGGCTCATGGGGGTAACACTCCCACTTACAGCCCACAGGCTCAACGTCTGGTAATGAACTGGCACAACCCCAAGACAGCCTTTGACACCAAAGGTGCTAAGAAATCCTGTCTCCCAACCAGAAGGGAACTCTCAAGTGGGAGCATCGTAGGGAAAACCACCAGACCGCCTTTGTTCAACACACGGCTACAGGCTGGGCCCGGCTGGCAACCAACCCCGCCCGCACTGGGGCTGTGCCTGACCCCTTGCTTACAGTGCTCTGGAAAGGCCAAGGCAAGGATGGCAACTTCTCTCTGAGGAGGTGCTCAGGCCCGATCTCCCAACATAACTAACCCTCTATAGGCTCCTTCCAGGCAAGTCTGCTAGGGACCCGTTTCCCGCTTTTTAACGGCACACAATCAGAGGGGCCCCAGCAGAAAGCCGATCGCGGATCTTTTCTTCGAGACCTCATCTCTCTCCAGGACTATGATCACATGTATAATGTGAATATGGGACCTAAGGGAGCCCAGCCATCACGGAGGCCCCTCAACTGTGCCCACTCAATCCTGGAACTCCTGGCTGCTGGCAAAGGCCTTCGGCACTGTTTTGGAGGCCCTGGGTCCTAGTGCTCCAACAGTGGGGAGAAGAGCAGCTTTAGTTTAGGAACTTCCGGCATTTCTTGGCACCACAGTTGCAGGGTAGCTTGTTGCTGGCATCCTCAATGGGGAACTTATAGTCGTAAGTGAGTTCCTCCCCTCGGTAGATTTTGCGCATGGCAAAGATGACAATGTGCTTCTGCCCGTCGATATTAATAACCCGAGAGTAGCAGTTAGGCTCACATGAGTGATTGATGAAGCGGGCAGCGTTTCCATGCATGGTGGCATCTACCACCTCGGAGTCATCGATCCGGAACATGTAGCAGCCAATGCCCTACAGGAAGGAGAGCGGAGAAGAACCTGTTATTTATTACAGCGCAGGCTTGACAACATTTCCCAACCTTTTTCTGATGTGACCTTAGCCACTGATGAACAGGTTCTTCTGGTAAAATTTCTGGATTTCTCCCATCTTTCAGGATGCTTCCATGACAAATTCCTAGATTACAGGCACTAGACTAGAGGTTTCTTAATGTCTCCACAGGCAAGAGAACTGTGTGCTTGTGATCCTGGGATCCATTCAGACAAACCTTCAAAGAGTATCTTTGTGTGCTAATCCCGAGAGTGGACTGGGCCCACTACAAATTCAGAGATGTTAAAATGTAAAAAAAAAAAAAAAAAAGTCTAATTAGAATATACTAATTCTTCTGCAATCTAGGGATCATCTTTATAGTTGATGGCCCCTTTCTATAACGAAAGAACTGGGGAACGAAAGTGTGGAACTCACCTTGCTGTCATAGTACTTCTCTCGCTTGTCAGTCTGTATGGAACGGATGACATTGCCAGCGTACTCAATCACCATCTCACCTGCATCGATGTTTCTCTTACAAAAAAGACCCCGGCCATGGATGGGAGACCTAGGACATAAAGACGGAAAAGACATCAGCTGCAGATTTTGCAAATAAGGTTAAATGTGTGAATACATGAATAAAATCTCCTGGTCTATTAGTTCCCCAGGAGAGACAGAGACTTGGAAAGAATCTGGACCCACCTGATTTGAGTATATTAATCACTCTAACAAACAGCCCAGGATTAAAGATTTCTCCGTTCCAAAGCCCACCAGAAGCAGCAATACTTTAAAGCTTACTGTGTTACATTCCTCGTTCAACACAAGGAGCTGCAGGGTCCCAGGACATCAGGTTAGATTAGAAATATCGATAAAAACCTCACTTACTGAATGAGGGAGGTCACTCCAGCATTTGATCCACTTTGATTTTGGAAAACTTCATTAGTTTTCTATAATTCTTTCTACAATTTTAGCCATACCTGTAGACACCAACTGCCTCCTTAGAAGTCTTTTTTAAGTGCCGGAAACGCATGGGCATTGGCAGATCCATACTAGTTGCCCTCCTAAAGAGAGACGGTTCGTTATTAATGAATTCTCTTCAGGAAATCATCAGTTTTGAGTCTTGGATCAAAGGTTCCTAGAACGTATGACTACACTATTCTGTGTGTTCAATCCCAAGCATAACAAATGCCTTATAAAATTAGGCCTAAAATATAGTACGTTATATATGAAGTCTGTGGTGGTACATGCAAAGCTGACAGAGTACACTACAGTTAAAGAAAATAAAATATACATCTTACAGTTATTTGAATTTCTCCTCTAAAACACATTCCTCTCTCTTTGCCAGCCAGCTACTGTTACTTCAACACAAACTCTATTTCAGTCTTCTTAAATGTTATCTGGGAAATTGTGATCTAAGCAAAACTGCAACAGAGGGAAGCAAAGAGTATTTCTTTTTTTATTTTATTTTTAAATTTTTTATTGAAGTATAGTTGATTTACAATGTTGTGTTAGTTTCTGGTGTATAGCAAAGTGATTCAGTTATACGTATATTCTTTGCGGAGCACAGCCTCCGGACGCACAGGCCCAGTGGCCATGGCTCACGGGCCCAGCCGCTCCGCGGCATGTGGGCTCTTCCCGGACCGGGGCACGAACCCGTGTCCCCAGCATCGGCAGACCGACTCTCAACCACTGCGCCACCAGGGATAGCCCTATACGTATATTGTTTTTCACATTCTTTTCCTTCATGGTTTATTACAGGATATTGAACATGGTTCCCTGTGCTATACAGTAGCACCTTGTTGTTTACCTATTTTATATACAGTAGTTTGTACCTGCTAATCCCAAACTCCTAATTTATCCCTATCACCTTTCCCCTTTGGTAACCAAAGTTTGTTTTCTGTGTCTGTGAGTCTGTTTTGTAAACAAGTTCATTTGTATCATATTTTTGATTCCACATATAAGTGATATGATATGGTATTTGTCTTTCTCTGACTCACTTCACTTAGTAGGATAATCTCTAGGTCCTTCCATGTTGCCGCAAATGGCATTTCACTCGTAGAGAGCGTTTCTTAGGACCGCTCTCCACTCCAGACTTACCGAGCTGACTTCAGCTGCACCTCCTCCTCTTCCTCATCATTGGGGTTGTATTCAGGAGGCTGCCGGTGCTTAGAAGCCAGGAAGTTAAACATGTCAAATGCTGACTTCCTGGAGCCAAAAGATGAAAATATACTTAGAGAAATACTTTAATAGAACCAGTGAAGGACAGTGTTAACACTGGAAATCTCAAAGGTTAAGTGGGAAAATAATTATATCGTTAGATCATAAAATCAAGACCTCAAACTGCTTATGGAAAGGAAGAGAACTTGCCTCAGGTGGACTTCAGCCCTGGCCGAGCCATGAGGGTTCAGTGGAGGCTCATTGGCCTCCTCTGGTTTGTGGAAACGGAATTTGTAATTCCTACAGTGCTTGGCACCAGACAGTTGCTCAATCAGGAACACAACTGCATCGTGGAGAATCCCCAGCATCCTCAAACCGTTCACACCTGCAGGATCAAAGGCACCAGGGTAGTGAGGAGCCCAGCCAATAGGAAGCCACATACAACCACAGAAATGCCTAAGCTAGGGAATCACTCTGCCAGAGGCTGCTCAAGGGTGAATTATACTAAAGACAAGCTAGAAATTAACATTAGATAGCCATTAAAATGATGCGGATACAGATCCATCAATATGGAAAACACTCATGATAGATTAAGTGAATAAAGCATGCCACCAATCTATGGACTATTTTCTATGTTCTCTATGTACACAGAAATGCTATATGTGTTATTTCATTTCATGGCATAATGACCACACCAGGCAGGAAGCGCCAGCTTCATCTCAAGGTAAGTAAACCTAGGCTCACACCCAAGGTCACATAGCTACTGTGACAGGATTTGAACCTTGGTCTGTATAACTCTAACTATGATCCCATTTTTGTTTACAGGTAATGGAGTACTAAGCTCACATGCACACAGGCACCTCACTAAAATTTATAAGGAATGTTAGTGAACCCCTAACACAGAACTCTCTTCCGTGCTGTTACAGTGAGCTTATGGAGAAATACACTCAATAGCCACTTTGTTTTACTCACTTAGTCTTATTCCATTAATGAGCATTTCTTATTTCTTTTTACTTAAAAAAAGACATTTATGTAAGTCTGCTGGCATAGATGGTGAAAGGCTTTCTAAAATGATTGGCTTCAGGACTTCCCTGCTGGTGCAGTGGTTAAGACTCTGTGTTCCCAATGCAGGGGACCCAGGTTCAATCCCTGGTCAGGAAACTAGATTCAACATGCATGCCACAACTGAAAGTTTGCATGCCACAACTAAGGAGCCCGCCTGCTGCAACTAAGGAGCCCACGTGCTGTGACTAAGACCCGGCGCAACCAAATAAATAAATAAATATTTAAAAAAATAATAATAAAAAAATAAAATGATTGGCTTCTTTCCTTAAAGGATGGGACGTAGTAGTAATTGCCATACCTCTTTTTAACACTAGCAAATAGCAAGTTAAATAAATAGTGTATCACTTACAATGATTGTTTTTGGTATTAATAGATACCAAAATAATAATGGCATCTATTGTGGACAAGATACTATTTCATAGGCATAACTGTGTTAGGATCACACATGCAGTTCCAACAGACACACCGTTTGTGTTATAAAGCATATGTATAGAGATGTAACCCCAGTGTAATCTGGAGCCATATGCTATGGCTGGAAGGATATCCGTGTTTAAATGTTAACAATTACTTCTAGGAGGTGGGACCCCGTCCACCAATTTGTTATTGTGGTGATTAGCTTCTCCAAATTTTAGAATTCTACATCTTGTATAATTTTTTAAAAGAGGGGAAAGTTATTATCAGGTGCCTAATTTCCACTTCACTTACAAGAATCTCTAAGGGATATAATTTGGTTTTAGTGGCAAGCAGAAAGTTAAGTCTCCAGATAAGCAACATTCTTATGATCACAATCGTTGTTCCGATTAGAACTCAACCTATAAAAGTATAAAACACAAGTCGACAATATAAGAGCTTGAAGTCATATAAGACAATGGCAAACATTTTTTTTTTTTCTATACAACACTGATTTTCCCTAAGAATTCCTTCCTAGGAGTTTCAGATTGCTGTGGATTCCTAGGTAGAAAAAGCCATTAAAAAACATACTTAAGTGTATTTTCACAAAATTCATTTTAATGTTTAGGCTGAGCGTTCAACTCTAGTGTTCAACCTTCACTGGAGGACTTACAATGAGATTGGACACTGTGTCAATAACGGGAAAAGAAAGATGAGTTACACACGGCCCCTGTTCTCAAGGAGCCCTTGGCAGAGTGAGGCAGATATGAACACAGACCTTGCAATGTGAAAGCAACCAGATAAAGGTGTAGTATAAAGTACTACAACAGGTAACAATCTATTCTCGTGTGGGCCATTCACTTGTTCATCCAACAAGTATTTACTGAGCACCTACTATATCTCCCGCATTCTTTCCATCTCTCCACTGTGCCGGACAGAATCTTGGGAAAACAAAGGTGAACGAGACAGGAAGGTACCCGAGACAGAAAGGTCTCAGATTTTTTTTTTTTAAATAAATTTATGTATTTATTTTTGGCTGAGTTGGGTCTTTGTTGCTGTGCGCGGGCTTTCTCTAGTTGCAGTGAGCGGGGGCTACTCTTCGTTGCGGTGCACGGGTTTCTCATTGCGGTGGCTTCTCTTGTTGCGGAGCATGGGCTCTAGGCACATGGGCTTCAGTACCTGTGGCTCGTGGGCTCTAGTGCACAGGCTAAGTAGTTGTGGCACGTGGGCTCAGTAGTTGTGGCTCGCGGGCTCTAGAGCGCAGGCTCAGCAGTTGTGGTGCATGGGTTTAGTTGTTCTGCGGCATGTGGGATCTTCCCGGACCAGGGCTCAACCCATGTCCCCTGCATTGGCAGGCGGATTCTTAACCACTGCGCCACCAGGGAAGCCCAGGTCTCAGCTTTAATGTCACAGAACCCTTGGACCCTTACCTAATACCATACACAAAAATTAACTCAAAATGAGTCAAGGACCTAAACGTTAAGACCTAAAACTATAAAACTCTTAGAAGAAAACATAGGACAAAATCTTCATGACACTGAATTTAGCAATGATTTCTCGGATATGACATCAAAGGCACAGGTAACAAAAGAAAAAACAAATTGGACTTCATGATGATTAAAAAAATTTTGTGCATCGATACTATTTAAAAAAGCTAGTATTCAGTGATTTCTCTGAATTCTATCTCAAATCCCTTCAGTCAGGATAATGATCTTAATTTGGCATATTAGGGTACTTAAATAAATCATGTCAGGTTCATTACTTTATTTTTTAATTTTTGGCTGCACCGGGCGGCTTGTGGGATCTTAGTTCCCCGACGAGGGACTGAACCTGGGCCCTCGGCAGTAAGAACAGAGTCCTAACCACTGGACCGCCAGGGAATTCCCAGGTTCATTATTTTAATTAAACCTCACAACAAATTTTGAAGGTTGCATTAATATTCCCACTTAAGGACATTAAGCCTTGAAGAAGTAAATTAGCTTGCACCTGAAATAATACTGATAGCGAAAGGGCAGAAATGGGACTTGAACTCAGTTTCTGTCTCCAGAGTTCATGGTTTCTAACCACCATTCCACGTGGCAGCAAAAGACATGGATAAATGAAAGCAATCTTTGTGCCGTTGGCAAAAAGGGCTGAGCTACTCAAATTGAGACTGAGAACACTGAGCTTGGGATGCTGGTTTCCTCCAGGAGCAGAATCTTACACATATTATCAAATCATTTCAGAGTGACTCCTGGGAGAGGCCATGTACAAATTTAATTATAGTTCACCCAATGACTGCCACCGTTGGACAGAGCAGGACCTATGAACCATATTTTCCTGCCCCCAAAATATCTCCCTCACCAATCTAAAAAAAACAAAAAGCAAAAAAGACACTATCCAGAGTAAAAATGGAGGCAGCCCACAGAATAGCAGCAAATATTTGCAAATCATGTGTCTGATAAGGGATTAATATCCAGAATACATAGAACTTATAAAACTCAACAACAAAAAAACAACCTACCTGATGAAAATATAAACAAAGGACTTTGAATAAACATTTCTCTAAAGAAGATATATAAATGGCCAATAAGCACATGAAAAGACGCTCGACATCTCAAGTCATTAGGGATATGTATAGAAAACAATAAGTACTGGTGAGGATACGGAGAAATCGGAATTCTTGTGTACCATTCGTAGGAACGTAAAATGGTACAGCCACTGTAGAAAACAGTATGGTGGTTTCTCAAAAAATTAAAAATAGCATCACCATATGATCCAGCAATTCCACTTCTGGGTATATACCCAAAAGAATTGAAAGCAAAGTCTTAAAGAGATCTCTGTACAACCATGTTCACAGCAGAATTATTCAAAAAAAAAACAACAAAAATTTGGAAGCAAGCCAAGTGCCCACAGATGGATCAACTGATAAAGTAAATGTGATACATACATACAATGGAATATTATTCAGCCTGAAAAAGGAAGTAAGTTCTGCAACATGCTACAGCAAGGATGCACCTTGAGGACATTATGCTGAGTGTACTAAGCCAGTCACAAGACGACAAACACTGTATGATTCCACTTATATGAGGTACTTAAAATAGTTACAAATCACAAAGACAGAAAGAATAATGGTGGTTACCAGAAGCTGGGGGAAGAGGAGAATGGAGAGTCATCGTTTAATGGATACAGAGTTTCAGTTTTACAAGATGAAAAATTATGGGGATGGATGGTGGTGATGGCTGCACAACAAGGTGGATGTATTTAACACCTCTGAACTGTATACTTAAAAATAATTAAGATGAGATATGGGGATGTATGTATATGTATAGCTGATTCACTTTGTTATACAGCAGAAACTAACACACCATTGTAAAGCAATTATACTCCAATAAAGATGTTAAAAAAAATAAAAGAATAATTAAGACAGTAACTTTTATGTTATGTGTATTTTACCACAATAAAAAATATTCATCTGTAAAAGAAAAAAACGAATGAAGTACTGAGACAACGTTACAGTAGAGAGAAATCTTGAAAGCATCATGTTAAATGAAACAAGCCAGTCACAAAAGGCCACGTATTATATGATTCATTTCTGTAGGAAATGTACAGAACAGGTACATCCAGAGAGACAGAGAATAGACTAGTGGCTGCCAGGGGCTAGGGCTGAGGAATGACTGCTAGTGGGTATGGGGCTTCTTTTAGGGATGATGAAAATGTTCTGCAATTACACAGTAGTGATGGTTTACACAACTCTGTGAGTACACTAACAGCCATCGATTTGTATGCTTTAAATGGGTAAACTGTGTAGTATAAGGTTTATATCTCAGTAAAGCTGTGAAAAATGATTTTTTTTTTTAAAAAAAAGGTTGATTTTTTTTTTTTTTTTTTTGGTGAAATCAACCCTGTAGCTTAGACCCACAAGTTACCAGAGGATACTGAGACAGGAGTAAAATGACAGCTGCAGCATTACCTGCAAATGAAAGCTGCTTTAGGCGGGCGTTTGACCGAGCCTCCTGGACTTTGTCTGTCAATGACTTCCAGGCATCTGTGAGGAAATAAGATAATTCAGTCAAACATCTCTTAATACCAATGATGTGAAAAGATCCCCTGCTAGAACAGTTTTTTTGTTGTTTTCTTAGTTTAAATCAGTTCAGTGAATAAGAAAGAAGCTGGGAAGGTGCCCCACCCAACAGTGCTCCTTTCTGTTACAAAGGATACAGAAGTGGTGAGGAGGTTCCCACCTTCTGAAAATGACCCCTGCATCCTCAAAGCACTCACTTCCCCTGAGGGTAGTCCAGGTCCCAAACCTGAATGTGTGGTATTAACTCTACTCCCTCTACTGCTAACCAAAACAATACCAGCACTAACGGTTAACCAGGACTGTGGGAAGGAGATCACAACCTCTCAGTTCCTTACAATTAAGGGGTGTAACTAGAAAACCTTTACAATCCCTTCCAGCTCTAACCTAAGAGTCTACGATCTCTTCCTATCTGTTGGATTTTTCCCACACTCCACACTCAAATACATCTTACGCAGAATGTGTACACTCAAACTAGTTATTTTTTTGTTCTCCTCACATATGTTTTTTTTTTTTCAGTCACCCAGGCCGGAATCTTCAGAGGCATCTTTGAGTCCTCTCTCTCAACCCTCTATATCCAAGCAATCATGAATGTGTCTGTTCTTCTCTCCTTTCCTTTTTTCTTCTACTGGAAGTGGGCTTTATTACCTGACATCTCTATTGCAATAATACTCTCACTAGTGGCCTCTTGCCTCCTAGTGTCTCCATTTCAATCTATCTCATATGCAGCTGCTCACATAAATGGTACTACTGCAGCCCTAGCTGAGCAGAGCCTGTGCTGTTGGGCTGACCTAATTTAATCCACTCACCTTCGATACTTTCCGCACAGATCTGAAAGCCATCGTCACTTGAAATTTCAAAAACAAGTCCTTTTTTGGGCTTTTTCTCAGCAATGCTTTCCTTCCGCTTCTGTTCTTGCTGGAGCCAAAGCATCAGTGGAGAGCTGAAATTACTTTCTTCTTCTTCCGCTGTCTTAGATTCTGTGAGGGAGAAAACAGACAGGGGCCACAGTGGATGCCACAGCAAACACTTACTGAGGACTTTATGCGCGTTTTGTCTCCAGGCCTAACAGCATCACACAGCTGGTTTTATTTACTCCCGTTTACAGGTAACAAACCTGAGGTGCAAAGAGGTGGAGCAGCTTGCCTGAGGTTAGAGCTAGGAAGTGACCAAAACTAGAATTTTTTTTTTTTTTAATGTGAAGTTATGCTGTCTCTCTGGTAGTTTCTGGTATGACAATCTGACAGTTTTTCAATAAGTAATTGCCCTCAACAGAGTCAAAGCTAAAAAATAACGATGGTTAACATGTATGAAACGCTACCTATGAGGCACTCTTCTAGGAACTTCCTGTATTAACTCAGATAAACCTCACAACAATCCAATGAGGTAGGTGAGAAATGATCTAAATTTTAAAGGTGAGAAAACGGAGGCAGAGAGAGGTTGAGCAGCCCATGTTCATAGAGCTAGTAAGTGGTAAAGCTGGGATTTCAACCTAGCTGACTGCAGAGTCTGTACTCTCAGCCACCACCCCACACACTGCCTTCTTACAGAGACGTATCAATCCTCTGCAGGAATCAGCAAATCAGCAGAATGTGACTGCATCCCAAATCGTATGGCTAAGCATTTTCTCTGCCTGGTTTTCTTCTGGGAATCCCCTCAACGGAAAAGGACAGAGTCTTATATCCAGAGTTCTCCAGTCTTGAAGCGACTAGTTGTTTACTGATGAAATGCATCAGGACAGAAGTGCTATGGAGATGTATCTGGAGCCATAACCTACCTCTGGCTATATTATATAATAAAAATGGTTCTTGGTCTTCACTAGTGACAACTAAAGGATGAAGACAGCTTATTGTGAGCTATTTCGGTCACACTGCTGTTACAGCAAACAGAGCAGAAGAGTATTTATAGGTTTTAGTTTCGTGTCCTTTGGCCAATCACTTAACATCTTTAGCGCTTTGACTTTTTTTTTTTTTTTTTAAATCTAGAAAATCAGTAGGTAGAGAAGGTGACTTTTACAGTACTTCTGGCTTGGAAATTCTGATTCTAACCCGTTACCCACCCACATACCTGAATTTTCTTGTTCATCTGCTGGATTCTGTGTTGTCTGAATCTCAGGAAGAACAGCCACTTGCCTACATGAAAAGAAAACCAAATGTGAGATGTAACACCAGCTAGTTCTTCAATTCAAAGATAAAAACTGTCCACAATCTACCATACAGCTGTATCAGTTATACAAAACAACCACTAGACATGAACCACAGCATGCTTTGTGAACAACCTGTTGAATGAACACACCACCACATAACATCATTAAGATACATAACATCAACTATCTTTTGTGAGATTCTCTCCCAAACATTTGACATGAATTTTCTGCTTTTGGAGTTGTAGACTGTGTCCTTAAAATTCTTCTCATACCCTTAACTGTTAGAAAAAAATAAAAGGACGCTTGTTAGAAGCAGTTCCAGAGTTCCTTAAGTGAATTAGCTGGTTTAATTAAAAACAAAAGCTGGGCTTCCCTGGTGGCGCAGTGGTTGAGAATCCGCCTGCTGATGCAGGGGAGGCGGGTTCGTGCCCTGGTCCGGGAAGATCCCACATGCTGCGGAGCGGCTGGGCCCGTGAGCCATGGCCGCTGAGCCTGCACGTCCGGAGCCTGTGCTCCCGCAACGGGAGAGGCCACAGCAGTGAGAGGCTCGCGTACCGCCAAAAAAAAAAAAAAAAAAAGCAGCCTGCATGATGAACCAGTAAATCATACCTACTTTCACCTTTTATAATTAAATAAATCCTGCAAACAATTCAGATGCAGATCAAGAGGGAACTAGTTAAATAAATTACTGTAGGTCTACACAACAGAACTGGAGGCAGCCATTAAAAAATGAAGTGGCACAGAGATATGTGCACGATACAACAGCTGAAAAAAAACAAGTATAGAACAGTATGTACGGCATTATTTATTTTATGTAAAAGGTATATACGGGGGCTTCCCTGGTGGCGCAGTGGTTGGGAGTCTGCCTGCCGATGCAGGGGACGCGGGTTCATGCCCCGGTCCGGGAGGACCCCACATGCCGCGGAGCGGCTGGGCCTTTGAGCCACGGCCGCTGAGCCTGCGCTCCCCAACGTGAGAGGCCACAACAGTGAGAGGCCCGCGTACCGCAAAAAGAAAAAAAAAAAGGTATATACAGATTCAAATGTACACCATGCATATCTGTAGGCACAGAAATGTTGGTATGAATGAAAACAAATTACAAGCAACAATTACCTCTAGGCAATAAATTGGGAACAGGGTAGGCAGGAAGAACATGGAACCGTTACCCATTATTTAAATAATTCTGTGTTTTGTTTTGTTTTTTTCTTTACAAGCATGTATTAATTCCATTAAAAAAACTTTGGCCAAAAAAAAAAAAAAAAAAACACAAATCAGGAAGGACTATTTTCTAAATGAGGTGGACAGAACTGAGTGCTTCACCTCAGGGAACTAAGTCTTACACTTACCCTGCAGGCTGCCCACACTCTTTCTGTGGCGACTGCTCCACGTTAGCTATATCCTGCTGCTCAGCCTCTGCTCCTGGAGCCCTGGAACAGAATCATTTGTATTTTTTCAAGAAAAACAACAGTAAATATGTACCCAACAAGGAGGTCAGTCTAAAGAAGAATCTAACAGGATCTGGTAAAATTTATGAGCTGAGAAAAGTAACCCGTGGTGATACGGGTTAGACAGTGGTTACCTTGGGGGGTACTGACTAAGAGAGGGCACCAGGAGCCTTCTGGAAGACTAGAAATCTTTTATGTTATGATCTGAATGGCAGCTACATGGATGCATACCTAAATAAAAATTCACTTTGTGTACTTTACGTATATTTTAATGAAAATGTTTCAGAAAAGGACACCATGAGATCTACAACAGGTGGTTTTGCCCTCCAGACAGGAATAATCATCCCTTAGTATCCTAACTAAGCCTCAGCGAAAAAGAAACAGGCGCAAACAGCAGCACTGTTCTAAGTCAGAGCAAAGAGCAATGAAAGACATAGTCCTGGGCTTCCCTGGTGGCGCAGCGGTTGAGAGTCCGCCTGCTGATGCAGGGGACGCGGGTTCGTGCCCCGGTCCGGGAGGATCCCACATGCCGCGGAGCGGCTGGGCCCGTGAGCCACGGTTGCCGAGCCTGCGCTTCCGGAGCCTGTGCTCTGCAAGAGGAGAGGCCACGAGAGTGAGAGGCCCGCATACCAAAAAAAAAAGATGTGGTTCTATCCAAGGGACCAACTGCCAACGGATGGAACTAAATTTTACTCCATAAATCAGCACTGTGAGGGGGAAAAAAAAAAAAAATCAAATCAAAGCCCAGAAAACCCAAGTAATGTAACGTGGGCCGAGGTGTGTCCCTCCCAGAAGACCACTTCAACAGCCTCTACTCCAGAGCATGAAACCCCTCAGACCCAGCAGAGCCAAGGTCTGCATCTCTCACCCTGTGACTGAGGTCAGGGGTGTCGTGCTGGCTTCTTGGTCTGGAATGTGTGCTTCAGAAGAACTGGTCCGCAAGTGGGAGACTTTGTGCTTCTTGCCACTCCCTTTGTCCAAGGGCAGCTGAATCCGTTTGATTTTTGGTTTGGGTTTCATGGGCCCCGGCACTGAGGGACTTGCTGACTGCTGTCCAGAGGACGGAGAGCCCCCAGGAGAGGTGGAGCTGGCTTGCATAGCTGAGGATAAAGCCTTATTCTGCTCCAGCCCCATGCTATTAGGAGCATCTACCGTCTGGGTAAAGTTGGAGCCCTGGGTCCCTGGAGCAGAATCAAGATCCCGCTGGGAAGAGAGAATCCCGGTTTTGCTGGCGAGGAGCTGGTTCACATGCTGGAGCTGATAGTGTTCTTCTGCTTCCCCTGAAGGTGAAGCAGCCGTTATGCCCGCAGTCTGAGTCGAGGGGAGCACACAGATGCTAGATGCTGCCGTCATTGCAGCAGTAGTGGGAGTCTGTGACGTCCCCAGTTGTGGAAACATTCCTGAACTTGGCGGTAAAGCCACAGGCTGGTCTTGAATCCCCAGGCTCTGCTGGCTGGCTTTGATTAAAAGATTGCTTATGGAGCCAATATCTGGGCTACCAAGCAACCTCGGGTTGGTTAACGCGACATGCCCTGGAACGGACGCGCTACTTGTAGGGGCGGTTGTAGTTTGCATGGATACAACGTTCAAGACGGAGGAACCGGAGGCCAAGCCAGACACAGGCCCTGACGTGAGGTGGCCGGTATCCTGGCTCATGGTGGCTGCACCCGCCGCCGGGGCAGCAGTTCCTCCCACACTCTGCGGTAACAGGGGCGCCTGTTCAAAATACATGATGCCGGACTTAGACCTTTTTATGATGTTGGGGACAGTTCGGTGAGATGAAGTATTAAGTGACCCCAAGTCTAACAGATTGGGATGATTTGGAAGCTGGGAGGGTGTGAAGTTAATCAATGTCATGTTGGAAACCACGTCGGAAGGGGCGATGTTTGAAGGGGTACCAGAGGGAGCGAGTTTTTTATTCTTTCGGGTCTGCAGGCGAGATATGGGTCTCTTCTTGAGTCCAGAGGATGGAGTGGCTACTGTGGTACTGAGATCTGTCCTCTGGCTGGCTTCTGAGACCAAAAGCTGGGGATCTGGAGGAGGCTGGACCCCGATAAGTAGGCCTGAAGGAGGACTGCTGATGTTTGGTGGGAAGCTACTCTGAGTAGCTGCAGGGAAGGAATGTAAGTGCTGGTGATGAGGCATGGGGAGCAATCCTTTGCTAGCAGGAGGGAATAAAGACTGGGAAGTCGGCAGGCTTGGACTGAGTCCTGTGGTTAGGGTGAGACCACTTCCCATGGGCCCCAATACTGACGTGTTTGTCTCCATCACACTGGGTGCAGAACTAACAGAAGAGGTCAGCTGGATTTTTTGGGTCACTCCATTCGGAAGAGTCTGGAGAACATAAAGTGGCTGCATGTTCTGGTTAACGACAATGAGTTTCTCGGTGGCTGGTTTCAGGTGGGGCGGAGTGGTCTGGACAGCGGCATTAGAAATCTGAGACGGGCCAGGGCTATCGGTAGAGTTGGGCACGTATTTCTGGTTCTGGATAGGAACGGTAGGGGAAACAGGTACCTGAAGGCCAGGGGTGCTACTATTTCTAGTTAAATCCTGATTGTTGCCATGACCTTGCTCCACCGAACCACAAGGAGGGCTGGAGATGTGGTCTGCATCCATGTGACCTTGGATAAAGTGGTCAGGAGTCATGTGGCCTTCAGGGCTGGGATCTACTCCTGGACTCAGCAGGGAGGAGTCACCTTCAGAGGAGGCCACAGATTTTTCTGGGATGGCTCCTCTCTTCTCTCCTGAGTCTGAGATTACAGCTAGCCTACTGGGGTTCTGGCTCGGGACAGTGGGACTCCGGGTGGTCAGGACAGAGAGGTCTGACGGCAGCTCTAGCGGCAACTCGAACTGCTCCTCTGCTGAGATGGAGGAAGAGACACTGCTGTCCACGGCTTCCGTCGTCGGCAACTGCTGAGAAAACACTTCGAAAAGACCCATGTCTTTTTCACGATTACTATCAAGACCCAAACCTTCACCAAGATTCAGGAGTTCCGACGAAGAGGACTCTGGGCTCTCACCCAAAGCCTGCATGGACGGAGTATTCTTCAGTACAAAGTCCATAATGTCTGAGGGCAGGATGTTCCCACAGTCGTCACTGTTGTTGTTGTCTGAATCCGATTTCAGGAGCTCAGTATTATAGGTGTCCAGTAAGTTTTTGTCTGAGGGGGTGCTTGTGTGGACCCTGCGGCTTGACTCCAATGAGCTGAGCTGAGCTTCCAAGGAATCCTGTCCCTGTGTTTTCACTCTGCTCACAGCGTGGCAGTTATCCATCTTTGGCTCATTTTTGTGGCCCACAGAGCTCTTAATGACGTGCTCTTTCTCACCAGTGTCTTCAGGCCGATCCATCTTCAAGTTCTCTGTTCCGTTTTCTTTACTGTTTCTTTTTGGGATCTGGCTGCCTTTCCTCGTTGTGGCTGTGACGCTAGTATCACTCTCTGTCCCATCGTCAACACCATCCAACTGTGAGATTTTGGGGAGATCACATTGCTCCTCCTCCCGAAATAAATTATGGGGTGTCAGCCGTTCCTCTCCACCTGAAGAAATCACTGTCCTAGTGAAATTGTAATAGTATAAATCGTCTTCGTCGGAAGTGCTCAAGTCATCAGCCCCGTCCACCTGTCCTTCAGCGGATCTCTTGCCTCGCTTCTTCCCAGTTGAGCTGCTGTAAAATGGAATGTCTTCTTCGCCATAGGACCTTACTCCATAGAGTGGGGTGAGCCCAAAGAACATGTTAGAACGTGCCCGGGCACTGCGACGGGGGTATCTCCTCTTGAAAGAGCCATCCTCCTGAGGTTTGGGGCCATCTGGAAGCATTAGGTTTCTGTCCTGTACTGGAAGATTCTGATAGTTATTACTTTGAGAATCCTGGGATGAGGTATTATTCGGGCTTGCTTGGGCGACTGGACCATCTCCTGGACCTTCGGAAGTGGAAATTGGTTCTGTTGGAGATGCTGACTCTATCTGCAAAGGGGAAAGAGGACTACTTTCTTTTAGGGTATTCTTGGACTGACTCTCACCCTCCATTTTCAGAGGTGTCAGTGTTACTTTGACTGTGCGTTTCCGGGGTGTCTGTAATTCCTTGGCAGACCCTTCTACTTGCATGGATGGAGCTTTGGGGACTCCTGGAATAGAATGGACTTTGTCCCCAATCTTATCAGAGGAAACATTATTACATGGTCGTTGCCCCATGAACTCAGGAGGCAAAACTTCATCAACAAACTCTGGCTTTAGGTTTCCTTCCTCACCAGTTGCCACCTGACCAGGTTCCAAAAAAGATTTACTGGAATGCTTTTCTTTGAACATTTCTTTACAAGATTTTTTCCCTTTCTGTCTCCTGTCTCTGGAGCTGGATCCCACATGTTCGTTGATGATGGACGATCTGTTGCTCACTCCAGATAGCTTCAAGGTTTTGACTTCAGTATCTTCATCGGGAGGGGAGTTTGCTGACTGGTTGGAATCTGTCTGTTGGTCTCGATCATTCCTCTGCCCTCTCAGATGGAGTGGCGGGAACGGGAGGGCCTCTTTAGAAGAAAATGGCACTGAAGACAGTTCAGCAAAAGTGCCCGTTTTACTAACATTTAATTCTCCAGCTGTTGCATTATGAACCTGTGGGGCCAGTTTCGGAAGGCCAGGGTAAGCCACATTATGTGCCGATCCCTCTGAGTTCTTGGAACTCGGCATTTTGGTCTTCTCTCCCTTCGAAGAGGAGCTCTTGGATGTTGAGTCTGAAGCACTGGAATGCTTCATTTCTGAAGATGAAGAGCCATCGAAGTGACTGGTTTTAGTGCCCATAGTAACTACCGTCCTTTGCAGATGTGAAGAGGTGGGAGTGTTCTGCCCTAAATTAGTGTTAGAATTCAGTGGCCCTAAGACATGATCAACCGCTTTGGCACTTGACTCGAGATCTGCAGCGGTCCCTATGGTGGCGACTGAGGAAACACTGTTCCTGGAGTAAGCGCTCCCAGTTCTCATTGGAGACATTATCCGGAGTTTAGACCGCTGGGGTGACAGGGAAGAAGTACTGTGACGCCTGGAGCCAATGCTTCGAAGTCCAGAGGAGAGTAAAGGGTCACCCACTGTGACTATCTCATGAGTGGTTGGGGTAGGGCTTCCTAAACGAGAGAGAAAGTAATAAAGTCCATTACAGATCGGACACATGTGCTATACCACTGGTTTCAATGACTTGGCTAGATATGTTTACAGCTAACGGAAAATCAACGTTTTCCGTTGGCAGAAGTCACCACGATAAAGGTGCCTGACAGTATTACAAACTAATCTTTGAGCTGACCTCCTTGGGTCGGGTAGGTCAGTGAAGTCTTTTACCTGCAGAAGGCAGTGGCCGACAGCCAGGGGATCTCTGTGTTGGAGAATAGCTGGGTGTTCGAATCCTAGGGACCTTTGAGATGACGTGATAGAAACAGGAACCAGAGGTTTGTGAATGAGGAGGTCGATCTGGTGATGGAGGATTTACAATTTCAGCTGTGTTTTGACTTTCTTTAGGTGAAATTTCTGTGGCAGGAAATAAAAACTCTTACTAAAAAAGTTTAATTAAGATATCAAACAAATGAACCAAGAAAAAGCCAGCTGTCAGGTAAGTACCAAAACAGAAGCAAATGTGACCTCCCAAAGCAATGCCTTTTTCCCACCCGTCAATCACAATATTCCCCCAAATCGAATTCAAGTCCCATCTTGATTAAAGACTAACCTGCAAAAGATGTTGGACTGTGAGCGATGGTCCTGTTTTCATCATGTTCAACAGTGCTGTTGATATCTGGCTCTACAACCGGAGGACGGCATTCCACTATCTTGCACGTGTACACGCAGCGTTTGCGAGCATCCGTGGTGCTCCAGTACACCCGAGAACACCTGCACGCAGATGGTAACGATCACCGTGAGTGCGAGGACAGAAGCAGAGACTGACATTTGTCAAAACCTCTTCTCAGCCTAGGTTCCCTGGCCTCCTTGATTTATAAAATTTAGCTTTATTTCATGGATTCTTATTAGAGGGTCTCCTGGTTAGGGTCTTCCAAGTTTTTTGAAGTCCTTGGTTTTTCCTGGCCTCTCAGAAAACAGCATCAAATCCTTTTTTATTGTGTTGTAAGCAGGGGACAAAATTAGTAAAACAGCCTAAAATGCAAAGAAAAAAAAACCAACTAACTATTGATACTATAAGAAATAGTTATTGGCCTTCAGGAAGGGATAACTGCCCCACCATGTGTACAAAGTGAGGAAAGAACAAACCTGGCATATTTCCTTTGGGAGAAAAGCCCCACGAGACAAGAGAAATGGAACTGCTTCAAGTCTGCTGGATGCTGACGGAGCCTAGCTCTTTAAGAGCTGCCAGCTAAATGTGGAGTAGAGACTGTGTTTTCACAATTGAAATGCAGAATAAATCAGAGTATATAGAACAAAAGGGAGACTCCAAAGGGGAAGAGAGAGGAAGCGAATTTTAAATTTATATCGTCAGTTTGCTAGAAGTTTAAACAATTTGCTTCATGTGGGAAAGATTACAAATTCTTACTGGACTATTTGATTGTTATTGTAGGGGTTATTTTTAGAAAGACCTGGAAAATGTAAAATGAGGACAGAGGCATGAGGTGTTTGATCCCTGACAACAAACTGGACTTCTGAACTGAAGTGAACAGAATTTAGTGGAACCTTCAGAGACTGGCCTGGTGTTTTCTACCTAGGTTTTATTTGGAAATGTTTCTGAAATTATGTCAACAATACTTTCCTTCTACAACTGGATCTAGCTGACATAAAATGATACTTTAGTCCCAATCTACGAGAAGTAGCAAAAAAAATAAAAATAAAAAAATAAAAGGAATTAGTTAAAAGTCGCTAACAAGTATGGCTCTACATTTAATGACCTACTCACTGCTTCAGGGTGCTCAAGGGGTGGGGCTGCTGTCTTCTCTCTACAGAGCTACTTACTGATATCCAATAGGAAAGAGCTTATCCTCACAGTCAGAGAGATCGTTCAGAATCCCTAAGCAGTCAATTGTCATGGAGCCTGAGTAAGAAAAGAAGAACTGATCAGAGGCAATCATGAGAAGGCCCACTTTCTAACTGAACACTAGGAAGTACCCCAGTGCCACAGCCAGCCTTCCCCGACAACCAAGGCCCATGTCATACCAATCATCATGTGGATATTTTCTGGTTCTAAGCCATTGAGAAACTTCCTTCTCAAGCTGATTCCTTCAAAGTCCACAAACACTCTTCTAAAAACTTCAAATCCATTCTCAGGAACCACCTTAAACGAAAAGCCAGGGTAGCTATTAGGCTATCCCTTTTACATACCATACTCATGATACTGACTCAGAGGGAAAGTGCAGAGCATATCTCAAAATCACCCTTCTGTTTCACTAGCAGTGCCTCTGTTAGTGCTCCTAAGAGGAGGTGATTCTAGGAATACCTAGAATCACCTACTAGGAACACCTAGGAGGATGGTGAAATACAGTTTACCATCTTGCTATTTTCAGCCTCTTTTCCTAGAGAATTCAAGAAGCAGCTAAAGCTGTCTCACCTCGCCTTTGATCAAATCCCGATGTCGTTGGCAATATACTTTTTTATCATCCAGAAACACACAGTTCTTGGCTCGGGAACACATGAAATGATAGTTGCTGGTGCAGGATGTGAGGCAGCAACCCACAGTGGCTCCTGGCTTTTGGCAGAATTCACATCTCTAACAACCCAGAAAGAACAGAGTCCAAGTCAGACTTTCAGAAGTTTTAGCCATTTTCCATCTCCCCTAGAGAGTCACCCCATTCCGGCTTTCCCACAATTCATTTCGCTATTGCTAATCTGCTGAATTACAGAGAAGTGATATGAGCCATAAAACCTCCTCTACAAATCCTTTCTTTCCTATGGCCCATGCGGCCTATGATTATTAAATTTAAATATTACAATTTGATTTAGAACTTGAATCAAAACAGTTTTTTCTAGGATGCACAATTGATTTAGAGAAGATGAAACTTTTAAGATCGATGTTAAAAACATCATCTTGGTAGAAAGCTGTTATATCCGAAAGAACTCAGTTCTGGTAAGATTATACTAGTCAGAGACGTAACAGTTCTTAATCACTAGGCGTAACTGATGAATTTATGTGATTCAAAGATTTCCTTCAACTAGGCTGTATGTTACTACCTCATTCTGTCACAGTCACAGTCTGGGCTCCTCTCCAGGGAAGACTTTTTATTTGTGCTCTCCGCACATTTTACTTATGTTTCTTACGCATGTGCTATTTTTTGTTTCTTCCTGATAATCCTTCATTTTCTCCCCCCATCAAAATATAGCTTTAAAAATTTTACTCCTCCACAGCCTTTTCTGATTACTCTAAGCTGCTACCAATCACCTTCCACATCTTCGTGTGTGTATTTTGTGGGTTCATCCTATGGAGCCTCAGAGCGCTGATTCAACTGGAACCTCTGAGGTCATTTTGTCTAAATCACTTAATAAATTAATACCTTTCTTGGGCATCTGAATTATCTCCCCAACTGGATAAGACTTCGTTTTCTATTTCTTTTGTACCCATCCTCCAAGGGTCAGACTAGCAATCTGCCTACAGGGTACACCAATATTTGCCGCTGGCTAACCATTCTGAAGGAGCTATGAGAAACACCAGCGAGGCAGCGTTTAGCCCCAGAAAGAACATCTGGAAACTGAGAGGGAGTCTCTTCCATAACATTCACCCACAGGTTCTTACCAGCTGCTTGCCCCTGATCACAGCCATATGCACATTCTTCAGTGATCCATCATCATCTTCAAACACTTCTGCTGACCACAAAGCGCAATTTACATGTGTCCATTCGTTTTGGCCAATGTACAGCAAACGGCCAGCATCCTATGAAACAAGAGATTTCCTTTTTTCTTTGAAGAATATAATGTCAAATAGGGTTTTCCTTGGTATTAGCTTTACCTCATTCAGGATAACTTCAGTAAATCAAGCCTAATTCTTTAACTTAGGGGTGCACACAAAAATCACAATTCAAAGTTTCTTTGTTTTCACTTCTCACCTTTTTCCATTACCTTTTCCACAGGCTGGAAATATTTTATAATCATAAAGGATTAAAGAACAAGCAATATGTGTTACGTTTACAGAAGTGCCCACTGACTTCTTTAATACCATATTTCAAAGCCAGTTCTCTCAGCTTGCCTTAAAAACCTTTTTTTAAAAAAACTGTATGCTTACTATGTGCCAGGACCCAAATAAGGCTTTACATACATTATTTCCTTTAATCCTCATAACCATTCTGAGGCAAGATTATTATTATCCTCACTTTAAAAATGAAACTGAGGGTCAGAGAGGTTAAACTCTTTGCCAAGGTCAACAAGTAGGCGGCAAAGCACAGCAATGAATCCAGGCAAACCACCAGACCCGGGGACCTTAACCACACTGCTAACGACTACATGAAACACAAGCTATTTAATGCGCAACTTCTGTTTTATTCACTTTCATAGAATCTTTTTTTGAGGAACTGCCAATAGAAATTACAAGATATCAGCACGTTAATTTAAGGCAACTCATCTTTTAAATCAATTAAATCAGTTATAGAAAAATAACCCCCAAATGCCACAAACTAAGTGACAAATATTCACTGAATAAACGGCACTGGTCACCAAGTTTAGACACAAAGAGGTCACTATTGGCTAGTCTACTAAGCAGGACCCAGTGCACCAAGGTACTTACATTAGCACTGTCGTCACCGTACGTCAAACACAATGCACACTGTCTATTATCTTCTATGCCTGGGGGTGGGTTCAGTTCTGGACTGTCTTCTCGACTCCTATCAGTACCTTGGAACCCAGAAGACATACAGTTAAAATTGGCAATACTATGTCTGACATCCAGGAAAAAAGAAAACAATTCAGCTTAAATAGCCTAGAGCCTATGAAATCAACACTTTCAAAAAGTGTTCCAAGTTATGCTACCTTACTATCCATTACATTACTTGTATCAATTCTCTGTTAACATTCCAAGTGAAGCAAAAATAATGATTTTATTACATTTAAGGATCACCAGGAAATTTTTCCAATACGGAAGTACATTAAATTTAGAGTCACAAAGTCAATCATTTGCACCCAGAGAGAAATGGATAACAAGTCTTCATTTGGTGTCTTACTCAAAATTGGTGGTGTAGGAGGATGCAGAGGAGTTGGTGAGTCTGGCTCTCCAGGCCCCTTAGGTTTGGGAGCTGGAATGATTTTCTTCATTAAAGGAGGCTGCTCAGTGTGGCTGTTTTCCTCTCGCTCCTGCCACTGAGCATAATTATGGTCAAGTGAAGGTGGAAGCACTGCGTTTGGTAACATCCCACTGCTGGAAATAATTGATTCAACAAGTATTTATTGAACTCCTACAAGATACCCAGAACTGTACAAAACAGTCAAATTCTTGATATCATCAGGTCTCAGGCCTGGGCACAAGCCTTTCACAGACTGTAAGAACAAGTCACAGAATTCGAAAACTGCCTACACAGGACTTTATTATTTTTAAAAATATAATCCCGATGTATTGTGACTCTTGGTCAAACATCTAGAAACAAATGATAACCTTATCAATGTGTCAAAAGGATTTACGGGAATAAAAATTTAAGGTTAAACATGGAGAATCAAGAACTGTTGAGAACTACTGAGCCTGTGCGTCTGGAGCCTGTGCTCCACAACGAGGCCGCCATAGTGAGAGGCCCGCTCACCGCGATTAAGAGTGGCCCCCACTTGCCGCAACTAGAGAAAGCCCTCGCACAGAAACGAAGACGCAACACAGCAAAAGTAAATTAATTAATTAATAAACTCCTAAATAAGATAGAACCCAGTTATAACTGGGCTATATATATAGTACATGTATTGTACATATGCCACAAGTTCCCTAAAACAACAAATACATAAATAAAGAAAAAAAGGGCAGCAGACTGCAATAAACATTAAGTGTTGTCTCTAAACCAGCAATAAAAAGGCATTTCAGGGCTTCCCTGGTGGCGCGGTGGTTTAGAATCCGTCTGCCAATGCAGGGGACACGGGTTCGATCCCTGGCCCAGGAAGATTCCACATGCTGCAGAGCAACTAAGCCCATGCACCGCAACTACTGAGCCTGCGCTCTAGAGCCCAAGTGCCACAACTACTGAAGCCTGCGCGCCTAGAGCCCGCGCTCTGCAGCAAGAGAAGCCATGACAATGAGAAGCCCGCACACCACAATGAAGAGTAGCCCCCGCTCGCGCAACTAGTTGCTCATGCAACTAGAGAAAGCCCACACACAGCAACGAAGACCCAACACAGCCAAAAAACAAACAAATAAATAAATTAATTAATTTTTTAAAAAAAGGCATTTCAAATGATTAATCTTTAATATTAAAACCTAGTCTAAAAAAACCCCTCAATCTAAAAATATAAGAACGCTCAGATTTCTAGCTGATGAAGCGAAAAAAAGTAATACTGAATTTACTCACTTGCTTGATACTTTATTTGGCTCCCAAAACCTGGACTTTTTGACACTGAACCATGGAAAAACACGTTCCATTTGCTAACAGAAAAACAAACAAACAAAATGTAAGCATGTGACCATTCATTTGGAAAGCACATAAAAACCAACAACTTCACACCAGCTTCTCTGTCAATATGAGGATGATTCAGGCCACCAAAGGAAAGATCCATCCACTCTGGAACCTCACTAATCTCCTCCCAAAGAATCAGAGGAACGAATTAAACGAAAAATGATTTATACACATGAGAAAGCAAAACATAGATGAGAACAAGTCTGTTCTGTTCATGTGGTAACAACCCACGGATTAAGCATCAAAGACATGAAGTATTAATATCATTCACCCGAATAAAGAAGGACTTGACCATGCTGTTGGCTTTTTTAATCTCTGGCTGCCCTCCATCTGAGTTAATGGCTGCTTGAATGATCTTCACGATATCATCACTGAACTCCAACTGTATACAAAAACAAAGCATTAATTATTCATAGAACAGTGTGCTCTCAAAACCACTTCCTCTTCCCTCCTAAATCATCCAGCACAGAGAACCAATAGAAAACGGACACCCCATTTTAATACAGTGCAATTTCTCTTCAGTGGAGGCCTTTGGGATTCAGTTCATAATTAACTTGTGGCAGTCAAGACATGCCAGGCTAATAAGGTAAGAATGCAGATAAATTAGCTGTATCCTGGTAAGTTACCAAACAGGGCCACGATTTTTTACTTAGACTAAAATGAATAAACAACTGAATAGCAAACACGGACCATGAGATAACAGATGATCATTTCCTACATTTCCTTAAAATCATAAAATTAAAAGGCATCTATCTAGAAATGAACATCCATTATAAAAAGACATACTATTCAGATGCGATCTCAAAAGGGGCAAACCAATTAATTGCACATTAGTAATTTTCCATAAACAGTATTAATATAAAAATAATTTTAATATAAAGATAATTTTTGAAGAACTCAGGTGAAAGCCAAATAAAAAGACACTACCTTCCCTATCATAACCCATCTTCCAAAACACAGAACTAAAATGACTCACATATTTTTAGGTATTTAAAACCACATGACATTTCTAAATACAATACAACCATCCTTTAATGCTAACACCCAGCCTCATCCCCCAAAAGACCCAAGGAAGCTAAACTGGAGCTGGAAATTTGGGTAGTTTGCTGTAATAGACATACCACAGATGTGTAGTTCCCTTGGTCCATTTTCCTCTTGACTCCTTCCAGATCTAAAGGCTGCTGATCTTCCTGTTTGCTGACCTCAGTAAGCACTGGTGGATCAGGCCCTTCTGGGGAGCTGCGGGAAGGTATACTCTCCTCTGTCTCAGGATTTAAGTCCGGAGGTTTGGCAGCCTGTCGTCAGGAAAGATATGTTTCTTTTATCTAACACTGAAAATGAGGCACCTATGTAGATTCTACTAAAATGAATAAAGATGGTACTGAATGATGTGTATTATAAAACCTAAAGAACTTGAAAATAATCAGAGATTTCTCAAATACTAGAAAAGGAAAGTTAAAACGAGCTGGCTATCTAATAGCTTGGCTAGGATCACTGAGGAGCTTTGCTTGATAACTCCCAACCTAGTATGAAGAAACAGAAACTGTCCAATTCCTTTTGAGTAAGATACAGATACAGCTAATTTTCCTATTCAAAAAACAGACTCTGTTAAAAGATAAAGCAGCAGCCTAGCTCTGAGTTAAAGCTATCCATGTGGTTCTTCCAACATTATACCTGTGTTCCCAATGACTACTTTATGTATATAGTTCATGACTTAAATGGACAAGAAGCAGAGATTTTCAATTTGTGTCCTGAGGAGCCCTGGAACTTTCCTGGAGCCGAAGGGTCTCTGGCCCCACTACCACCCTCGCAGATCAGGCCACTATCCTGCTCCCTCTTGCCTCGAGCACCACCACTGCCTCCTAACCACGGCTCCTGCCTGTAGGCTCAGTCCTCTCCAATCCTTCCTCTCACTCCACTCAGAATCATTTTTTTGTTTTCTTATTTTTTTCTAAGAAGCAACTCTGATCAGGTTACTCTTCTGGGTAAAGTCCTTCATTGGGCTCCCCATGGCCTTCAGAATACAAAGTCCAAATTTCATATTACAACAGCAAGACCTTTGAAAGAGATATGGCCCCTTCCTTCTTCTTACCCCAGAGAAGGGTTTTACTCTTGGTGCTAAAAATTTTCTTAATAGCCTAAGGCCAAAACAAGGAACTCTACAAAACTAAATAAAGAGTGAGGCAAAAGAAAATAAACTGAAAAGCACACACACACAAAAACGGCACACATCCCATGATTAGGCACAAACCACCACTCGGAATACAAAATGAGACATGGGCCTACCTGTCGGTAGCGTAGCAAGTGGCTGGTGGTCCGAGAGTTCAACAAGGCTGTCAGTACTTGCTTCAGAGAGATCTGGAGCTCTTTTTCAAGGGCCAGTCGCCACTCCGCAGGGTGCCGCTCAGTACAGTTCACACAAGTGTAGGCCACACTTTCCGGAAGATTAGACAGAATCTCATACATCTCATCTGGGAAAACAAAAACCTACAATGATGAAGTGCTCTGAAGAGTGGGAGACAGGGAAAAGAGAAAGCTATTCCACTGAACTTAATATCAAGCTGCATGTTAGAACAGTATTAAGACTCTCACACCCCTGAAGAACTCATATGTATTGATCTCGGAAGGGACGTTATTAACACTAACTCAGGATTTAGTCACCGGAGAATCAATAGGTTATGATATCCACAAAGGACAGCGAATAAATATCTTAAAGAATGTGTTCAAGATAAATGAGCACAAATTTAACACAATGTTCTTATTTTAGAGACTAAAGAATAAATTTAAAAAGACTTCAAGTAACAACACTACCATAATTTTATGTTTATAGTACTTTGGGGGCTGTAAATGCAGCTGTACCAAGAAAGAAGGAAACTGTAATAAAAAGACTCCAACCTTCTGTACCTGAAAGATTCTCACATTTGGAATGGACCCATCGATCACATTTCCCACACTGCATCATCTTACTCTCGTAGTCATCATCATCATAACACTTATCACAGAGAGGGCAGAAGTTTCCTGAAAGCAAAGCAAAGTTTTCAGCAGAGCTTTGGTTCACATAACCAACGCCTCTAAAGCCCTTGACCCACATATGCCAATGTGATGTAAAATGCCAGCCACCATATTCTGCTTCTGAAACTACTTACAAATGCCAGCATGCACCTACCACGGAATGTTTACACATCTGTAAAGTGTTAAGATTATTCTGAGCTCTCAGGATATGCCACTAGTTCTCTTCTTTAGACCCATTTTTAAAGGTCATAAGGTAGATTTTATAGATAACGTAACAGAATGGAAGAGAGAACTTTCTCTCTTAAACATTCCAAAGAAATGTTTAAATTTTTAAAAAAGAGGAGAGGGTAATGGGAGTAAAAACACAGTTAATTTACACTTTTCCCTTATTCCTAGTGCTTTTACATTAGAGCTTAGAGCAGTGCTTCCTAAAATTCGGAAAAATAGACACCCTTCATCAATTTGTTTTATCCACGTATCACCTCTTATTATTTTTTACTTAGTAGACTTAACATTGATTTGCTTATTTTAAATAACTTCAATAGTGAACTTTATATCGTTATCATCCTAAGTCAGTTTAATGTATTGGCTATAATTTTTTTCTAGCTCAACTATTAAGATCAAATCTTTGACTCAGTACCACCTAAAGTCATTTCTGAAACAATCAAATGGATATATACCTCACTTTGGGAAATACTGGTTTAGAGCATTTCTTTGTGGTGAGTTACTATAAAAAGTCTCCTTGATTCATCCCCCCAAAGATAACAAAACCTTCCTAGTTGCTCTAAGCCTCTGTGTAAGGAAAAGAGCAAGACCAGAAACTTAGGAAATTTGTCTAAATGGCATCCTGGACAAGAATGGTAAGACCTTTTCATTCCACTGCAGTGTCCAGTTCACCTCCCAAACACTAAGTACAACCTCTAAAAGTTGACAAAACTGGCTTTTCTGAGGTACCTTTAGCAAAGAGTTTGGCACAATCATGGCAGAGTGAGAAATCGTGAGACCACTGTGCATCCCACCCTTTGCCGGGAGTCGTGGATCCACAGCTCTTGCAGCGAACACACTTGGTACAGATCTGGAAGACATGAAAGAAATTCAATAGGAACTTCTTATTTTTAATATCTCTTCTTATTTAAGAAGGTCTCAAATGCAATCCATTTCTAGAGTTGACTTCTCTACTGGGACGGCTTTTCTTCCTCAAGCAGGATAGCCCTCTTACAGTTTGTGCACGCCTGACAGTCCCATGACAATTCTCTCTGAAACTGCCCATTGTGTGAGAAACTCACCCAAACTTTCTTTTTCTTTGTGGGTTTGGTGGGGTAATTTGGTCCCAGGCACTCAGGGTGATAGCTGTTTCGGCACTTATTACACTCCAGCAGCTGCTGTAAGAAAATAAGAAGGCAAAAAGGTGGGCATCACCTCACCTTCACTGGACACCTGTCACTTAGTACCCCATTTCATACTTATCTTCAAGTAAATACAGCACATCACTGTGACGGCTTAAATTTCCTCATAAATTATTTACTCTCAAGGCATAGGGATTTATGTCCTGCCAAAGGCACTCAGTGGTGAACATTCTGATAAAGGAGATTTGATATATTTTGAGGATCTTATCCAATGCCACGTTTTCTGCTATACTCCCAAAATTAAATTAAAACACAACAATAGGCAATCGATTACACCCAGTTAAACAGTAAAAACAGGCTAAGCCAACAGAGGAAATACGTGCGTACAAAATCCTAGATTAAAAGGCAGAAATGGAGATACAGAGTAATACTGTAAGTGGCCCCATTACTCAGCGTCGTACCTTGGTGGCCTGGTGCTGCCTTCCACAAACATGACAGAACTTGCAGCGCCGACAACACCAGTTTTCCAGCTGGTCCTCCAGAGGGCGCTCGTGCTCCTCCAAACAAAACTTGTGGAAGGGCTCACAACAGACTTGGCAATACACAAACTAGGGTAAGAAGGGAACACAGAGGCGGTCAGATAGCACGTAGAAATATCAACCAAATCCTACCTGCTTACTTTGAGCTTTAGGACTAGTGGTGTACATACTGTATTCAACATGTTCACTAAGCAATGACTATGTTAAAAAAGGAGAATACTGGGGAGTTTCAGGGGACTAAAGTAGTAATAATAGTAGAATTATAAAATAACTAAATAGATACAATCTAAGATTTCATAGAATGTGCTTAAGTGCCATAAAAGAGGTATCAACAAAGAGCTAAGGCAATGTAAAAGAGTGGGGTAAGGGGAAATAGGGATGGTTTTAAAGGCTCTCTATAATCTACTAAATGACTGTAAGCTCTGGTTTGTCCTTCCCATCTCTAATTTTAGAAATAAGTTATTTTCATACTGATAAAGAGATTTTCAGAAATTCAAATGAGTGTGACTCATAATTTTCTTCTGCCATAAAAAAATCAGTGGGACAACTGGTCAAAACTAAAGTCTACTTAAATAATTGTAATATATCAACGTTAATTTCCTGATTTTGTTAATTATATTGTGGTTATATAAGAGGATGTCCTTGGTTTTAGGAAATACACAGTGTAAAATTTAGAGGTAAAAAGGCATATGTCTGCAACTTGCTCTCAAATTTTAAGAAAAAAAAGTCTACATATAAAATGTGTGTACATATTTTATTTCTTATTTTGTACGATACATATACAAAGAGAAAAGGATAAAGCAAATTAAAAATATTAACGCTAAAGCAATTTTACTCCAATAAAAGAAAATATTGGGCTTCCCTGGTGGCGCAGTGGTTGAGAGTCCGCCTGCCGATGCAGGGGACACGGGTTCATGTCCCGGTCTGGGAAGATCCTACATGCCGCGGAGCGGCTAGGCCCGTGAGCCACAGCCGCTGAGCCTGTGCTCCACAACGGGAGAGGCCACAACAGTGAGAGGCCCGCGTACCGCCAAAAAAAAAAAAATTAATGCTTGGGGAATCCAGGTAAAGGGTGTATGGGAATTCTTTGTACCACTCTTGTAGCTTTTCTGTAAATCTGAAATCATGTCAACATAAAAAGTTTTAAAAAATTTGAATGGAGGGAAAATTCATCAAGCACTGGTTATGCTTTAGGAGTGCAATGTAGGCAGTGGGCTATTCATTTTCTAATTTCAGTTTTTAGGAATCCTGTGGGATTGCTGTCACAGCTACACAATTTAAATTACAGCAATTATACTCTGGAAAAAAAAAACAAACCTGTTTTAACACAGAAGTTGAAGTACTGGTGTTACGAAAATAAGTTATTCCTGTGGGTAACATGTATATGGATGTAACGAAAGTTAAGATTATGTAGGAAAAGAGGTACAGCTAGACCTCTAGCACTTATATAGACTGAACAGTCTCAGTTTCAATGCTATCTAAAGCAACTCCAGCACTTAGAACAATATATTGTTCATAACAGGAACTAAGAAAATATTTCCTTAACGAATACCAGGCAAAAATTTTGCTAATGTAATGTAATTTATTTTTTTAATGCCTTTATTTTATTTTATTAAATGTCTGAATCACTAAATTTTTTAAAAAAATACTGAACGTTTACAATGACAATTTTGCATTTCTCTGTATACTTTATCATATAATGATGTCATATATTTTCTAAATTTCTTAAATCTATATTTAAGATACAACCATATAATAAAAAACCCAAGGAAAACAAAACTTACACCTCCAAATTACTGTTTATCCCATTACTATTTAAGCTGCTAATTTTTGCCCATTAAAACTCCTTTTTTCTTCACATATTTAAAAATCCATATACTGGTATCATTTTCATTTAAAAAGTCACTCTTTAATATATAACTTTCAGCATACGGTTATTTGTGAATATAATTTTGCAGAAAAATTACTTTATGTCTGATAGTTTACTTTTGAAATTATTTAGAAAGCTTAAAGATGTAGAAGAAAAATAGCGTATCGGATTATATAATCTGCATACATAAAGGATTTGCATTGAACTAAATCACAGAGGCAGTTTTGGTGAACTCTTATTCAATATTGTCTGCACTTGCTAATGCGTAATTTAAAATAGCAAGTGGGCAGGACTGAATGTCTTAGTTAGTGAGTCTCAATGATTGCTCAACATCTGGATTACAACTTGGCTTTGGGTTTTCTTTATGACCTTAGAATACATATGTGACAAATAATAACCTAAGGAGGTATTCAGGAATTGAGAACTGTACGAATGACAAATTACTGCTTCCTAGTTAAAATTGTGCTACCTTTTTTTCCCCTTATGGTAAAGATGGCACATACTCACTGCAGGAAAACTCAAAAAGATAAAGAAAAAACAAAAGTCAACCACAATCCAACTACACTCTTAAGATTTTGGTGTAAATCCTTCAGAATTCTTTCTACATATATATTTCAAAAACATTTTTCCAAACCAAAATGCGATCATGCTTTTTACATACTATTTTGTGACCTGCTCTTTTAACTCAGTGATGTGTCATGGACATCTTTCCATGTCAATATGAATCTATATTATCATCTTTAGGACTTCATATGTGCCATTATACGCATGTCCTATAATTACTTTAACCGAAGTACCAGCCCCTTATTGATGACTTTTCGGGTTGTCTCCAATTTTTTATTATCATAAATACTGAAATAAACCCTTCTGTTTATTATATATATACAAATATTTATACATATAGAAGGGTTTATTATATACATACATGTATACAAACATACATACACATATAATTTATCTAATTATATCCTCAAGATAAATGCCTGGAGTGCAATTGCTGGGTTAGAGGGTATACCCATTTTAAAGATAAATACATACTTCCAAACAATCTTCTCAGAAAGACTGTAACTAATTTAGATTTCCAGAAACAGAAAGTCTCCATTTCCACTTGATCCTTTTTATCATGCTTTAATTTACAGCGTTTGGTAATCGGAAGGCTTCACGCTCCCCTCCCACCATGTATTTACTTCTCGTTTTGTGAATTATATACTCCTGCCCTTAGACTATTTTTTTTACTGAGTGTTTTCCTTTTTCTTATTAATTGCTAAGAGCTCTTTATAGACAAGGAAGTTTTGCTATTCAACATAAAACAACTAACTATCAACAGCATATCTCTTTTTCTAGAAAAACATTATTTCTTCCATGTTTGGACATCTAGCAAAAAATCAGAACTCTACTAATGAGTGAATTTAAGAGATGAAACTATTAAACTTTTCACACTCAATAACTGCTACTCTGAAAAAAAAAAACCTGCTACTCTAATAAAAAGCAGACTCCTTCCTGAAATTTCTAAAAAACTTCAAAGCATTGCATTTGCAGGTTTCAACAGGATATAGTGCCTGCTATATACCAACAAAACAGAATAGAATGATTTCTTTCATCACAGCAAAATAATCTATCAGTATACTGTCTGGGGTACCAAGAAGCAGGATATCTTACCTCTACATGCCCACTACTGGCACAGAGAAAGCAAACCACCCTGGGTGTTATAGGAACAGAGGTCAAGATTCCTAAGCCTCCCATCTCCCACACATTTTCTGCTTCACAATCCTCCTGCGGAGAGAGAGGAAAAGATAATTTTGACAGTTTTACGACACAACGCTGCACTGAAAAAACGCTGCATTGAAAATAAGGACGAAAAGCATAAAATTAGAGTGACACCAGAATGTCGAGAATATTTCATCTCAATGAGTTCAAAATAACTGCCGCTTTAAAAATTTTAAATCTCAGACACAAACTCTTAAAAGGCTCACCTGTTAACTACAATGCAAAGATTTACTGGGATTGAATTTCCCTTAGAGTTTTGCTGATTCAAGCGATCATCATGGTTTGATAATACCTATGTGAAAGAAGCACTTCCTCAGATACTGTTCTCATCTAAAAGCACTTTACAGCTCAGGATGGGCAGGACTGGCTCCGTGCCTCTGTACTTCAGTCAGTTCACAGACTAACCTGGTAACACCGACCGGAGTTCTCACACACCTGAACCCATCTATTAATGGCAGTCTTCATTCGTCCGCCCCGCCCCCCGAATGAATTTCCTCTCTTTCAACACCTTTGGTAACATCATTTTCTCGATTTAAAGTCCACAACACTCAATATACTCCGTGGTCACTGAACACTTTTACCTTAAAGTCCACTCTGATCCTGTGGACTCCATCTGCTGGGACTTTTTGCTTTGAACTATTGCCATTGGAAAGAGTGCTGAGGATGTTCAAAGTGCCTGCATTCTCCTGCTTATTGACTGGAGGTGGTTTTTCCTATGGGGATAGAAGATGGATAAAGAACAAATCCACACCCTGCCTGCCTTCACTCTTGCAACAGCAACAGATAATAATGCAAATGACAAATCTTAACAGATCTGGAAAACATGTTTCCAATATAAGTATCCTAGAGAAACAGACAAGTAATCTTCAGGAGAATTTTTTTTTTCCATTGAAGCATTTTATTGGCACGTATGTATTTATACCCCTAGAAAACACATCCCAGGCTTTTCCCTCCTGCGTGTCTTCATCTTGCTTCCTCGTGGTCCACGATGCCAGCTGAGGTTGTCAGTACAATGAAACCACACTGACCAGATGGGAGCAGGTTATTCTGCCATTTTTCTAGATCTTGGAGTTGCACACATCAAATCTGGGGCTGATCACTCCACACTTGTGTAACCTGCCTATGAGATTCAAAACAATTTTCCCAGCTCTGTGATCGTCAATGATTTCAGATTTGCCAATGTAACCATGCTTCATCATCACAGTTTGAAACTGGATAGTAACTCTGGAACACGACTTAATAAGAACCTGGCATGTGTCTCTCTTTTCAGCATTGCTGATGCTCTCGAGAGCATCAGCCTGGACGTGCATGCACACCACTATGGGGGCACAGAAAGAACTGGAAAAGTCTTTAAGACCTCTCTCTCCACATAATAAAAATAGTGAGCGATTGTTATAGACAAATACTGCTAACGGACGTTGAGGGGGAAAAAATTATACTCATCAGCCTGCAGCATAAGCATAAGCATGTGGGGCTACAAAGAAGGGGAAAACAACAACGGGAAAAAAAAGAAAAAAAGGGAAGTGAGCTAAAGCCTAAACCTGAAGTTTGCTAATTTTAAGAAATTCCACTGCCATCTACACAGAAGCAGAAATGCAGTTTCACTCAATCACGTAAATGTCAAGGATAAGGCTATTTCCCTACAGAATAGAACACATCTTTGACAAATGGCAGGGAAACAAATCTTTCCTCACCTTTTCTTTAGGCTTTTGTTTTACAGGAATACTGGGGCGAGGAGCCACTTTTTTCTGCTTGCTTTGCTCTGGACCTAAAGAATTCAAAATAAACTGCCGTCAGATGCCACTAAATTGACAGTTAATGCTAAATAGCAATGATGACTCTAGCACTGATTGGCCTGCAAAGAAAGGGGCATTAGAAAAAACAAAAAACCATTTAAACTCTAGGCTTTGAATAGGAAATTAAGACAGTATCTCCAACTTAACTGGTTTTTGCTTCTATTTCTTTATTATTATATAACAGTTAAAAGAGAGCTAATTGGAACTTCCCTGGTGGTCCAGTGGTTAATACTCCACGCTCCCAATGCAGAGGGCCCGGGTTTGATCCGTAGTCAGGGAACTAGATCCCGCATGCATGCCGCAACTAAAAGATCCCTTGGGCCACAACTAAGACCCGGCGCAGCCAAAAAAAAAATTAAATAAATATTTAAAAGAGAGCTAGTTTTCTTGTATCAAAGACTTAACAATATACATTTCAGGTTTCCAAATGCTGTTTAAGATGTCAGTGTCCTGTGCTGGTACTTCCGGTTCAGCAGCTCTTCCTGCTGTCCTCACTCACCTGACTCTGGAGGTGGAGGCTGCTTTTTCTTGGGCTCACTAGGAGTGGTCTTGGGGACTTCTTTTCTCGGTGGTGCTGTGCTGGGGGGCTGTAGGGGGATGGCTGGTGCCGGCTGGGAGACCTGCTTGCTGGACTTCCTGGAAGAGGGCGTGGCCACTTGTTTGGCCTCAGCTCCTGGGGTGGAGGCATTCCCTTCCTCACTCTTGTCCTCCGGAGGCTTCCGCGGAGGTGGCTCACTGTTGCTTTTCTTGGGGGCGGGATCCTCTCTTGCTGACGGGGTAGACTTCTGACTAGAGTCCGCCAAGCTCTTCACAACACTGCTCTCTTTGCTCTCTTTCTTTTCACTGGTCTTAGACTTTTTCTCTTTCTTCTTCACAGCTGGGGGTGGGGGGGAAATGCAAGATTATTTTTCTGTGAGAAAATTTTATTTAAAATATAAGTATAGGAATGTAACAATCTTAGTCTCAGTTTCCTACAGCTAAAGTTGACACTGGAAGACTCAAGAAAGTTAATGCCAAGTTGGCAAGTGAAACAGGTATACTCTTATTACTCTAGGAAATGAAATATAATGTAATTTTTTGTATGAATTAAAAGAAATTTTTCTTATGGAAATATTCAAACATACTCCAAGGTGAAGGGAAGAGTAAAATGAACACTCATGTACCTATCACCCAGCTTCAACAACCAACAGCTCCCTGGGAAACAGCAGTACTTGAAAAAAGGCTAGTATTCTCTTTACACTAGATGTACACAACTATACGACATTAAAGCAGGAAGCATTTGGGGGAAGATCTTTTGACAACACTACCTTTTGCTTGCTTCTGAAGGTAGGCTTTGGAAGGCATCCATTGTAGATTCTGACATTTTCTCATCCTAGAATAATAAGGGATACCATAAAGTAAACTTCATTTAGGAGAGAAGCAATTGAAGCACGTATTAATTCGTCTGCAAGAATCCGTGAACCTTGGGCTTCCCTGGTGGCGCAGTGGTTAAGAACCCACCTGCCAATGCAGCGGACACACGTTAGAGCCCTGGTCCGGGAATATCCCACATGCCGCGGAGCAACTAAGCCCGAGCACCACAACTACTGAGCCCGCGCTCTAGAGCCCACAAGCCACAACTACTGAAGCCCGCGCGCCTAGAGCCTGTGCTCCTCAACAAGAGAAGCCACTGCAATGAGAAGCCCCTGCACCGTGACAGAGTAGCCCCCACTCACCACAACTAGAGAATGCCTGCGCGCAGCAACAAAGACCCAACGCAGCCAAAAATAAATTAATTAATTAATTTAAAAAAATAAAAAAAGAATCCATGAACCTTTACTCAGGTTCATTTTGAGAGTTGAAAAAAGGACTGCTCATTATTTAAATTCAAGCCTTTAAATCCTTTGATCAACAATTTCACCTATCTTGAGGATCTAAAAGGAGCAAATATCAAATTATTTTTGAAATGGGACTCAAATGTCTTGCAACCCAGTACTGACTAGCGCCACACACAAAACGATCAGTCGTTACTTCTCGCAGTCAAATCAGTTCTGCTCCCTTATGAGATTATTATTCATATAGTAATCTGAATACAAAATGGACTAAAATTACCCGAGTCCTTTGTCTGCCACTACAATGCTACAGGTCTATCTCAGGGCTTTGAGAGATATTTCTATCCTCAGTTTATTGAAACTCAAAACTTAATTTGAAGTTTAATATTGAACTGAATCCACTGCAACCCCTAAATTTAGTGCCATTTTATCTTGCTATCATGTACATTTTTTTGCTGTTCTGTGAATTGTCTCACTTCTTTCCACTAATGGGACTGAGACAAGATTCTTGCTTAAGGCCAGACTAAACCAAAGCACAGAACTTCTCTGTCTCCTAGAAACTGTCTCCCCTTAAGTAAGTAATGCAGCATTTCTCCCAATTATGTTTTATATAAGTCACTTTCATGTTATTCGTTCATTCAGCAAACATCTACGGATAATATCCATTCCTGGTGCCAGGCACTTGATGAGATACTCAACCACCAAAATTTATTTATGCAATTCTCTTGATCCACTTTAAACAAATTATCCCAGAGAGTAGAAAGTGCATCCACAAACTGACTAGAAAAAGGGAAAAAAGGTAGAGTAATCAAAACTTCCAGGGAATTCCCTGGCGGTCCAGTGGTTAGGACTCGGCGCTTTCACTGCCGTGGCCCGGGTTCGATTCCTGGTTGGGGAACTAAGATTCCGCAAGTAGCGTGCGGGGTGGGGGAAGACTTTCATAGGCATGAAAATATGCTGAGAGTTAGCGAGTGGAGAGACTTATATCACCAATATTTCCTGAATGCCATAAAGATAAAGGTAATTTCAGTTGACCTGATAAATAGCAGGCCTAAACTCATTGGTGATTAAGTAGAAACCCTCCAGAGTTGCACTGATATGGCAGCTCTAGACACACGTGGCTATGTGAATTCAAAATTACAGGGAGTTCCTCAGTCACACCAACCATGTTTCAGGTGCTAAACAGCCATATGGCTAATGGCTACCACACCGACCTGAGCAGATACAGAACATTCACAGCGCTGCACCTGAGGATTTCTGATTTAAGCACAGCCCAAACCCAGCACAGCCCAAAATCCAAGCGTACAACTCATCTTGCAACTTGAGGTGACTTGGTACAACCACACTGGGCATTCGGGCGCATTTTCTCTGTGACAAGCGGGACAGTGGCTGAGACCAGCCCCCCAGAGAGACGCGCACTCACTTGCAGCACTGCTTCTTTATGTTGCGGCCACCAAACTTGGGCTTGTCCAAGCAGTTAGTGCACACACCACAGTCCTCAGGCACCTGGCAGCCGGGACACTGTCCACACCGCCTTGACCGCCGTCCCTTCTTTACTGGAGGTTCCTGCGGCGCCTTGTTTCTGGTGACGGGTTTAATTGGTTTGATGGGCGGAGCAAGAGGTTCGGCGTCTTCTGAGCCAGCAATCGATGACTTGTCTGTTAAAGAAATGTGGCATTAGCTCTGACAGAGTATCTGGCTCCTTCCTGGGAGCAGAGGGGAGATTCTCAAAATCTACTGATGTTAGTATATACATTCAAACGTTGTTTTAATTGAAACTCCAAAAATCAAATTCATTACAATAAAAATATTCATATGCAGAACAGAGAGCCTGTTTTAAATAATTAAATGTTTAAAAATGCCTATAACTTGCAGTTTGATGAAAGCAGAAATCCAAACAATGAAAACAAAATACAGTGTAACCGAAAGTCAAGAACATGAATTGAGGGAGTTCCCTGGTGACCTAGTTGTTAGGATTTGGCACTTTCACTGCAGGGGCCCGGGTTCGATCCCTGGTTGGGGAACATCCTGAAAGCCACGCAGCGTGGCCAAAATACAAAAAATAATTAATTAATGGTTTTAAAAAAAGAAAATATGATTACAAAAAAGAAAGGAAAGAAAGCATTAAAAAAAAAAAAAAGAATATGAATTGAATGCTTCTGAAGACTCTCTAAACCTCTAAATTTCATCTGAGCAGTCACCCATGAGAACGTGCCTCACAGACCTGAAACCACAGGGCCCCCAGCTGCTGTGCTCTGAAATCCAGGGGTACAGAGGCCACAATTACCACAGAGGTTGCTCTCAGGCAGTGACAAGCATGGCAGGGATACTAGGGTAGGCCTGTTCCAGGGAGACACGAGACTCCTCTGACAGTCAATGTTTGCTCAAGGGCTCCCTGACAGCCTTGCCGAGCTTTCTCACACTGCACGGCATCCAGGAAGATTCTGCCCAGCCTTCCTTCCCACTCTCCTTCACTAGGATCAGACTTACAGAGCAGTCTGACAGCTCTCCCAGCCCTTCCTGACTCCCTCCCCATTTTCTCTCTCAGGCATTTCCTCTAATAACACCCTTACACATTTAATCCCCCCACCCTCCGCCATCTGGTTTTTGGAGGACCCAGCCTAACATATAATGCTATGAAGAGCCTACTGGGCACTCCCAGGATGATCAGCAAACAAACCCAGTGTCTGCTCAGACCTCAAGGTTGACATCCCCGACCTACCATCATTTCCCATGGAAGACAAAATCTTTTCTCGTTCTTCCCAAGGTAAGGCACTCAGGGTGGGCATGTCATCAGGAAACACAGCTCGTTTTCGGCCAAGGGCAACAGCAGCTCTTCTGCAGACGTGTTTAATCCGGGGTCCTCGCACAGAGGTCTCCGATGAGTCACTTTCTTGACCCTGAGGAGGAGGCAAGCCAAAAACAAACAATAACAACCATATGCGTTGAAAATATAATTGAATGAAGCCAAGGTATAGTTGATTAACTTATAGATTCAACACATACAACTCTAGTTATTCCCAGCTGATAGGCCATATCAATATATAGAAATCATCTACTTCTAAAATTGGCAGACAAGGATTCTAATCAAAAAACAGAAATCAGCTAAGCTTCTATTCCCAATTATACTACTTCTTTAAAATTTTCCTCAAAAAAAAAATCAAGCTGCCAGTCTGCATTATCAAGAAGCTCATTCTCGTGTAAACTGGGCTTACCGAGCCACAGACTATTTCTTGTATTTCCCTGATCAACAGAGAAGTAGGGGGAAATAACCTATACATGGAAGTATAAAAGGCCACGGCTCCAAACAGAAATGTCTCACACTTTGAAGAGCCACGGCTCCTACCACTAGGAGGTTAACCAAAAACATCCAAAATGGTGTCGGAAATAAGTCTCATCATATTCCTGCTAGACCTCTCAACTGGCAGAATTACTAAATGTAAATGTGGCCCTACGCTGAATAACATTAAAACCTAAGTTTGTGGTCATCTTAACCTAACTTGACATGTTGGTATAAACACGCATCTACTACATGACGATGTTTAAAAACAATCTAAAGATTGGCAGGTTTTCTCAGAAAAGACCAGTGCCTAGCTCGCTTTGTTAATTAAAAAAAAGAGGAAAAAAAAGCTCTTCTTTACAAAAATCTGTTTGTCATCATCTTAACTAACTGAATTGTACAGCTTTTCTGTATCACAACTTGAGGCTAAGTGCTTCTCATATGTATTCTGCAGATACCTATTTTCTATTGGTCTGATCACTCACAGCTCAGAGGAAGAGATTCCCCCCGTCCCTGTTTCCTATAGGAAACAACAGTAAAACAATCTGACTGCAAAAATGCATCTTCAAAATTAAGTCACAGATTCCATTACACCAAACCCATTAAGTACAAAACAACTCAGCGTTCAGGGTAATGTGGCCCCACGTACCTTTCAGTCTTGGTTCACCGCTTTCCTACACGTACCAGTCCAGCTATCCCCGTTCCTCAAGTATGCTTTATACTTTTCTATCTCTACCCTACACTGTTTCCTCTCCTTAAAAATTTCTCCCCTATCATTTTCTACCTATCAAAATCCTACCCGTCCGTAAAGGACCACTGCGAATGCCACCATCTTTTCCTGATTCCCATACCTGGATCTAACTGAAACACTCAGCCTAAAACTTGCTCCTAGACGGGGCTCGAGAAACTGTTGATTTTAATGGGCAAGATGGAAAAGAGTACCTGTGCTTTGGGCTGGTCAGTTTGTTTAAGACTCTTACTCTTCTCAATCTTGCAGAGCTGGGCTTTGGCCTTTTTTAGGAGGCTGGCAACCCTCTTGTCAGTCATTGGAAGCTTGTCTGCCTGAGCCAACATGGAGCCTATGGAGGAAGTGGAATGTTTAACAGTGCTAGATGAAGGAGTGGAAAGGCAGAGGGTTTTCTCCTTCTCCAGGGATGGGGCAGTTGGGCCGAGGTCCAAGTTGGTTTTTTCCAGATTTCCTCTCCCTTTCTTTATAAGTATTTTGGTTTTGACAGCTGTTGTATCCCCAAGAGTCACAGAAGCAATATCAGTCCCAGAATCAAGTGATGAAGACTTCTTCCGCCCGGTTGCTTTTTTGGCAGAAGATGAAGTGGCCACATCTTCACCAACAACCTTCTCTTTGGAAACCCTACCCACAGGATACAAAGCAGAGCTACTCTGAATTTCTGATCCCTTTTTCCTTTTCTCTTTCCTGGACTCCCGCTTATTCTCTTTCTCTCTCTCCCGGTCTCTCTCTCTACTCTTGTCCTTCTCCACGCTCTTGTCAGCATCTCGCTCTTTGGACAGCTCCTCAGGGGCTTTGTCTTTATTTCTCCCTCTCTCAGTCTGAGAGCCTGGGGTAAACCAAGGGAAGAGAGGAGTGGGACTACTGGACGAAAATGGCTCTGCCGGAGCACTAGTCTGCTTCCTTGGTCTCTGGTTTTTCTCTGCAGATTCCCCAGACTGAGTCAGGGAGTGAGAAGGAAAAGTAAAAGTTGGGTTTAAGGCACTAGTGGCAAGAGGACTAACAGAAATGCTTAACGAGGAAGAGACAGAAGACGGTGGGGTGAGAGGTGACAGCTCAGAAGTGCTAAGCCTTCCACTTCTTGTCCTCATGGAGTGAGAAGGAGATCTTGGTTCCGATCGAATAGGGCTAAACACTTTTCTTTTCCTTTTCCTGTTAGATACTCCTGAAGAAGATGTTCCAGCAGAAGTTCGATTACTAGGCAAGGTTACAGACTCAAATATCCTAGAGTGAGCCTCACTTGGAGTAAATCGTGGAGCTCTCAGAAGAGGGCTCCTTTTGTGCATATCAAACCTTGTTCCAGAATGGAGTGGCGAAAACAATCGGGCTGAAGCAGCAGTACCAGATGTAGAAAACCCGGACGCGAAGCCGACATCCTCAGGAGTCAGTGGAGGGGGGCGGAAATTATCAAATATTGGTTTGCGAATAAGACCTTCTTTGGCATACTTTGCTGAGGAAAAGTACTGTGGCTCTGACCTAGAGTGCTTTAAAGAAGTCCACCTAAATGTCGGTTCTCGCAAAATAGATTTTCGCTTCCCTTGCATGGGAGCGGCAGAAGTAGGCAAAAATGGTGATGCTAAAGGGATGGTTGGAGGCATGAGCCAAGGTGTGTGGTCAGAGATACTGGAGGCTGGCTGCAGCGGGGGCGGTGGAGTAAGCAGGGGTGGAGGTGGCGAGGAAGAGGTCTGCTGCTGGGGGGCACTTTGTAGGGTGGACAACTTTTTCGTCGTTCTAGATCCAAAACTTCTCTCTGACACTGAATACCTTCTGCTTCTCCTGTCATTACTATCGTTTTCTGGGGACTGGGAAATAGGCAGTGGAGTGTGAACTTCGGGGGTATCGCTCCGCTCTTCAGGAAGTACCTGAATCTCCTCAGAGGCCTGAGAATCTGTGGAGGTATCAACACTGGGGCTACTGGACCGGGAGGAGTCTGAAGACATCTGAGAGGAGTGCTGAGAAGCTGCACTTGATTTTTCGGAAGATCCACAGGACGTGGCACTGAATCTACTATTCGGTGTAGACTCTAGTCGGGCAATTTTAATTGGAGGGTCATAATCCTCATCCTCTATGAACCGCCGAGGAGTTTTAATGATCCTCGAGGAGATGGCACTGACAACAGGCATAATGAACTGTCGGATGTTTTTGACCTGTGTCTTCACCTTTCTTCCTTGCAGCTGAGCTGCTTCTTTCTCAATTTTCTTTTGAGCCCCCTTTTTTGCCCTCTGCAAGAGCTGCTTAGCAATTGTTGCATCTGTCCTTTTAGAAGAAGGAATAATCCTAACCGGCTTAATCCTTCGAGGGCTTTGTCTGACTACTGTCTTATCTTCTTTTGTGAGTGGAGGTGTTCCTTCCTTGTCTTTCCGGACCTTCTGGGGCTTTTCCAGTTCAGAGTTAATGAGGAGACCTGAAGGGGTCTTTATCCTTTCTGTTGATGGAGGCCTTCCTCGCCGGCGTACAATCTGTACCCCCTTCCTTCCTATTTGAAGCTTCCCTGTCTTAAACTTTGACTTGAGAGGAGAGAGTTTACCTGCTCTTAATTTTTTAATCTTTGTGGCTTGCTGAAATGTAGCAGAAGGTGTTCGTTTCATTTTCTTCAGGCTATCTTCTTTGTTTCCCTTTGGTAACTCTGAAATGTCCTTTCCATGCGTTATTTTGAGTTTTACTCCAGGGAAGGTGGGAGGTCTTCCTCTCTTCTTTTCTATACTTTTAGAATCTTTCTTCTTGATCTTATCTCCAGATTTGGTCTCTGATTTATTTAGAGGGGAGAACACAGATGGGTCTGAGAGGAGAGCTGAATTTCGGTCAGAGCCACTTCTAGGTCTCCCGCGAGGTTTTCGAGGACTAGTTTTAACTGTGTATAGAAATTAAACAATGAAGAGCATATATTTAGCTTTGTAGTTTAGGTCTTAACTAAGCTGAATATAATTTAGCACAAGCCATTCTGTACTGAACTCTACCTGGGTCTAATCAGTCAATAAAACATCTTAATTGTGCTTAGTTTCTTTTCACCAAAAACCTGCCTCAAAGAAATCAAGTAAATAACATCCTACCTAAAAGAACACTTAACTACCTTTTTGATAGAAAAACTAAGATAATAAGAGGTTTTCAACTGAGCAATTAATATATAAAACTAATTTTCCTACAACTTTGGGTGAACAAGAAGGTTTTTTCTGAATTAAAAAAAGGTGTGTTTTAAAAAAATCTGTATGAGCTTTTCCATATCGTAGCCACCAAGAGTTAATATCTGAGAACACATTTATAGTAAGTCATCCCATTTTTTAAACTCAGAATTTTGGCTTTAATAAATCTGAACAAGGTGCTCTTCAGTCAACAACATACCAACTCCTATAGGCTACAATAATATACCAACTCCTATAGGCAGCTCAGCTCCCTATATTTTCAATCTGCTTTGCCAAAGTAAGTTTAAAAAGTTTCACTGGGGCTTCCCTGGTGGCGCAGTGGTTGAGAGTCCGCCTGCCGATGCAGGGGACGCGGGTTCGTGCCCCGGTCCGGGAAGATCCCACATGCCGTGGAGCGGCTGGGCCCGTGAGCCACGGCCGCTGAGCCTGCGCGTCCGGGGCCTGTGCTCCGCAACGGGAGAGGCCACAACAGTGAGAGGCCCACGTACCGAAAAAAAAAAAAAAAAAGTTTCACTGAAAAGAAAAACATTCATTCATGAGACATCAGAATAAGATCACTGAACTCAGTGGTAGGTGAACTAATCAGTGAAATGACATGAGATGTCCATTAATCTATTCCCCTACCTACAGGTTCTTGAACTAGTTAGTCTCAAATTACAAAAAAGATTTAACCATAATTGATGTCAAGAGCAAACTGACAATTTAAATCAGATTTCTTCCATTCTAAATAAAAGGAATTTGCCAACTTATAAATCAGCTCAATTTGCTGCTTATCAAGAGACTTCAGAAAAACCACTGTTTTCTAAAAGTCTCTTTTTTTGTTTTTCTTTTTTGGCCATGCTGCACAGCTTGTGGGATCTCAGTTCCCTGACCGGGGATTGAACCCAGGCCCCAGCACTGAAAGCAGTGAAAGCCTGCAATCCTAACCACTAGACCACCTGGGAACTCCCTAAAATTCTTTGTATAGTCTGTACTTTCTTTTCTTTTTAAAGATGTATTCTTTGTTATTGAAGTATAATTGACATACAATACGTATTAGTTCCAGGTGTACAACATAGTGATTTGATTTATATACACCACAGCTTGATCACCACATATAGTCTGTACTTTCTAAATGTATTATGAGTTGCCTCCTCTATCATATCATCTCTTCTCTCGTGACTTTTGAGTGCTTTATATGACTCAACATTCTTCTGAGATTAAAACCTCCCCTAAGAGGCACCAGAAGAGATTTATGCCATTATGATGAACATTTTAGACTATGGAACCAGCTTTCTAACAGAACAGAAATCAACAAAGGTCTTATTGTTGAGCTTTCTAAATATAAATGCTTTCCTCACCAATTAACTTGAAACCTCTCTTAACAGATTAAGATTCACAAATCTGTTCTCAATATATACTGATTACAACAAAAGTAATGGACTAGAAGACAGCAGAGAAACAGTTTCATTTCTTAATAAAGTATACACAGATGGTTTAAAAAAACAAACAAAAAACAACATTTAAGGTACACTGACAGCCAAGAAACAAACTTGAGGAAACCATCAAGAAAGGGTTGTGAATTAACAAAATAAACTCCTACCCAGAAGTACATCACAAGATTCCTTACAATCTTGGTAGACTTGAAGCTGGCTACTCATAGGTCTTTATTAATTCTGAAAACCTCTTCTATCCATCTTTTAAAAAAAGCTCTTGGTGGACAGGGAGAAAAAGCAGAATAGAGAAGAGTCCTGCTCTGCTAACTTCCATAATCCACAACACATTCAAAGAACTCACAAATCAGTCAGAAGTAAACTGCTCATCATGTCTTTTCTGGGCCTCATTTTATTATCTATAAATGAAGGGTTAGACCAGACAATCTCTAACATCACCTGATACGAAGTTTTAAGATTTCATCACATCTTAAAGAGAATATTGCTACTGTCTAAATGGCACAGATACTGGAATACTACTGGCTAAGTCCTCTCAGCTAGAATGGCAATACCACCACCACTTGGGAAAGGAAAAATTGTCAACTTATGTGTTTGAGTTAGATTACTATATAATATATGATGACTCAAATGAAATGCAAATGCTAACAAACATCACAAACTATGTCAAGGACCAAAAGCACAGCTAACAACATCATATTTAACTAGACTGTCTATGCACATAAAATCAAAGACAACCATACAAGAAGTCAGAATGGCAGCGCAGATGGGGAATGTTTTTTTCATCAAAAGATCTATAGCCCTCTCCTATACAGAACAATTCTGCAAGCCATTAAATGTTATTTCCACTGAGGATCATCTTGCAGGAAACTGCTGTTAAGTCTAGAATTTCAAGACATTCTAGATATATTCTTATTGAGAACAATGACAAATATTGCTAATAAATGGAAATACCCATGTCGTTTTTATTTTCTTTATTTTAACAGTTTTTCAAGGATCAGATAAAATAGTTTCATACAGTGCCAACATTTTGTTTTTAGTTCTTTGACAATAGTAGACCAAATTTCATCTGTAAAAAACAATGGCCAAATTATTTCCAAAGTCATATTTACTGCCACACAGTTCAAAATGTGTAAATGTGAGGATGCTGCTCTCAGTAGGTAACCTTCAATTTGCCTACCAGGTTTTGCAAGCATTCCATGGAAATCCAGCCCCCATGCCTCTGGTGGTTCCCATAGAGAAGCATTATCAAGGATAAACCAAAAGCGGCCTGACAGAGAGAGGTCCCTTAAAGAGGTCTAGCTCATAAGCCATTTCCTACTTAGTGTGAGGGAAAGGGAAGGAGGCACCCAAAAAACCCCAGTATTTAAGACCACCCTTTACATGCAGAGAAGGCAAGGGGAAGTCACCAGTCTCTTAACAAACAAAACGTAAAGATGCCATGCATTTAACTGGCCATACCTGAAGGAGACCTTGTGGGACTTCGTACTCTGACTTCTTCATCTGAGCCAAAACCTAAGAACTGCTCATCCTATAACAAAGGAAAATTATTTTAAAATCAGGAAAAAGACAACAAAAAAAACATGAATCTGAACATATCCCAGAGAAATGCCCAGAGGAGACACAAATGAATTTGGAAAATTTAGCCTCTATGTATTACTCATCATCATTCATATGGATATTATTATAAAATAACTTAATACTGAAATAAATGGACCCAGCCATATGGCTTCATTACAGACAATAGGAGCTGTGTAGTAATTGAACAATGCATTGATAAGTCACCTTTGGTGCACAGTACATAGGGGACAGTCCTAAATTTCAAACTATAGATACAGCCCAAAACAATTAAAGAATGACTTTAATTCAAGTAAGCAAATCAGTACAATGGCAGAAATATACAGCCCCAATAAAACAAATACCTTTTCAACAGGTAGTTAAGTCTACAGACACATAAGGAATAATCTACAATATCATAATCTCTTGTCTACTAAATATTAATAGAGACTGAAATTGCCATTATCGTCAGTTCCTTAACTCAGGAACTGACATTTAGATGTGATTTCTATACATTTGAGATCCAGAGATTCTCAACATGCATTTTATGGCATCATTTTTAAATGCCCTGTGATAAGAGACTTAATGGTGGGCAGCAGCATTTGTGAAAGGGATGATGAATTGACTACACCAATTCAAGAATGCATCCAAGAATAACTGAAGGAACCATCTTATTTTCAGTCATACTGAGAAAAGGCAAAAACTTCTCTTTACCTCTAACTTTTAACCTGCCTTTTGAGAAAATACTAAGGATTTAAACGATTTTGAACAAATTGTCAAGAAATATGGTCTATTTAAACAACCTGATTAATAGAAATTCACCGATTCAAGAAGCTAAGAGTTTTCTACAAAGAGATAAGAATTTCAGATGTCAGAAACAAAATCCACATAAAATAAGAACAAAATAAGGAATTATAGACAGATTTTCTTGTACCTCCAATTTATACTGATAATCCCCAAACTAAGTTCCAACAGTTAAAGCCCCCCAATTGTAGAGGGGGCCACTTCATCCTCTCGTTTGTCGGCACGCGCCACCACTGAAGAGAGGGAAGGGCTTGTCTGAGGTCTCAATTCTTTTATTTATTGGAGCGTTTTAAGGAATAAATGGAATAATTTATGTAAGTTATGTAATTTATGTAAAATCATTCATAAAACTATAATGTGGTATCCATATTGTAGTTCTTATTATTGATGTGGTTTTAGAAGCTGAAGTTCTGAAGGGCCAAATGACTTGCCCAAGATCATACAGTTATTTGCAAATAACTTCCTACCATAATGGCTACAATCTAAAACTATAAATAAATATGTAAAGGAATCCAATAAGTCACCCAGAGTACAAAATACCCTATTCTTTCAGCTACTATTAAAGTAACATGACACCCATTTTCAAATCCTTAAAGTTTCTGATTTAATTCATTCTTTCCCTGCATTATCCTTATGGAACAACTGCTAATCTATGCATTTCACAAAGACATCTGAGGATTTCCTAACGCTTGCCAGGGGACTACATTGCTAAATGCATAAGTTCTATGCTCCAAGTGTTGCAATGAGAGAGTTCTAGCAACTATACATACAATAGCCAACAGGTAAAGTAACCAACAGCTGAAGTAATGAAAAATGTTTAATCTTTAAAAGAAACATAAGAGATCCACATTGCTATGTTTATTATCAGCAACCTTAGTGAGTCACTTTTCTATATTTCTAACTTTCACAATATGTAGCTGTACAACCCTAATTCAGTGTGCTCCAAAAGAGTACTACTGAGCTGTCAAGCAGTAATTTAACTAACTCTGCCAATGTTTAAAGTTTCCAAGTACTTTCCAAAATGACAGAAGGCATTAACTCTTTCTTCGTGGTCTTGTAGTTGGAATAAGAAAAGAATGACTTGACTCCCACCCAAGAGCTTTCTTTTCACTTCAAATATAGACTGACTTCTCGAAGCATGCTTAAAAAAATAAGCACCCATTGTTTAAACAATCCAGACAGTTTAGCCAAAAACAAAAGCCATCATTGTTATGTTAAAGAGTTCTCGTCAGCTAACTCTGAACTTCCAATTCCACTTAAAAGTCCCCCAAAATCTAAGGAAAACCAAGCTGAGAAAGCACTGGGGGAAAAAATGCTGCAAGAAGGCGCTACAAATGAAGTCCTTTTTGCCTCTCCTGTCGCTCTCATCACCCCCTTTAAACACACGGGGTTCCTGGAAGATGCAGTAAACAAGGTAACAGTGTTTAGCTTCCCAGGGATTTAGGCTTGCGTAGAAATCAAAAGACTAAGTCAAAATGTCTACAAAAAAAGGTAACAAGAGAAGCTGCAATTAAATCCATGTTTGGCACTATGGCATCATAAGCCTGGACACTCGTGAAGAGAGGAAACAGAAGACCCCACGCTACACAGGATGAAGTATTCCTGGAAACTGGGCCCAAACAGCCATCCATACTTTTCCTTTCACTCTGGCTTCCTCTGATGAGCACAGCACTCCAAGACAAACTATAGGCAAGAGGCAACAAACCTATTCCTTCTGGATAATGATGTCACTAGATCGTCAAGATTTTACCCTTTTCTTACCTCCAAAGATAGAAAAATATCCTTGCCGAGTTGAGCACCATAAAATACTGTTGGACCATATTTAGCTTCCGGAGATTAGGAATGCAATGAAGCTAATGTTGTTTCCCAAGTGAAAGCTAATTCTAAAATAATACATGTGTGGAATTTCTTTATTATCCCTACCCCTACCTCTAGGGGTTATTTGAGAACTTCCAAACATACGTTTACTAGCAAATTCTACGTTACCCATAAATATCTTAACATTTGATTTTTATTTTAATGGCAGAATTTTAATCCTTTAGTGGCTATTATATTTGTGATGAAGCAACAGGAATATGTTTTCCACAAGTGAATCTAAGTGAACCCAAAGTATTACAGACAATGATGTTTACAGATAAAATGTAATGACGAAGGTATTTTAGAAAAATACATGAAGTTCTGTATTTCAAGGAATTATGTACTGCTAGGACAACTCTGCAAACAAAACACTATTTCTTTTACTTGTCCATTCATTCAAAAACCATTTATATGCTATCTGTTCCCAATGCAAAGGTAAGTAGTAAGACATGATCCTGCTCCCAAGAAGTAGCTAAAGCAGACAGGCAGGTGCACAATCTCAGCCTTCCTTTAGAAAGCCAAAATCCCTTAAAAAGTCGGTGAAGGAGGGCTTCCCTGGTGGCGCAGTGGTTGAGCGTCCGCCTGCCGATGCAGGGGACACGGGTTCGTGCCCCGGTCCGGGAAGATCCCACATGCCGCGGAGCGGCTGGGCCCGCGAGCCATGGCCACTCAGCCTGCGCGTCCGGAGCCTGTGTTCCGCAACGGGAAAGGCCACAACAGTGAGAGGCCCGTGTACCGCAAAAAAAAAAAAAAAAAAAAAGTCGGTGAAGGATAAATTACTACGTAATTCATATTCTGGAATAAAAAACTGGCTTAAATCTTGGAATAGTTCATTCTTCCACTTGTATTTGTATTAGGTTCATGGAGAAATAGTCAACAAATCTCAAAATTCTTCCAAAGGATGGCAATGTCTATCTCCATGCCTCAGTATTGTACTAGGCACCACTCCAGCATTAGAAATCTGAGAGAGTTTAAGTAATCGAGACCTAAATCATCTGCAGTGATTAGATGCGACACAGTTCCTAGTAATACCAGTGATCTGATAAACTTGCCACTGAGAAAGTCAATGCCTTTTCCTTCCTACCCCCAACTAAAATAGATTTTAGCTCCTCCCGTAAGTTCTTCCCAATTTAGTCAGAGCAGAAACCATTCACCTGGAGTTCTTCACCTCCCAATCTAATGTGGAGGTTCCAAAGCTATTTTGAAAACTCTTCTATTAAACAAGCTTGGCCACACCTGGCCTTTGATGAATAAGGCCTAGGATAACCTCTCATAACCTTCTTTCTTTTCTAGCAAGAGACTCTGCACTTCAGAGCACTGAATTAGATGGTAAGTACCTTAGCATTCTTCTGTCTCCAAAATGGTTAGTCTTTAGAGTTAAAAAAAAAAAAATCAAATTTCTTCACCTACAGAGGTTTATTGATGAATCAACTGAAAATAACATCAAAAACCATAGACAGTATCAAAAGCACCCGATACGTAATTGTTTGAAATTCTTTGTTTTGAAGGCTTATAATTTTTGGTATCATCATATATGGTTCCATCATATGAGGAGGCCACAGAACTAAGAAAATTACTAAGAACAACTAAAGAAGACGAAGAAACGTCAAGGAGGCATATTGTGCATCTCAGTAGCTCTAGTTAAAGAAGAGTAACACTTCTCCTTTGGGAATTTATTCCAGTTAGCTACACTGCTGCTGGCACATTTCTCTGAGTGTCTATCGCTACAAGCTCTAAAATAACAAGGGCTTGGGAATTCCCTGGTGGTTCAGTGGTTAGGACTCTGTGCTTTCACTGCTAAGGGCCTGCATTTGATCTCTGGTTGGGGAACTAAGATCCCACAAGCTGGGCAGTGTGGCCAAAAAGATAAATAAATTTAAAAAATAAAATACCAAGGTCTTAGCGCTGCATTTTAAAGACATACATAATCACCAGTACTTAATTAGCATAATGGATAAAGAATGTGTTTACAAGTTTGTCTCCTTCTCTAGAGCACTCACTCTTTAAAGACAGGGAAAGTTTACTTATTCATTGTTGTATTTTAGTATCTGGCACAAATTTAGAGTAATAAATGTTTGTAAAATGAAAATAAAGGAAATGCAGTACACTGTTTAAAAAACATTACGTGGTAATAGCACAGTAGCATAAAATACTGGTGCACTCAAAAGAATTAGACAATAAGATTCTTCTTTTAAGAATTCATAGGGAGGGGTCTTCCCTGGTGGCAGTGGTTAAGAATCCGCCTGCCAGTGCAGGGGACATGGATTTGAGCCCTGGTCCAGGAAGATCCCATGTGCTACGGAGCAACTAAGCCTGTGCACCACAACTACTGAGCCCACGTGCCACAACTACTGAAGCCAGCACGCCTAGAACCCGTGCTCCGCAACAAGAGAAGCCTGGCAATGAGAAGCCCACACACTGCAACCAAGAGTAGCCTCTGCTCGCAGCAACTAGAGAAAGCCCTGGCACAGCAACGAAGACCCAACACAGCCAAAAGTAAATAAATTAATTAATTTAAAAAAAAACACAAAAACTAATGGAATGCAGTGTGTTTCCTGCTATGCCAGAGGAATACACATGCCAGAGAAATGAATATGGAAGCACAGCAGAAAGGTGACTAACCCAGTCAAGGAGAAAGAGTCAGGAAAGCCACTGCAGAAAGGGTGAAAGCTTACTCAAACTTCTAAAGGATGGTAAATTAGGGTTGAAGGGAGATATTTCAGGCAGAGAGAATAACACATACAAAGGCACAGAGATACAAAAGAGCATGGCATGGAGTGAAATTACAGACAGTTCAGTAGGGCTGAGGCCCTAGCTGATGTGGGAAAGGAGCATAAGATATTTAGGAGGAAAAAAGGCAGAGGCAGATCATGAAAGGCCTTAAATGCCTTTCTGAGTTTGAAGTTTATCTTCAAGGAAGTGTGGGCCTCATCCTGAGGGCTACAGCTCATCAGTAACACTTTCGGGCAGGAGAGAAGCATGATTAGATTTGTATTTTCAAAAGATCACTATGACAGCAGTGGGGAAGTAGAGACTGCCTTTAAAACCAGAGGCAGTAAGAACAGCTATAAAATGACTGCAGTGGCAATGGGGATTAAGGAAAAGGGCAGATTCCATAGACAGTTAGGAGGCAAAATGAACAAGGTTTCAATATAAAGGGTTCAGGGGATGGAAAGAATCAGTAAAGACTTGCAGGTGTTGGGCTTAGGTTGATTAGGTTTATGGTGATATATTTATAAGACTGGGAAAAAAGAAAGAAGAGAGGTTTCTAGGAGCAGGAGGGAAATCAGTTTAGACGCATGAATCTGAAATGTCTGTCCAAGTTGTAAGATACAATGATCTGGAGAAAACGCATCTGATTCAATGAATTTATGAATGCTGAAACTGTGTATATAAACAGTCACCCAGGGAGAGAATACAGAGAAAAAGAGGATACACGGCAGATCCCCAGGGAATACCCACACTTCACGTACAGGGGAAAGGGACGCTAAGGGGGGAGATAGAGATGGAATGGCCAAGGAGACAGATCATGTATCTAAGTACAGAACAGTCAAGGGAAGAATACGCATCAAGAGATGGCCAAGTTGGGGAGGGATACAAAAGGATTTTGTACAGAGGATATCAAAACTGGGAGGTCACCTATGACCTTACCAAGGGCAACTTCAAGGCAGGGTTAGAGGCAGGAGGAACCAAAGCGCAGTGGGTCAAGGTGTGATTAAAAAGTGACAAAAATGGAAGTCAGTATTGACCACTTTTTTGGAAAAGCTCAATTACATGGGAAAGGACACGATGGGCACAACGTAAGAAAAGATTTGCCTGGGGGGATTACTTATTTGTTTGTTTGTTTGTTTATTGGCCGCACCGCACAGCATGTGGGATCTTAGTTTCCCCACAGTGTGGAGTCTTAACCACTGGACAGCCAGGGAAGTCCAGGACTTTTTTTTTTTTTTTTTTTTTTTTTTGCGGTACGCGGGCCTCTCACTGTTGTGGCTTCTCCCATTGCGGAGCACAGGCTCCGGACGCGCAGGCTCAGCGGCCGTGGCTCACAGGCCCAGCCGCTCCGCGGCATGTGGGATCCTCCCGGACCGGGGCACGAACCCGTGTACCCTGCATCGGCAGGTGGACTCTCAACCACTGCGCCACCAGGGAAGCCCCAGGACTACTTTTTGAGTTGAATGTGTTTACATGCTGAAAGAGAACACAGCAGCCAGGAAGAGACTGAAAATTCTCAACAGCAAATCGCTAATAAATGGGAAAGGGATGGGGAGGAGGGGTTGGCACTGAAAGAGAATGAAGACAAAGTGCAACGGAAGGGAGCTCTCTATCAGAAAAGGGGCTAAGCGTGCATTTAGTTGCAGGCAAGTTGATAGGCAGGAGTTAAGCTTAGAGAGTTTGCTGAAATCACAGGCAAAACTCTGTTTATATGGGCATCTGCCAGACGAGAGACACAGATTTCTTCAGATTCTCAAAGAAAAAAAGCAGCTCACAACCTACAAAAGTTTTTTAGACCGTAGCTCTAAAGGAAATAAATCATGGACAATGGCTGATTAAGAATAAATGGGAGGGCTTCCCTGGTGGCGCGGTGGTTAAGAATCCGCCTGCCAGTGCAGGGGACACAGGTTCGAGCCCTGGTCTGGGAAGATCCCACATGCCGCGGAGCAACTAAGCCCATGCACCACAACTACTGAGCCTGTGCTCTAGAGCCCGCGAGCCAAAACTACTGAGCCCACATGCCACAACTACTGAAGCCCGCGTGCCTAGAGCCCATGCTCCGCAACTAGAGAAGCCACCACACTGCAACAAAGAGTAGCCCCGCTCACCGCAACTAGAGAAAACCCGCGTGCAGCAACGAAGACCCAACGCAGCCAAAATAAATAAATAATTTATTTATTTAAAAAAAAAAGAATTAAAAAAAAAAAAAGAATAAATGGGGGGGGGAACTTCCCTGGTGGTCCAGCGGTTAAGACTCCACGCTCCCAGTGTAGGGGGCCCAGGTTTGATCCCTGGTCAGGGAATTAGATCCCGCATGCCACAACTGAAGATCCCCACAGAGATCCCACATGCTGCAACAAAGATCCCCAGTGCCACAACTAAGACCCGGTGCAACCAAATCAATCAATCAATCAATCAATCGATCAATATTTTTTAAAAAAAAGAATAAATGGGAGGGGGTAATGGGGAGAAGTGGGAAATCAGATGCAAAAATTGATAAAAATTGATTTGGTTGGAAAGGGGTAGCCACAGCAGGGCCAAGATGGAAGACAAATAAAGTATCAGAACCTTGTTAATTCTAGGATGGTATGGTCAAAGCTCATCCAATACACAGCAGGAGCTACCTTTGGGTCTCGAATGTAGACAAGGCATAACTCTGAAGTTTGAAGTTTATTCTAGATACATACATATGAAATTAGAGTAGGAAAGAGACTGAATAACTGGAGAGCAGATAGCAGCCTACAGTCAAAATTCAAATGGGACTGGCATTCAATCACTCCAGCAAGTATTTACTGAGTGTTGCCAGGCACTGTTTTAGACTACACAGGTGAAGAACTGACAGAATTCCTGCCCCATGAGAAAATAACCATGTAACAAATAAAGAACGCAATGAGGGCGTGAAGGATTGATGGGGGTTACCTGTGAGGGCTGTTTTCACTAGGGTGGTCAGAAAAGGCTTCTGACCTTGGCAAACTGTGGGCCACAGGCCAAATCTGGACTGCCACCTGGTTTGTTCAGTCCATGAACTAAGAATGGTTTTTAACATTTTTAAATGGTTAAAAAAATCCAAAGAAGAATATTTTATGCACATGAAAGTTATAAGAAATTCAAATTTCAGTGTGCATAAATAAAGTTTTATTGGCACACAGCCCCATGTGTCATCATTTCTGTATTGTCTATGGCTGCTCCTGGACCACAACAGCAGGGGGGAGTCGTTGCGACAGAGACCATCTGGCCCTTTGCAGAAAAAAGTGGCTGAACCCAGATTTAGACCTAAATGATGAGAAAAAGACAGACATATAAAGATCTAGGTGGCATAGTATTCTAGCTAGATAGTAAGTGCAAAGGCCCAGAGACAGCAACGAGCATGGCATGTATGACAGACCAAAAGGCCAGTGTGGCCGTGCAGCAGAATGAGTGAGATGAGAAGAGGTGGTGCTGGAAGAAGCAGACCTGACCAGAGGCCAGATCATGTACGGCTTTGCCAGATAGGGTAAGAAATCTGGATTTATCCAAGCAGTGGGGAGAAGGGAGATGCGGGAGAGATACCAACATGTTTAAAGTGAGGGAATGGTAAGATCTGACTGATTTACACATGGAATCTACAGTTGCTCTGTGAAGAACAAACTTCACTGAGGTAAGAACACAAGCAGGGAGATAAGGGAATAGTCCAACCAAAAGATTATAATGGGCAAGTGTGGAGTTTTGGTAGGAGAATTAATAAGAGGAAGTTGGATTTAAGGTATTCTGGAGGTAGTACAGACAGAATTTGCTGATGGGTTATTTGGAATGTGAATATAGAGAGAAATCAAGGATAACTCTCAAATTTTAGGCCTGAGCTATTGGGTAAAGGGCAGAGTCATTCTGAAACAAGGAGAAAGGAGAAAATCAAGACTTTCTGGACATGGGAAGTGTAAGATACCTACTAAATATCCAAGTGCTTCAATGCATATCTGTTTCCTTGTCTGGGAATAGCAGTGGCTACCTCAGCAGGTGGGCAAGATTAGGTGAGATGATACATGAGAAGCACTGAGAATACTGCCTGACCCACAACACTCGATAAACACTCAACATGCTTATTATTATTACGCAAATGGAACGTCAAATAGGCAGCTGGAAATACAAGCCTGGGACTCAAAGAAGTAGTCAAGGTTTAGAGACAAAGATTTAGGAGTCCTCAGCATACAGAGGAGGCCTGGATGAGGTCACCGAGGACAAGTGCACAGATAGAGAAGGTGGCCAAAGGCAGACTCTTAGGTGACGCCAGCATTCAGGGGAGTTAAGCAGAGGAAGGAAGCCATACAGAATACTGAACATTAATAACCAATGAGTTAAGAAAAAAGCAGATGAGTGTAGTGTTACAGAATCCAAGAAAAGAGTGTTTCAAGAAGGGAGTGGTCACCTGGTTCAAATGCTGCCCAAAGGTTGAACAGGAGGAGGACTGAGAATTATCTATTCAATCTGGCAAGAGAGAGGCCCTTGAGGATTTTGATAAGAGCAATTTCCTAGAGTCATGGGGATAAAAGCCCAATTGCAGGGGTTGAGGAGTGGCTGAGAGGTGAGAAAGTGGCACCTGCAATTACATACTGCACTTTCAAGGAGTTCTGTTGTGAAAGGGAGCAGAAAATTGGGTAGTAGCTGGGGGAGGACCTGGGGTCAAGGGTTTTTTAAAACAAGGATTATATTAAGACAGTTTTATATGTTGATGAGAGAGAAACTGGTGATGCAGGAGAGAGGGGGAATAACTGCAGGAATGACCCTGAGTAGATGAGAGGGGATGGAATCCAGAGTACAAGTGGAGAGTGGCACTTCTTCAGTTGTAGAAGGCAGTAAAGGATGTGCTAGTGCTTAAGTTCCCTTTTAACAGGAAGGGGAAAGCTATTAAATACCCTGGGAGTGGGCTTCCCTGGTGGCGCAGTGCTTGAGAGTCCGCCTGCCAATGCAGGGGACGCGGGTTCGGGCCCCGGTCCGGGAAGATCCCACATGCCGCGGAGCGGCTGGGCCCGTGAGCCATGGCCGCTGAGCCTGCGCATCCAGAGCCTGTGCTCCGCAACGGGAGAGGCCACAACCGTGAGAGGCCCGCGTACCGCAAAAAAAAAAAAAAAAATACCCTGGGCGTACTTTAAATATCTTGATTCATATCTTGATTCACATATTACACCTGGTATAACTGACTCTCAAGAATCAGTAAATCAGTAAATGAAGACTACTATTTGAATTGCTCCCAAGAACAGTTCTGTTAATATTAGTTTTGAGAGCTTTCTTTGGCCTTCAAATTACCAACTTCCAAAGTATCTTGCAAGGTATTATAATTTTAGTATTTATATTCATGCTATATTTTAAGCCGAGCTCAGTAAAGAGAAATCAGACAGTAAGTTCCATGAGGGAAGGGGGGAAGGGACCTGTTCAATGCTAATGCCCCAATACTTGGTCATCTGCCTGGTACATAAAAGATGTTCTTTGAAAAACAGATTAGATTTCCAGTCACCGTTTCTTACTCTGTAGAGTGCTATGTTTATGAATGCCATTTAGGAGGAAGATGAGCCTCTTTGCAAGCAGTTTTTCACCATTTGTAAAAGAAAAAAAGATAGTGACACCTGTAAATCATTTCCAAAAAGTGAATTTAACAATGGTGTTTTTGAATTTATAAGAAGGGAAAAGAATAAAATACTCAAGCATAGTCAATTACACAGATATCAGGAGACAAACTTCTTAAGCCAAGATGGTTTCTGAAATCCAAGCAGTCTAGAAATGTACACAGTTACTGAACTGACATCATAGTCTCTTGTCAACAGAATGGCAGGGACAGGGCCAAGGCCAGATTCTCTCTGGCTACTGGTGCCTCAAAGAGAACTGTGGCTGTTTGAATGCAAAACAGATAGGAAGAGATTTACACTGTTTTAAATATGATCTCTGCCTGATACTGAGAAATGTTAACCCCCAAAGCCACCTAGGATTAAAGAGTGCAAAGACAGTAACACAATGTTCTTCAATAACAATAGTTGGTAAAATTTTCACCCACACAAGAATGAAATTGTTTTCAAATATTTAATTCAATTCTACCTAGCAACTCTCACCTAAGAAATACAAATGATACCCACTTTGTAATTAAAGAAAGAAGTAGTTCCTCATCCTCACTCCATTATCAACAAGAGCAAGAAGCAAAGATGCTCAAAACAGCTAAACAAATGAGACAGGTGAACTCCACCCATCCTGCTCCGGAAAAAGAGGTCGACAAAAAGAAGCTCATTGTCTTAAAAAAAAAAGGCAAAATGAATGCACTACATCAGATAGTAAGCTATACAGATTCTTGGCAATGCCCCAAATCACTTCACACGACCTTAAAAAACAAACAAACAAACAAAAATCAGGACTTCCAAACTCCTAGGTTCCAAGTCTGAACTGGTTTATCTACTTGCTGAAGCAAAAGAAATAAGCCCACTTATATACTGTAGAAATTAAATTAATCAGCACAATGACAGGGTTTATTCATCTCTGTTTAACAGGAAAGTACCACAAAATGACCAGATCCACTTGAATAGGCTGGAAAAATTAAACAAACACCAACACTGTTTTCAGAGATGGTTCTCTTTATTACAAGAGGTTTTGGTCCTCCATATGCCAACTTTCAGCAGTTAACTTCATTTTGAGCTATATGTTCATTCAACTACAAGTTTCTATTATAAAATTTGTAGTTCTTTCTTCCAGCTTGTTCTGATCTTGCTGCAAAAGTCAGGTTGCATCTTTCCTTCTGGGCTGTCGAATGATCAACAGCAACTAAAGTAACATTGAGAAATTCACAACTTTCTTTCCTCTAAAGGTAAAAAGAGTTATCTCTCCAAAAAGCCAGTTTTCTGAAGGAGCAAAGTGAAGTTACATGACAAAAGTAAATAATCCCTTTGGCAAAACAACAAAGCTACTAAGTCAGCCAACACAATTTTGACCTAACATTTTTGAGGAATTAATGTACAATATATGAGTTGGGAAGTTGTGTTCTTACTAACTTAAAAAACCAACTGACTCTTCTGACTACTACATCATATTTGGAAGTTTCATCACCACATTCTGAGAAGCACACATTAGGTGGCATTAACTTACTTAAAAAAAAAAGTCCCTGGTATTTTATTAGTCAACACTGGAATCTCTCAAGTAGAATAAAGAATCAGGAGAGGGCTTCTCTGGTGGCGCGGTGGTTGGGAGTCTGCCTGCCGATGCGGGGGACGTGGGTTCGTGCCCCAGTCCGGGGGGATGCTGCGTGCCGCGGAGCGGCTGGGCCCGTGGACCGTGGCCGCTGGGCCTGCGTGTCCGGAGCCTGCGCCCCACAACGGGGGAGGCTGCGGCGGTGGGAGGCCCGCGTACCGAAAAAAAAAAAAAAAAGAATCATGAGAATTATTCTTTGCCGTTTTATAATCTTTTGTTTTCTGAATTTCTACTTGTATGAGGAGCAATTGAAAGTTACGGGAAAAGGGGCTTCCCTGGTGGCGCAGTGGTTAAGAATCCACCTGCCAGGGCTTCCCTGGTGGCACAGTGGTTAAGTATCCGCCTGCCAAAGCAGGGGACACGGGTTCGATCCCTGGTCCAGGAAGATCCCACATGCCGCGGAGCAACTAAGCCCATGTGCCACAACTACTGAGCCTGTGCTCTAGAGCCCGTGAGCCACAACTACTGAGCCTGCATGCTGCAACTACTGAAACCCGCGCTCCTAGAGCCCGTACTCCACAACAAGAGAAGCCAACGCAATGAGAAGCCCGCGCACTGCAATGAACAGTAGCCCCCACTCAGCCCCTGCTCGCCACAACTAGAGAAAGCCTGCGCGCAGCAACAAAGACCCTACTCAGCCAATAAATAAATAAATAAATTTATTTATTTATTATTATTTTTTTTTAAAAAAAGAATCCAACTGCCAATGCAGGGGACACGGGTTCGAGCCCTGGCCCAGGAAGATCCCACATGTCGCGGAGCAACTAAGCCTGTGCACCACAACTACTGAGCCTGCGAGCCACAACTACTGAAGCCCAGGCGCCTAGAGCCTGTGCTCTGCAACAAGAGAAGCCACTGCAAGGAGAAGCCCGCTGCACCGCAATGAAGCGTAGCCCGGCTCACTGCAAGTAGAGAAAGCCCGCGCACAGCAACAAAGACCCAATGCAGCCAAAAATAAATAAAGAAAATAAATAAAAATTAAAAAAAAAAAAGTTACGGGAAAAGTATGCCTCCCTTATATTTCCAATTCCCAGTTTCTCAAATGACACCAATTTTACAATTAGGGAATCAAGCTGCCCTTCACTTTGCCACCACTTGCAGAATCCCTGCAACAATCCAGCTTCACCTTTGAACTCCAGTCATTTTATGAGATGATCTGGTTAACAGTAGACAGCATTTACTATACGAAACTTAGAAAATATTCATTATATTTTTAATATTTAAAGCCAAATAACCTTAAATAAGCCTAGTATCCATTTATCTACAAGAAGGAAATTATACACAATTCCAGTACTAAATTCCAAAGTCCTAAAGCTTCAATAACCCACTCAAGGTTTTGCGACTAAGAGCTAGTAGGAAAATGAGCTGGTGTTAATATCAGCTCTGCCCAGACTTTTGGTAATCTATATGAATAATCCCAATTCACAGTTTTCATTCTGACTGTACCGGAAATGCTTTTCGCAACCCAACATATCTAAAAAGGTTTCATTCTAAGTAATGTAAGCCCTCCTCATGGCCTCAAAAGCCAAGGGTCAGAGGCCTTTATAATCCTCATTCACATGAAGCCAACTTATTAGACTGGAAAGGATTTACAAAGCACTTGTTATAATGCATCCACAAGCAGTGATACCCTTAACAAGGGATATTCTGAAGCACAGCTCTTTAGACTACAACTGAAAATGGACATAAAAGCTACAAATATTTATTTGTTTCCTATATTGAGACCACATCTACTACTTTCCCTGGTTTCTCTTGATGTTTAAGGTTTCCCTCTTAGCTCCCTCTTAGCTCATTTTCTAAGTTTTTATTCTCCTATAAAACCACTATAAAATCATTTCACACACAAAAAAATCATTTCATAAAGACATTTCTTTGGAGCTTACTACTGAAAGTTAATTATTGCCATAAACTGACAATTCAAATACTTCTTAGGGACCCTAGGACCCCTTGGGGAATATTAAAAAGTATAAAACATGATCCATGCCCTCTAGGATCTAAATAGAAATATACTTATTGATTCAGAGAATGAGAAGGTAGCTTGAGAAGTCATTTTACACATACATAGGCAGGACTCCTGTCCTTTAAAATTCACCTCCAGAGAAGATCATAAAATTATTTCGGTAATCTTTTCGCCATCACTATAATGAAAACCATCATTAGCAACAAGTTCCTTACACAACTACCCTTTGCTTCAATTTAAACCTATTTTTCTCTTATTTTAGCATCAGTAGAGCTGGAAAACAGCTGGTTACCATTCCTAATAGTGGATCCATTCATGTTTTTTGAAGAGTTATTAAGTTGCCTCTTAACTTTTCATTCTCCCAACCTTTCCTCATAGGTCTGACTTCCAATCATATAATCATCTTTTGAGTCTCCTCAGAAACCTCTCCAAGGTACCCTCATCCCCTCTAAGTTGAGGAACCTAGAAGTGGAAACAACACTCAAGTAAGTGGGTGATCAGTGCCAGCATTATCTATATAAAAGATGATGCCGGGCTTCCCTGGTGGCGCGGTGGTTGAGAGTCTGCCTGCTAATGCAGGAGACACGGGTTCGTGCCCCGGTCCGGGAAGATCCCACATGCCGCGGAGCAGCTGGGCCCATGAGCCATGGCTGCTGAGCCTGTGCGTCCGGAGCCTGTGCTCTGCAACGGGAGAGGCCAAAACAGTGAGAGGCCCGCGTACCGCAAAAAAAAAAAGATGATGCCATCCCATCAGGATTCCTCAACACTTTTTTTTTTTTTAACATCTTTATTAGAGTATAATTGCTTTACAATGGTGTGTTAGTTTCTGCTTTATAACACTCAACATCACTTTTAAAGCCCTAATCGGTACTTTTATAAAAATGTCCTTTGATGGCTCTTAAGACTTTCCTCTGCGGTACTTAAGTTAGCTTACTATTTTTCAAAATTACTCAAAATTATCCTGCTAATAGTCTTCAACAACATAATAGCTTATGCGATATGTCCTTGCAAAATGTTCCTAGAAGTTGTATGTATACCAAATTTTCAGTTCAACAAACATTCACTGATCACCTTCTATATGAAAAGTCACCACTGTAAACAATATAAAACACAAATGATGACTCAGAAATGGTCTGTGTCTTAAGGAAATCATAATCTATTGGGGGAAAGACAGACACAATCAAAAGTATTTACAACACAAAGTATTCTGGAGTAAATTCTTTAAGGGTAGGTAAAGTACAGTAAGAAAACAGGAAAGAAGTTGAATTTCAGCTAGTAGTGGTATCTTGAAAGCTTCACGGAAGAGTTGGGATCTGGGGATCTGAACTGAGCCATGAAAGATGAATAAGTCAGAGGCAGGTCAAGATGGGAAACATTTTAAGGCAAAGGAAAGGCATTAGCAAAGGTGTAAAGGCAGGTACACACAGACTGTGGAGAACATCTAATAGACTGGTAGTTCAATATGGTTGAAGCACTTTAAGTGAAAATGTGTGTTCAGGAGATAATGTTCAAAATGTAGAAATGTAGGCCAGCTAGATTATAAAGGGCTGGGAATTCTAAATCTTATTTTACATTCAGTGAGTAGTCAAAGGGTTTTAGGAATAAAGTGACAGAATCAGATCTGTATTTAAGAAAACCACTGGCACCACTATACAGTGAAAAGGAAGGCAGTGAGACCGGTTAGGAGCTTATGGTTTTAATCCATGCAAAGGTAATGGAAATTTAAAGTAGGATGGTAAAAACAGAAAAACAGGGACACATTAAAGAAACAATACAATAGTATCACAGACAAGCCTCAGAAATTTATTGGATGGGCTGAGAAGAGAAAGGGACTGAAGGTACCACAGTGCAGAGAGCGTGAACAAGCCTTCGAATAGTTACAGATTTGGATTTGAATTCTAGCTCTGCCACTTACTAGCCATATGACTTAAGGAAACCTATTTAACGTGTCTGTACCTCGGTTTCTTCATCTGTAAAAGGCAGTGTATTAAGTATTTCAGCAAATCTTTTTTTTTTTTTTTTTTTTTTTGCAGTACGCGGGCCTCTCACTGCCGCGGCCTCTCCTGCCGCGGAGCACAGGCCCCGGACGCGCAGGCTCAGCGGCCATGGCTCACGGGCCCAGCCGCTCCGCGGCACGCGGGATCCTTCCGGACCGGGGCCCGAACCCGCGTCCCCTGCATCGGCAGGCGGACTCCCAACCACTGCGCCACCAGGGAAGCCCAAACCCTTTTTTTTTTTAAGTGAGATAAAAGAGAACTATATTTTTCCTCCTTAAGCATATTATCCTCTACTAGGTGAAGTTTAACTTGTTTTTGACTATTCTGCTCGTGGTTATTTTTATTTCTCAAGTTAAGTTCCAACCTACAACTTAGCATTTCTTCTGTAATTAAATTGTTAGCTGCATTGATCTCCACAGACCAACACTTACTCTCCACTCTCCCTAAGCTAAAACTTGAGAACAAATGTCAAATAGCTACCAAGTATAGACTAATGAATCTGAACTTGGGGGCCAAGAAGCCTGAAGAACCTCGGAGTTGTTTTAGGAAATCACCAAGTACTCATACTCAAAAAGATAAGGAACACTAGTTACAGGGACCAAGGGTAGCAACCCCAATATAGCTGTCTTGGCTTGACAGTTATGCAACTCATGAAGGCACTGCCTTCCTTGGTTACCTACCTGCCTATTTACTGTCCTGTTCTTTTTATTCCCTTTTATGCCTTATCGCTAATAACATTCTAGTTGGATACCAACGGTACCCACTGTTACCAAGATGTGTGACTGGCTTCAGTTTGGTTCCACCTAGCTTACTGATGAACTTGACACCCATACCAAAATCAAGAACATTCTAAAGTCAAGATTATAGCACTCGAATAGGTATATATGTGTACACATATATATGTATACCTCCAAGTAAAAAAAACCTGTTACCTCGGTGGGGGAAAAAAAAAAAAAAAGATTAAGCACTCCTCTCCTTACAATCTGAGTCCTACTGAGTCCTAATAATAATTAGGGATCCCTCTGTACCAGGCAAAGTGCTAAGTACTTTGCATGCATAATTTCAATTAAGCCTCACAATAATCTTATGAAGCACAATTACCACTGATTTACAAATGAAGAAACTGAAGCACAGAGAGGTTAAGAAAGTTTTTCAAGGTCATTCAGCTAATAAATAGTGGAGCCAAGATTTGAACCCAGGCAGTCTGAACCCAGAGCCCATGGTCTTAATAAACTCTTAATTACTGTGCTGTACTATCTCACACTATTACAGATTACATAATGAGATTCTGTCCTTCCTTTGTAAAGGTATTTACATATGCACAAATAAAAAATCCTTGCTGGAGAGATTACAAAAGGATTTCCTCATTAAGCTTAAAGAGATGTTATCCACATGGTTTTACTGCTTATAATTAAAGGCAATAATAATCTAGGGACAATGTTGTATGCTTGTGTTTGATCTAAAAATCAGTCAATACTCATGGATGGACAGAAGTTGAATACAAGCACGTGTAAATATTTATTCCTTTAGGTGTAGATATTTATTACAGATACGTGTGATTAACTACTCCCCAGTTTTTAGAACTGAGATAGTACAAAGGAGAGCTTAGTGAAAAAAAATTTCTCCAAAAACACTCCTCACAAGTAATGTTACTCCCCTAATTCAAGACAGAAAGCCACAATTACTTTGATGCTGTAAAATGAGAATGAAACAATGATGCTTCAGCAAAGCGTGGACCATAAGGGTTGGATCTCTCTAAAACAATTCGAATGTTAGAAAGCTTCATAGCTCTCAATGATGAGAGACATCAAAACATCTACACCCAAACATTCCAACCAAACCCAAAACACAGAAATGCAAGAAAACAGATAAAATATATGGAAAAAACTCCAACTCCAGAAATAAATGGCAGTTGAATAGCTCCTACCCACTGGTGCCCCACAAGGCACTGCTGAAGCGATAATTAAAGGTAAAACAGCTGGGGAAATCCCTTTAGTCTATTTGTCCAACAGAAAAACAACTACTCATTTCAAAGAAAGGGGAATTTTCATACACTGCACAGAAAACTGCCAACTAACTCTTACATTTATATCCTTGTTTCCTTAAAACTAAAACTCATTAGAATAGTTGCATTCAAAATCTAAAAAGTTAAACCAAGTTTGAACTCTAAGAAGTTTCATACGAATCCTACAAGGGGATTTATATCATCCAAAACAACTGCAAGTCACACAGCAGCATTCTTCTTTCAAATGTCTTAGTCTTTAAAAGCAAACGCCTAGCAGCATCTCCAGCCTCCTGGTTGGCTTCCCCTGGTGTGTAACCTGACAAGGTACAAAGCTCATTGAAATATTTAACAGTGGTGGTATGGATTTCTTTGGATAGATCAAGAAAAGCAGCTCATCCTTTTTAAAAACATAAAGAACCATTTTATGGGATGCCATTCCCTCAGTCCAAGTGTCTCTGTATTTCCTCAGGGCTTTCTCAGAGAAGTTATTGAGGGGGAAAATGAAAAGGCTAACAAAAGGACCCCTTTTCTCTCCCTATTCCCAACATAATCCACCTCAGCCACAGGGCCAGTTGCATCCACACTGTCATAAATGCCAGCAATTAGAGAATTAGGCCATAAAACCACCCACTCAGGTATAAGAGCGCAGGCCTCCAGCTTTATTTCATGCATGCCATAAACTTCCTTCTTTCAGGCCTTCTTCACAACCAAGGAAATGACAATAACAACAACAAAAAAGTAGCCCTTTGTCCGCCTCATACTGATGTGATCAATGAAACCATCTGGGTCCAGGTGAAGGACTCAAGATTCCTTCTTCTTAATAAAGACTGCATTTCCTCTAGCATGGCACATATAGATCCGTTAAAGGACATGCTGTATTTTGAGCACTAACATAACGCGAACTAAAGTGAAGCTACATTTTCCAGAAAAATTACTTTCCCTGCTTCTGAAACTGCTCTAGAAACCTAGCCAATTCTTGATCTTCTCAGGAAATACTGGAGGCTACAAGAGTTTTCTTAATTAACTCAATAATTTCTAGATCCTCCTGCAGTCTTTTCTAATCAAAAAAGTTAATTCAAATATCAAAGTTAACTCTATGCTTTAAAATCTGATACAATTTAGGAACAATCAGTAATTTCATTTGATTGATTGTCTTCGCAACCACAAAACCCCGAAGTCTGTGATTTACTCCATAAGCTTTTATTTATCAAGCTTTAAATCAATCTAGATAAGACCCAAACAAACACTTTTTAATAGTAAACTCTTTAGCTTCCTTCTTCCTACTAGTGCCTATAGGGTTAAGAATCTGACTAAAATGTAGGTACCTCATGTCAGACTCATTAGTAATTTAACTTTTCTTAATTCCTGAAAATAACGTATGCAAACAAAAGAAGGTCCCATCCCAGCAATCCTAGAATAAATTCCTCCCAAAGTAGTGATAGTCACAAAGCTTCCCCCTTTCTCATAGGTCTATGCCACTGGGCTCTCCACCTTGGCAGAGGAAGAATGGAAAGAGACAAGATATTCACAAAAGGCCGGATTGAAGGCCTTCAGTTAAGTGCTAGAAGGAAGCTGAAGTTCTGTGCCAACACTAGTGGAATGTGGGCAGGCACAAAGAGATCTTAATTAGGAGACCTACAATTAAAACAGTGAGTCTCCAAAGGAGAGAGAGGCACTGCAGTCTGTTATGCCTCAGAGCAAGCGAAACAAGTGTTGGCCACCCCCCCTAGCCACAGGGCAAGGAAGGCAACGGGTATTAAGCCTGCACAGCTGCTCTATGGAAGGCCAGCTCCCAGGTGAGCAGAGATGGGAGGGGAGTCAAGATGGGAGTATTTTCTCTTCTCAACTTCCAATCAAAAGATCAATCACTATTTTGTGAACGATGATTTCCTACAAGAGCATGTGCCTTAAGATAATTAGATGGAAGGTAAAGATGGGGACAAGTGATATGCCTTTCAGCGAAAGATGAAGAAAAGTTCTAAAGACTGCACTTGTGATGATCAGTACAAACTAAACTACGTTTTAGAGCGTATTAACAACTACTCCCTGCAATGTAGGTACCATCACTTTGGATTTGTAAATACATTAGTGTATTGGATTTTTTTCATTTAAAAGCTCACACATCTAAAGGAATATACCACCTAGACTGAAAATAACTTCCCTTTTGGAGAGTCAGGAATCTACAATATTGAAAACATGAAAACAAATTTAGCCAAACAAGAGGGCCTCTCAACACCAGATAATGAGTTATACTTAAAATTTTATCTTCACTTTTCTTATAAATGAAATTGGTCAACTTCAGCAAAGAACTTTTTCCATAAAATCCTTACATTTTTTTCCATACAATGAAAACTATCCCACCAAGTTCAAATTTCTCTTCCCAATAATAATGGCAGTTTAATGGCAAATGTACACTCTGACATTAAAAATTACCAAACAGGGCTTCCCTGGTGGCACAGTGGTTGAGAATCCGCCTGCCAATGCAGGAGACGCGGGTTCCATCCCTGGTCCGGGAAGATCCCACATGCCGTGGAGCAACTAAGCCTGTGCGCCACAACGACCGAGCCTGCGCTCTAGAGCCCACAAGCCACAACTACTGAGCTCGCGTGCTACAACTACTGAAGCCCGCGCACCTAAAGCCCGTGCTCCGCGAGAAGAGAAGGAAGCCACCACAATGAGAAGACTGCGCACCGCAACGAAGAGTAGCCCCCGTTCGCCACAACTAGAGAAAGCCCGCGCACAGCAACAAAGACCCAATGCAGCCAAAAAAGAAAAAAAGAAATTACCAAACAAGCTCACTGACTCTGACTTTTTAAATAAATTCAGAATAAGAAGTTCTGACCTGAGCAAATAATTAATATAACAGAGAGGAATCAGAATACTGGAGCAGAAAAGATTCCTGCGCTGACATTTAGCCCAACCTTTTCATTTTACTGATTGGAAATTTCAAGTTAAAAGTGAAACTGTCCAGACTGGTGAGTGACAGAGACGAGTGCGAGGAGAGCCCATGTCCATCGACTTTCACTCGGAGGGGCTTCTTCTAGTCTACTTGTGTTCTCTGCTTCACTTTCCTTCTGCCCAGCTCAGGATTAGCTGTGAAGGTAATGAAGGAGCAACTCCCACTCTTGGCACATATGCCCAACGAACATCCAAAAAAAAAAAAAAAAATCACAGACACTCTCCCACTCCAGGACCACCATCTTTTCTAAGCCCAACCCAAGAGCCCACCTTGGTCCACCCGAACTAAACTGCCATTTCAAATACAGACAAATACATACCAATGTTGTGATTCGGTTTCCATTTATATCTAATCAAAGTTCGCCATGTTATGATCAGGTGGAAATTCTGCTTTTAACATTTTGTGAGGTGGTAGGAATGGTAACTGGATTATGAAAGTAATAAAGATTACTTGCTGATAAATAGACCACTTCTGGGGTTCACATTAAAACAGCCCAAATTCTAGTCAACAGAGAGGATGCTGTACTGTGTTTAATTAGATGGCAAAGTAGAGTCACATATATACCACCTGAAACAATCCTCAGAAAAGTGGGACCCTGACACCATGCAGGGGAAAGGGAAGGCGGAAAAGCAGACCTCCGTGATTTCTCACAGTGCTCAATCAAATAAAACTCTAATTCTACTTCATAATTGTCACACAGAAAGCCCAAATAGGAGTTCAGCAACATCTATATATTTTTTAAAATAATCCCATTCTGACAGACCTTGGTCATGAAGAACTCTTACATGTAGTTATTACTCAGAGAGATATCAATCCCGAGGGAAGTTCAGAACCTATGGCAGTAAAGGACAAATCTTCTACAGCTAAAGGAGTTTAAACAGGGAACTGATATGGAAGTTCTGTCACCTTTCAACCACCTTAGCTTAGTATTCAATAAGTATTAACTTACGTTTTGTTATGAAGTTATAGTCATTATTCACTGAAAGCGAACCAGAATTTAAAGAGGCTAGAAGCCTTTTGGATCACAAACCATGTCTTCATGAATCCACACAAGCCTTGATACAGATCTGTGAGCAACTTCTGAGAAACAATCTTTAGAACTCTATGTCAGCCCGTGGGAACCCTAAACCTCCTTGTTGGAACTTTATCATTGATTTGTAAGACTCTGTAACAAAATGCTTGGTTTCCACCTTGAAAACAACCAGGTCAAAGGATATAATCACATGGTTTAGTACTAAGCCATACCATGGGTTAGCACTCATGAATGCATACCATTAACCCATCCTAGATTAACTCAAACTACCACATAAAAGGCTTACCAATGGAACAACAGCTCATTCAAGCCTAATTCAGAAAAAATACTGAAGTTTAATGTAAGGAGTCAACCACTTTCCTCATGATGAAGTAGCAACTACTGTTCAGGCAAAAGTTTTAAAGAAAAAAGGTATTAATATGATCTTATTTGAAATTACTGCATTTCCTTGACAGGCTTTACACTACATACTACTGCTAAGCAAAATAATGCCAGTGGATAAGAAAATGTTAGCACCTGATTAAAACTTTAAAGGTGATTTGTCAAAGACCAACAGATAAAATATTCTGGTGCCCAGACATTAGGTCCCTGAATCCAGGTGGCTCTCTTTCTAACCAGTCTCTTGAAAAGCTATGATTGGAAGCTGTCAGCATAAAACTTTGCTTTTGAATATGTGATAACAACATTTGGAATGTGAACACTTGGTCCTTCAGTATAAAATAAATAAGCATGCTAAACAAGAAGAAAATGCTTCTCAGGATCCCCTTAAAAATAGACTAACTTCTCCTAATAGAGACTTTCTTATTATACTCAAATATACATGGGGCTAATATTCTACATATAACCAGGCAAGTCTCAATTTTGAAAACAAGCAGGTAAATGAAATGTCAGTAAGTCTATTTTTTTTTTTTTGCTGCTGTATCTTTTAAAAAAGCAAAATCAACTCACATTTAAGCACCAACTCCATGCAAGTAACCTGAACGGTTCAGTCTTTTTGTCATGTATGAGGCCTTTGGTTCTCCAACTACATGGGATCTGTGTTGTTAGCTTAAAAAATACAGAATTGGCCTTTCAAAAAAAAAATAATAATCTACAGCAACCAATAAATAGTCTCAAACAACCCTGCTGACTGCAGCTGCCTTCTGAAGGCTGGGAAAAGGAGGTGGAGAGAGAGCAGAGAGAGGCAGGGAAAAGGGACGCTGCAGCTAGCTACATCGCAAGGAACACGCCCCCATCATGTCCTCCTTGCTCTGTCAGAAGGCGGGTTGTTGTCAGTCTCCTGATCAGGATGCCTTAGAAACGATTTAAAAAAGGAGGCAGGAAGACTAACAACTAAAAAATGCCAGCTCCTTGAAAGGAGGGGCCAGGGTCCCTGGGATCTCCTCCCTCCCCTTCTGCCCAGGATCTTTCTGTAGATCTAAAGGGGTGCGGGGCACAATAGGGGACGAGGGGTTTGCCCAGGATATTTTGTGTGCACCAACGGCAGAGCACGCAGGAAACGGCTGGTTGTTATCTTTCCCTTTCTGTTTCAATCAAGAGCACTCCAAAGCAGCAACCCCCTACCCCCCTCCGCTTCAGCCCCTAGCAGCTGCTCTTCCTCCTAGCATCCCCCATCCCATTCTCCCCCTTCCCCTACGATTCAAACTCCCCCTTCTGCATCCAATGTAAAACAAATGCGCAACGCCACTGGCTGAACCTGAACTCAACTTCCCTTCCCAGGGCAACTTTCCTTTTGGCTGAAGGGAGCTGAATAATGCCTATCAAAGCATCCCAATTCTCGCCCCAGTACTAAATGGGGAAGGGGCAAAGCTGGAGATCCTTCATCCACCTTGGGTCCCCCTCAAACAAATCAGAGAGAGAATGCTAACTCCTTCTAAGGAATAACTTTGCTTCATAACCTCTTCATAACCCTCTTTCTCTCAACCAGAAGCAGCCACCACCACCGCACTACAGTAAAACTGTCCCTTATCTACTCTCCTCACCCCAACCCTGCTTCCCCCACCCCTTCCAAGCCCCAGGATTGGCCTAGGAAAAGGTGGATCAATAATGAAATGACGGAGAAAAGGAGAAGGGCGGGAGGGAGCTAGGTTTGAAGACTGCGTGCTCTCAGGCGCAGTGGGTGGGGTAGGAGAGCAGCTGCTTCCCCTGGGAGGATGCTGCCCAAGTACCCCACAAACACCGCCCCTCACGGGGGCCCCCTTCCCCAGAGCTGGAGGGAAAACCTGCCTCCTCTCCAGGGGGAATGGTGGAAAGCTGCTCTTCTCTGAGCCTAGGGAACAGTGGACAATTTTCCCCTCGAAGATGCCACTAATCCTTCATTCTAAAGGAGGGAAAGGGTGGAGTGAAGGTAGAGTAATCCCCTGCTACCAATAGGCTAGAAACTGCAGCTCTGTAAAATGGGGGAAACAGACTGCTGTAGGAGGAGATCGCCGTTATCTTCAGAGGGAAAGAAGGCGAAGGGAGGCAAGGTGGAGAGGAAAGTAGCTTTTTCCTGGTGGGGAAGGGCGGGATGAGGGGAGAACCTCTCCGCTGGGGGTAGGGGGGGTGCGGGTGGAGGTGAAGGAAGGGGGAGTGGCTGGTAGTGTAGGGACCTGGCCCGGGGACGGAGCGAGGGTTCATCAGGTTTTCGAAAGCAAGGTGCTAGAAGGGACATCGGTCCCCAAGGGTGGGAGAAGAACGTGGCTTTGGATGAGGCCATCCCCCGAGAGATGCCCAAGAGGAAAACTGCCCCAGGAGTAAAACATCTGCCCAGAGAGGGAGGCGAGGATGTGGCGGGATCAAGTCTCTAGGAGGGAGGGAGGGAGGAATCTCGCTCGGATGAGGTAATCTGTGAAAGGGAGGAGGGGTTCAGTCCCGGGATGGGAAACCCGGGCGAGGGGTCTGTGCCAGAGGATGTGGGGAAGGGTCAGGGGAAGGAGGGTGGGGGGTCAAACGCCCTCGGCCAGATGGGTCCGAACCCCGGGGTGGGGACGCCTGGGGGCCTGCACCCCTGGATGGGGGTCCCGAGATGGGAGGGCCATCTGCCCCGGGTCAGGGACCCCAGGATGGTCCCCGAATTGGGATGCTCCACAATCCCGGATGGGGGAGGGGAGGGGGCTCCGCAGAGGGTCGAGACCCCGGACCTGGGGGTTCCTCGCCCCCTTACCTCTCCGCTGCCGCCTCCCCCGCCGCTCTCCCCAAACACGGCCCGGAACCGGCGCAGGTTGGTGCCGATGGCGGCCGAGACCTGCAGCGCCGCGTCGAAGCCCGGGCCCACCCGGAGCAGGGCCGGCCCAGAGGAGGCTGAGGACGATGACGAAGACGAAGACGAAGCAGACGACGAGGAGGCTGCTGAGGCGGCGGCCGCTCCCCCTGGAACACCAACCCCGCCGCTTCCCGCCGCCGCCGCCGCCGCCGCCGCCGCCGCCGCCGCCGCGGCCGCCACAGCCGGGGGGGAGGGGGGCGCCCCGGGGCCGCCGCCGCCGACCAGGGGCCCGGGGGGAAGCAGCAGGGCCGGGACGCGTTGCCGCGGGGCGCCCCCTAGGCCCCGGCGCCCCCCGCCGCCGCCGCCCCCGGTGGTCCCGGGTCGGGCGGGGAAGCGCCACCGACAGCTGTGCGCCATGTTCGCCCCGTGAAGTGAAGCAGCGAGAGGGAGAGGCGACAACACAGGGGGGCGGGGAGGCGGAGGGGGGGGGGGCCGCGGGCCCCGGAACCTGCCTGGCCCGCTCGGCGCCGCCCGGCCGCCTGCACCCCGTGGCCGCTATGCCGAGGGCCGGGCCGCGCCAGCCGGCCCAGCAAGCTGTATAGCGGGCTCGGGCCCGCGCTGCCGACGCCAGGCCGCTGCTACGCCATCCCGAGGCCCGGGCCGCAGCCTGCCGCCCGCCCGCCCGCCCCGCAACCTGGATAACTGCGTGCCCCGCCCTCCGGGAGCGGCATTACTCGGGAAAAGGAGGGGGGAAGGAAGCCCAGGAGCCCGACGCGGAGCGCGGGTTCCGGGGAGAGGGGGAGGGGCGAGGACTACGGAAAGGATGGAGGCGGAGGGAGGCCGGCCGCCTGCAGCCTCTAGAGCCGAGAGGCCGATTACACACGTTCCCGGGATGCGCTGGGAATCGAACCGCCCGGGAGAGCAGCTTCCAGTCTAACGCGGCTGCCGGGCCGGGGACGAGTGCGCCTTCTCCGCCTCGAGGCACGGATACGAGAGGGGTTAGCCCGGATTTAACGCTTCTAGAATAAAAGAGCCCTTATTGTGCTACAGGCAAGACGGAATTGTTGCCCAGTTTACTATATGCAAAATAGAAAGGGCCTCAGTGAATGCGCTTTAAAAAATAATAAGAAAAGAGCCCCTCCCATTTTCAGGCTGGAGCTCTCTCCAAAATGCACACACCGAGTGGTCGGCCTCTCGCCACCTCCTCGCCCTACTGTGCGCTCGGGGCTGAGAAACCTCTGGCTTTGGTGCCCTTCTGCAGAGTTGGGTTGTGTTTCTCCAGCCCGGGCACTGGGGCCGCGGCGTGCTCCGCTAATGAGGCGGCGTTACAACGAAGCTGAAACTGGGTGGCTAACGGGGCCTGGAGGGAAGAGGCGGGCAAAAGCGCCCCCGCCCCTTCTTCCTCAGTTCTCTGCCTGCCGCTGCATGCAAAGCAGACCCTAATGTATGCACGCAGAGCGGGGGGGCTCGCGACCACGTTTCTGATTAAGAGAGGGGGAGAAGAGCGTTGGGCATTATGATACACTGGGTGGAAGGGGCCCGCCGGCGGCGAGCTCTGTGCGCGGGGTTAGTAGGCAGAGGGGGGAGGGGGAAGGGGAGGGTTAGGGCGGGGGATGCATACCCACCCGGTTCACTTTATTGCGGGAAAGAGAGGAGGGCGCCACAAGCTAGGCGTTAGAAGCCTGCAAGGCTGGGAAAGCACAGAAGGGAGGGAGGGGTTTGTACCGGGAGAACTTGTGTTGGCTGAGGCTGGGGGATCGATACACAGCCAGCAGGCCCCGGGGCAGCCTCCATCCCTCCCACCCCTGGCCGAGGTGGAGTTCGCTGGAAGGTCACGCAGCCTTCCTGGACTCCCGCACCGGTACAGCGCCCCGCCTGTAATATAACAGCCTGGGGCAGCGAATTTGGGGAGGAGGGGGAGGGTCGTGGTGAGCAGGTTGCAATCAGCTCTGGCCCTCTGGAGGGTGCACTGCAGCCTCCAGAGAAGGTCCACGGCCTCCTGGTGCTGAAAACCTACGTCCCTCCACCCGCGAACGTTTGTGCAGAGCGAACGATGGGGTGGGGGCTAGAGAGGAGCAGGGAGAGGAAGGAGACACAGGCAAGCTCCAACTCCCCCAACTCGTCCTGGATCGATCGTGGTTCCAACCGCGCAGGATGGAGCCCAGATGGTTTGCAAAGCTCACACTCCCACAGCGCACACACAGAACCAGATTCCGTTGTTACATCGCGTGGTTTACTAGGTGCAAAAAGGGTGGGAGTACGGGGAGAGTCTCTTAAACGGCAGCCCCAGGACTCTGCTAAGGACATAGACACCCCATTGTGGACGGTTTCTCCATTGCAATATATTTAGCGTTAGGCGTTGGGGGTTTTGCTTCAGTGTCGCTGCTCTGATCAGTTACAGATTGGCGACCACGTGGATTCCCTCAAGCATCCTGATTTGTTCCCTCTCTCACTCACTCTCGCTTATTTTTCTTTTGTATTTGCCGCCCCCCCCCTTCTTAAATATGCATAACGGTCTGCAGAGGTAATAGGCAGGGGACTG